>NC_137625.1:21459067-21479067 GCF_963280865.1 Gymnoscopelus braueri
AATTAATAAAACGATGGTTCGAAAGTCGAACCATCGTTTTATTTATTAATTAATAAAACGATGGTTCGAAAGTCGAACCATCGTTTTATTTATTAATTAATTAATACATTATAGAGCCGACATTGCATAGTCTATTGGTTTTTAAAAAAGTGGTTTCATAATGCCCATAATGTATTGAAAGGATTTAAGGATCAAACAAGACAAGATATTTCCCAAAGTTTAGGATTTATTGCTGAAGAACTCCCAGCTCCCAGAACCAGACAGTATACAAGCAATGCAGAAAAATAAAAAATAAAACAGGCGCATTAATTTTCAGTGTCTTTTTTTTCTCCAGACAACTCGCTCTCTTTTTGGCCAATATCTATTATCTAACAATACGACAGACACTATTCTGCACAGGGCTGTTAGTTACATTAAACAACTATAAAACATAAGTATGGCAGGGCGTGGAAGCTTGAAACAGTTAACAAACAATGACTTTTAAAATAAAATGCGTCACTCTCGTCTCGTGACGAACCCAAAAAAAAAAGTCTTGCCGATTCGGCCCTCACCTCTCCTATACTCTCTTCATGTTGTGTGCCAAGAACACTAGTTTGTCCACATTGTCAGGGAGGAGGCAGCTCCTGGTCTTATTAACTATATATCCTGCCTTGGAAAAGATGCGTTCCGATGCTGTGGAAGTGGCTGGGATACAAAGGCAGTGTTTTGCTGCCAACGCAAGTTTCGGGTAGCGGTCAGAATTCGCCTTCCACCACAGTAGCGGGCCGGACTTTACTTTGGACCTGTCTTGAAGGTAACGCTCCATCTCTTTTTTAACAGAGTCTCCGTCGCCTTCCTCCCCCTCCTCCTCCTCACCCCCCGACTGAAGCAACATTTCGATCTCATGCTGTTTCTTTTTTTTGGGCAGTGGTCCCGCTGGGGCCTCAGTCTCCTCTCCCTCGCTCGCACCGTCTTCCTCCGGTGTGTCACGCTGGTGTATGTGGTCAGCCAGGAGAACCACCTGAAGTAATAATATCAAAACATATTTTATTGATAATTAAAATCGGAGAAAAGGTTGTGCATAGACAGGCTACAATGTGGCATATTAAGATAGTTGTATGAATATCTACGATAGTGTTTTTCATATTTAATATATTAGCCTAACCTGGATGTATACGTTGTCCTTCATCTCATCATCAACGAATTTGAGATGTTTGAACCGGGGGTCCAGGGCTGCAGAAAGGAGATAGATGCTGGTGGCCTCCAGGTTTAGTAGCTCCCATCTAGTGTCAATTTCGGTGATGAGGGACTTTTTAAGATCTCTTACAGCAGGGCTATCTTCCTCCACTGGTGACAAGTGGCTTTTCTTTAGGTTACTTAACATGGGCACGGTTGCTGACAATGACACATTGTCCTCTTTGGAAAAGAGTTCTGTGAGCGTCTCTAGAGGGTGAAGCACGTCCGCGACATCTGCTGCCAGGTTCCACTGATCCGAATTGAGGTCGAGTAAACGATCTGATTTCTTGGAGATGGTGGGGTCGGACAACACGGCTGTTATTGGCCAGCGTTGCTCCACCAAGCGATCCAGCATAGCTAGTGTGGAGTTCCAACGAGTGGCTACGTCTGGGATAAGCTTGTGCTTATCTTTGTGTGTGTCACTGTCATTGTCATTCGGCAACAATGCCTGCTCAGTTTGTTTAGTTTTCAAAGCAGCTGTAGCTTTTGCACTTTTTCTGAAATGCCCTACAAGATTCCTACCCGCTGCAACAGTGCGTTGTATTGTTGCGCTATGTTTTATAGATGCGTTTATACACAGCTGTAATGTGTGTCCCGAGCAGCGGACCCCCTGCACCTTGCCCCAATGTTCGGGGTCTGCTTTCAATGTGTCGGTACACAGCGTCATATTACTGGCGTTGTCATGTACAACAGCGACTCGCTTGTAGTTCGGTATGACGTAAGCGTCAGCCACTTCACTAAGTCGTTGTGCTATGTTAACTCCAGAGTGTTTGACTTCCAGCTCTTTTGTTTCCAAGACGTATCCGAGTAGTTTCCACTCGTCGGAAATAAAGTGACAGGTGACTGCCATATAAGCCTCCATCCCCATGGACGTCCAAATGTCTGTTGTGAATGCTACAGCCATGGCATTGTCTATACAAGATGAAACCTTGTCCCGCACGGCCTCATGCTTCAGGGTTATGGATTTGGAAACGGTGGTTCTTGTGGGCATGGTGTAACCTGGAGCCATCACTTTAACTAACTTTTTGAATCCAGCACCCTCTACTACATTTATGGGCCTCATGTCTAAAGCAATAAAATCAACAATGCCGTCCAATATCGCCTTCTTTCTCTTCTCAGTTAATGGCTGTTCAAACTGCAGCTGCGTCTGTGTTGTTGTAGAAGCGGGAGACGGGTCCAGATCCAGCTTGTGTACCTACAATAATGCATTTTAGTATTATTAGCCTATATTATTTAGCTCTCATTACATTTATTTGAGTCCAACAGCCGCAGCGGCCTGGCCTGCACAGCGATACTTATAATTAGCGCCGATACTTACATTTGTTACATGAGCAGCCAGATTTGTTGTGCCACCGTGGAATGCCATATGTTTGTCGCATATTTGACACACAGCCTTTCTTTTATCCTCTGTTAATGAGAAGTATTTCCACACTAGGGATTTCTTCCCACTTGTTGCGCTTGCAGCTGCCATTATTGATTTCCTGATTATGACCCCTCCTCACCTCGACTCAACTCGCTGACTGTGTGGAATCATTGGAGAGACACACTGTGCGTGCGATGCGATTGTGCGTGACTTTCGTGACTTTCAAATTATTGTCAACACAACATAGTAGACCTACTGTGATATTCTAATATATATCACATTCTGATATATATTTTTCATTTTTTTAAATGAAACGATGGTTCGAACGTCGAACCATCGTTTTTAATCAATTAATTAACAAAACGATAGTTCGAAAGTCGAACCATCGTTTTATTTATTAATTAATTAATAAAACGATGGTTCGAAAGTCGAACATAAAAAGTCGATTTATATCACATTCTGATATATATTTTTCATTTTTTTTTTTTTTTTTAATAAATATTTATATTAAAAAAAGCGGAGGTTCGAACTCATTAATTAAAATTCGAATCCCGACATAACGAACGAAGGTTCGAACCTTCGAACGTTTGGATACAGCCCTAACACACACACACACACACACACACACACACACACACACACACAATATTTGAGTTAGCTTATTAGAAAGCAGCACCTGCATCTGGAAGTATATACGGATGGATTCAGCAAATATACACTTAGATATATTCACGCTGTGTGTGTGTGTGTGTGTGTGTGTGTGTGTGTGTGTGTGTGTGTGTGTGTGTGTGTGTGTGTGTGTGTGTGTGTGTGTGTGTGTGTGTGTGTGTGTGTGTGTGTGTGTGTGTGTCATTCTGTGTGTCATGTGTGTAGACATAAACACACACTTTTTTACATGTTGCCTATGTGCGCACACACACACACACACACACACATTCTATTTGTCAAGTGTATAGACATAAACACACACACATGTTGCCTATGTGCACACACACAAGCACGCGCTGCGCGCACGCACGCACACACACTATCATTTGTATAGACATAAACACACACACATGTTGCCTTTGTGCACAAACACACACACACACACACACACACACACACACACACACACACACACACACACACACACACACAGAGAGAGAGAGAGACACATGTGCACTTTTACTGTTGAGAATTTCAATTACAGCTCATGCCTGCCTGCACCATGTTGTGGATGAAATGCTGGCAGTATGACAGGAGCAGGGCGGATATTATGCTTATGGAGCACATGTGGTGACACAGGCCTGGAGGAGAGACGGAGAGATGGGGGCGAAATATTAACGGAGGAATAAAACGATGGTGACAGCAGAAAATGGCACTGTGCTCCAATGTGGTACTTATGGATTCATTTGCTGTGCACAGAGGGACGCGGATGAGGGAGGGAGGGAGGGAGAGAGAGAGAGAGAGAGAGAGAGAGAGAGAGAGAGAGAGAGAGAGAGAGAGAGAGAGAGAGAGAGAAGAGAGAGAGAGAGAGAGAGAGAGAGAGAGAGAGAGAGAGAGAGAAAAAAAAAATACTGGAAGCCTCTGTACGTATGACTCATCTTGGTCGCTGGTTAATTGCTACAGGTAGATTCACAAGTTCGAAACTGAGGCTCCGTGCAGCTTTCATTGTTAAAACTGGGGGAAACATAAGAGAGTAAAAAATAAACCTTAGGCTACGTAACTTATTGCATCTCCTGTATCACTTCGATCCATTGCAGCAACGCACAGTACAGTACAGCAAAAATATTTTCTCTCTCACTTCCCTTTTTCCCTTTGGTATAGCCTGCAGCAGATATATAGTGATATACCGTAATGGAATCAGATGCTCGGCTTCTTTCCCTACAATCTGACTCTGCCAGAGAATAGGTCATGTCATGTCAGGCCTTTTCAGGCCTCTTGTCTCCTCTCTCCGCTCATGCTCTCCTCCTCACCTCCACCAAGTAACAGTAAGTTGGAACACTGTATCGATCACACGGTTTCACACATTGTTGCTTTTCAGCCTCTTCGGGGTTGGGCCGTTTCACTCCTGTTACTCCTATTCTCTTTGATTTTCTCTTCCCCTCTCTCTCTCTGTCTTTCTGAGGCCGCTGTACCGTCTCAGATAGCTCTGGTCCATAGCGTTAGAAGGAGTTCTCCTTAACGCTATGGGGTACTTTCGATTCTTTCCACTCGCACCACGGTAGCGCAGCCTCTCGTCTGTAGTCAAAATAAGAAATACACTTTTGCTACTCACTAAAACAAAGACAGTTTTATGGAGTTGAAAGCCTACTATACTAAGTGGGAACACTCTGTGCCCCCCACCTCACGTCTAAAATACACTTTTTGGACAGAAAAGACAACATTTCACCTGATGGAAGAATCTGGTCAATAGGAAAATTCCATTAACCAGATCTGTAGAGGGCACTGTGTGGAGTAACCAACCTTTTCTGGCCAAAAAGTGTATTTTAGACGTGAGGTGGGGGGCTCAGAATGTTCCCACTTAGTAGAGTAGGCTTTCAACTCCATAAAACCGTCTTTGTTTTGGTGAGTAGCAAAAGTGTATTTTTTTATGTTTACTACAGACGAGAGGCCGCGCTACCGCGGTGCGAGGGGAAAGAATCGAAAGTACCATAGCGTTAAGGAGAACTCCTTCTAACGCTATGGACCAGAGCTACGTCTCGGATAAAGTGGGCATTGGGTGTTTAGGCAGTGTTGCATTGCTGAATTGGAACGTAGTTGCACTCTTAATTTAATGACGTGACGCCGCACGTCGCTTAACACCTACACTACAGGTCACACAATGGACAATTGATATGCATCTAGGCTCATTCCTATGTTAATCCACCTGGTGTGAGTCGGGAGCCTTAGTAAACTTCGTTGAGGTGTGAATTTAAAGTCGTTTTAATCTGTGAGTGTGCCTGCGCGTGCTCCTGGTCAAATAGGTTCCTGCACGGCGTGCAAGGCCGTCCCATGAGCAATGCAACCCTGGTGTTTGGGGACGTATAGGGAGTAACTGTGAAGCCACTTCAAAGCCACTTTCGTAGACAGTAGACACGTAAGGAACGGGTTGTAGAACACTGATTAAGGCTGTAAATAAGTGAAGGGAGCAGAATGTGGTGGAAAGAAAAGAAAAACATCAAAAGACTCTCTTAAACACAACTAAATGTACCATGATATAATTTTTTCTTTCTTCCTTTGTCTTGCCTCCATTTCACACTTTTCATCCCCATTTCCTTTTTCATTGCCTTTTCTGGTGAGGTGTGCACATTGAGAAGGCATCCGGTGATTTCTGTGTCAGCACAGGACATTACTTCAGTGCTCACACTACCGGGGTCTCATTCCAATGACTACGCGCTGCCAAACCCTGAGTGTTCATTGTCTCCGCCAGGCCGAAAGGCATGGCGAGAGAGTATGTTTTACCCCCTGTCTGTCCGTCCGTCCGTGTGTCCGTCCGTGTGTCCTGTCCTGTCCGTGTGTTACCAGCTAATATCCGGCACCGTTGGCCCGGTCGCTGCGAAACTGTGCACACACACTCCCTGGATGCCAATTCAGAACCTCTGCCCCAAACTTTTCACATGGGCCTGTTATAGCTCCACCAGGAGGCCGATTTGTGCAAAACCCATTTACTCCTACAGATTTTATCCAAACATCACGCAAAGTACGGTACACAGTATCTCTATAGTCATGTGATCAGGACAGATCTTTCCGATATTTCATATTCCATCCTGATTGGCTAAGGTTGGCTTCCAAAGTTTGCAGGATTGGTCCGTTTTGAACAAAATGTCTCAAATCATGAACACAGCGTGCGATTTCCGTGAAAACTTGCACGCACATTCCCACCAGGCCGAGGAATAAATGCCACCCTTTTCACATTGGCCTGTTATAGCGCCACCAGCAGGTCTAATTTATCAAAACACATTTTTGCAACAAAATGCCTCAAATCAAGAATGCCCGCACATTCCCACTAGCCCGAGGAAGAAATGGCACCCTTTTTACATTGGCCTATTATAGCGCCACCAGGTGGCCACAATAACCTACCTGACCTGGCGGAGACCTGTGCTCCGAGGAGCACTTTTTCTAGTTTTACTCTGGGAGTGTAAAAATGGGCCTGTGAGAGTACATTTGACCTGCCTGCCAGTGTTGATTTTGACAGCAAATTTTGTTTTAGTTCTAGTCATAGTCTTTTGAATAAAATTCCACTTAGTTTTAGTCATATTTTTCATCATCATCTGAAACGTTTTACTGTTTTTTAGTCGATTAAATATCATAAGATTATAGTCGACTAAATCTACAGTTGATTTAGTCAACTAAAATGTATCGCGGGCCTTGATGGCGTCGTAATGGATGATTTTATACGTGGTTGCATGCTGAAAATAGACGATCTACAAGCTCACAACACGTCGCGCTGTGACGCGTTGTGAGCTTGTAGATCTGCTATTTTCAGAGCGCAACACCCGAGCGCAACCAAACATAAAATGACTTGTCATTTTAGTTTTTATTTGTTGACGAAATTGACAATATATTTGGTCTTAGTTTTAGTCATCGTTAGCCTGACACTCAGCCTGAATTTTCATTTCGTTTCACTCCATTATTAGCCCTCTCAATGCAGCCGATTTCTGAGATGGGGGCGTGGCCAAAGTGGGACTCCACTATGAACCAACGCGATTGGTTCATACTGGATTATCCCGATCCCGATTCGTCGTACAGATTTTCAACCGAGAAACACCCGCCTTCGACAGCGCCACCAGACCCTGAATGCGAAGCAAAGGATTCAGGGGGTGGAGCCAGGCTAAGTCATCGTAGCTTAGTTTTTATTTAGTTTTCGTCAGTGAAAAAAAAAAATCCGTCATAGTTTTAGTCGACAAAATCAACACTGCTGCCTGCCACTCCTAATTTCAGGTGTGCAAAGATCCGCTGCATTGCACACTGGATCTGAATGCGATCGTTGTATTCGCTGATTTATGACACTTTACTCCAACCCCCCAAGTTTCTTTCCTATATCCTGTGTTAATGTTTGGCCTACAGAAAAAGCAAGAGAGGAAAAGTGGCTAAATGATTGACTGTAATGGATTTTGCTGCGGTGGTGGTGTTGGGGGGGAGGGGGGGGGGGGGTGTCATTAAATAACAATGAATAAAGAGCATCACAATGTGAAATCAAACGATTTCTTCAAGACTCCTTTTTTTTGTACATGTTGTTCAGACAGGCATTATTGCATTCGCTTAATAACCTGTCTGTTATTCATGTAAGAAGCAACTGTAACCTAGGGAAGAAATTAAGCTGTCTCTCATATTGAATATTGCCTGTAGCTTCATTAAGGACATTATTTCCATGTGTGTGAGAGTATTCTGAGAATGGGTGATTTTGATATTGTACCCTAAATTCCATCTACCAGTAGGTTATTTTGCCATAAATATGTGAGGTCCAACAGGGCAGCAGGATATGAACTGAATCTAAAACTTTGCTGTTGGTGCCACTAAATTTTATCTTGAGTTTTAATTGTCCCCAAAATCTGTGTTCACACAAAGGTCACTGATCATTGATTAGTGACCGTGTGAACCGAAGCAACGTCTTGATTTCATTAAGAAGGTGAATGTACCGTTGCATTTCCAAATAGAAAATAGGTAGAGTGTGGGGAAAGGGGCTAGGAGAGCATTGTTTAGGTTTATATGGATTGTAATCTCTCACATCTAATTAGATTCTCTTATCTAATTGTTCCCTGCATGCCTCTTCCCGATATCCAATCAACCTATTTGTTTGGAGGAAACTAAAGATAAGTGAATTCTCAACAGCACACTCTCTTGCCTACCTGGGAATTTCTTTTCAGCAGGGATTTAACTTGTCGGAGTTCCGTTATTGAATTGAAGGATTTTTTATTTACATTTTTTTTTAGCTCCAGCACCTCAGCTAAGTCTGATACCAGGGGATTTGTGTATGTCTGTCTATTTTGGAGTTTCATTATTGAAATCACACTTTAAAATGGGGCACAAGGCGTATTATCACTGTTGATAGCATGCACCTGTGCACTGGTAGAGGACTCTGAGGACTCTACAGCAGTGGTTCTAAACGTGTGGTCCGGGGACCACCAGGGGTAGGCCTACTTTGTAAAGTTCCACAGGCTCCCTAGCAAAATGATTGATGGTTAGGAAGTTGGAAACCAAATGGAATGCAATCTGTAACTCCAAATGCATATTTGGTTCCATTTGGAACAGCCCAAGGATATCAGGACTTTGGGCTGTATAGGTAATTACTGCACAGCAGTAATTATGCAGCCTTTTTAATTTGAAGGATCCCAAATTTGATATGCGTTAGGGGTCATGGACCCCCATTCTTATCTCTGGGACCCCATTCTACACTGAAAAATCAATGGCCCAGAGGCCTAGGCTCTCAGCTTCTCATGAACCTCCTTTCCTTCCTCCCTTACCTTTGTCACGGATGCTAAATCCATTGTTTCTGTTCAAAATGCTACTTATGGAAAGGCATGCCGTATGATTTTCACGCTCTAAAGAAAGCGATACAGCTGAAACACTGGTACATTGCAAACCATAACGACATATTGAGAAAGGAGCGCACAGATCGTTTCTCTCTCTCTCTCTCTCTCTCTCTCTCTCTCTCTCTCTCTCTCTCTCTCTCTCTCTCTCTCTCTCTCTCATATATCATATAGCAGCAGTTTGAACAATGGATTCCTATGTCAGGTCTGTTTCCTTAGCCCTCAGGGCACCCTTAACATTGCTGCTTGTGGACAGCAAGGCTATTACATGTCAGTGCCTTTGCAGAAGCTCAGGGGTTTGTCTTTCTTGAGTGTGTTGCTTTTAGCTTCTGACCCATGGTTCTGGTCCTGTCCACTATCAAGATTCAAACAATTGAAAGACATTGCTCCATCATGATGATATCAAACGTTTAACACACACTAAAATATAACAGGAATAGCGACGACAGCCATTAGTTCTCTTTATTTGTGTCCATAAATGAAGAGGTAATTCTCTGTTAGACACCACTGTCTCATACAATATGCTTGGGGCTCCCTTAGCTTGGAGTTGACAGGAGTAGGAAATCCAATCTAAGCCTGAAGCAAGCCCGAACTAAACCCTTCTGAATGCTCGGCTTGCACTTGGCCAAATAATAAGGGCTGGCTTACCTTATGTGCCTCCATCCCAATATGGACAAAAGCCTAACTGTGCTGGTCCTAAAACACTGTGTGATGCATCGTTTGACAAAAATAACAAATATTCATCTTAAAGAAGTATTAAGTGTTAACATGGTAAGATGCACATTTTTGTTTGGTTTTTTTTTTTGTTGAAAATATGCCATTTTTTTCCTTTTTTTGGAGAGACACGTTGCGCAGCATTTTCATCAAATCAAGCTTGAGACTTTTTCAGCTAGGCAGCAGATCTGTACCGAATACCTGCCATCCAAACTAAAGCCCTGGTGAGGCCGTCATTACTTCATCTCCTGTAGTCATAAGAGAGGTGTCAGTCAGCCCAGAAAATTACTGAATGCAGTGGCCACTGCCCCAGCACTCAAGCAAAACGTGCCAACGTGAACAGAATGTCTTCACTATAATTAGGTTGGCCACGACACCCGTCCTTCACACAAGACAGAACACATTCATACACTTTGGCTCAAGTGGGCAAATAACCCCTGGAGCCTTGCTCAGAGTGTCTAATCGGTACGCAGTCATGTGAGAAGTTTGGGCTGAGAAATACTGTAAAGAGAGGCTACATTGTAGGCTACGTCATAAAGCTGTGGGCCAATTTCAAACTTAGTTTCTCCTGCCAAGAGAGGCACCCCATTATCTCCCTGGACCATTCTCTCTGTGAATGCACGCGCGCGTCTGTTTTCATTCTGATTTGCAGAGAAACTCCTCTTTCAATACACGCTCCCCACATTAGCAGTCACCGTTAATGATTACCTGCCATGCCTGGGTTGAGAGATGAGCCTAATTAATTATACATGTAAGCTAAGCCTTATTATAAAAACAGAAAGTGCCAGCGAACTATACTTGTGTCACTCGAATGTGGCAAGGCAAGACATGGCCAAGTCAGTGAGCCTCAGTCAGCGTCATATATCTCAGTTTAAGGGGTGGGCGGCGGAGGCTGCCATGTGAAAAATATACATGGTAATTTGTTTAAACGTGCATATGCCATCCAGAAATATTGCCATCGTGTGACGGGGCACACCAGTGCTATCAGTCACTATCAAAGATAGGAGGAGACTGTGATAAATGGAGATTTCCCATGTAATCATGCCATCAGCTGGAGGAGATGAGTAAAACTGTCATGCAATAGAATATTATTATGACTTAGCCTTAATGTTGTGCATTTTGTATTAAAAAGGCATTTTGTTCTACTAACCCAAGTCTACATCTAAGATATACACGTCTTTTGAATTTCCTTCATTTGTTGTTGAATCAGAATGTATCTTGGGCATCCCATTGTTGCTTCCGTAATGACTTTGCTTTCAGTGCGGTTTCCTGTTTGCATCTTCCAGCTGAGAAAATGGAGTGGAAATTGTCTTTATGATTCTCCAAGCAGGCTTTAATCTCTGACTCAGTTACTGTACGCAGTCGGCTCCCGTCTGCCTCCCACACGCCGCGAAACGCTCCCATGGACGACAGTGTGTATAGAGATGTAATCATTCAAATCTGACACATTACTGGAGCCTGTACTCAGGTGCCAGAGCAACGTTCACCTCCCTTTCTCCTCCCAAGTCCACACGCTACCCTTTCATTCTGACCCTGGGTCTGCCCCTCTATCCCTCACATCTGTCTGTCTAATGATACCCATACAGTCTCTCTAGACACTTCATTATGATGACAGACGCCAGGCCAACAGGCACAATCTGTGTGTGTGTGTGTGTGTGTGTGTGTGTGTGTGTGTGTGTGTGTGTGTGTGTGTGTGTGTGTGTGTGTGTGTGTGTGTGTGTGTGTGTGTGTGTGTGTGTGTGTGTGCGTGCGTGTGTTCATGCGCGCACACGTAGGTCAGTCCAGCAGTAAGACGGTTGGAGATCTACTGGAGGCTCTCTAACAAGTGCTCAAGGACATGAAGTTGATGCTCTGTCCGTAACCTGCTCTCTTTCACATTCAGACGAGCCCCCTGGTCATCATCACTGTTCCTTCCAAACCGCATCAGCTGTGAATTCCAAATGACAAAATAATAATTATAATAATAATATTGATATAATAGGGCGGCTGTGGCTCAGGTGGTAGAGCAGGTCGCCCAATGATCCGGGGGTCGGCGGTTCGAATCCCGGCTCCTCCTGTCCACATGTCGACGTGTCCTTGGGCAAGACACTGAACCCTACATTGCCTCCAATGATTCGGTCGGCGCTAGCTTGCCACCATTAGTGTGTGAATGTGGGGGCGCTGGCGTCGACTGTTTGCCACTGTCCAATGTCCCCCCCCCCCTGTATGAATGAATGAACCACTGTAAAACGCTTTGAGCACTTGGAAAAGCGCTATAAAAATGCAATTCATTATTATTATTATTATTATTATTATAATACATCACACTTATATAGCGCTCATAGTACCCAAAGTCGCTTTACAAAAGAATTTCTCAACCGACAGCCGACAAACGTGTGAGACAAACAACATCATAATGTCAGTGTTTCCGGTATCTTTTGAAGCGCTGATCTTTTGTACAATTTTAGAAAGAATGTCTCTCTGTTATTCACCAGTGTGTCTAGTTGGGACAGCATTCTTTTTGTGTCACTTTTCAACACAATACACTGCAAAATCCTGTTCATCTGAGACTGTAATGCCCTTAAATGTTTTGCCCCGCTAGTGGTTATCCATCCGTCCAACACTTTGTTCCCAAACAAGAAAGCTAGAAAACCCCTTTCCATGGAATTTGCTGTGCACCTTCATGCTCCCCAGTCTCCAGTTGAAGAACCCTAATGATTTTGACCCTATGGCCTTCCCCCTGGCACCCTTTCCACTTGCAAATATTGGGCCTCATTCACTAAGCTGTTCGTACATAGTGTGGAAATTAAGTGACTAAAAGGGGGGTGTATTTTCTCTATGAGCACAATTTGACGTACAATTCACGAAAGGGAGTGTACAACCTTGATATGTGCGGATCACAGGTGTATCTATTCTTTGTCTGAAAGTCACGAGCTCGCTCCTGTGTAGATCATCCACGCCCCATTTAACACCATAAAAGGCAACCAGAAACGGACGAAAAACGTGCGGTGCGGGTCACATGCGCGCGATTTGTATTAATAATTAATTAAACTACTATAAAACAACAGTAACAACACACTCTACCAGCCTCCAGTGGTGGAAAATAGCAGATCTACAAGCTCACAATGCATTGTGCTTGTAGATCTGCTATTTTCAAATGGCCGATATAGGGCTTACTGTATGTTTTGTAATAATAATCTAAATCTACAAAGTAACTAGTAACTAAAGTTTTCAAATAATTGTAGTGGAGTAAAAGTACAATATTTGCCTCAGAGATACAGTGAAGTAAAAGTATTAGAAATCGGAAATACTCAAAGTGCAAATACCTCAAAATTGTACTTCAGTACAGTTCTTACTGTACTGAAGGCCTACTTAAAGACTATGCCAAAATCCATTAAAAAAATGCTTTTCACTGATATGCGATTAAAATGTGATTAATTGCGATTAATTAATTACAAAGCCTCTAATTAATTAGATTTTTTTTTTATCGAGTTCCAGCTCATGTAGACAATGTTCCTCAAGCAATGTAAATTGCATGTTCTCACTGTTTAGAAGCAGAGATGGATCCCCCATGAGAAGGTCACTGATGGCTGCATGGTCCACCACCAGTACAGCTCCTATGTTCTCATGTTCTTAATCACTTAATTATGTACTCTTGGTGCAATTCAATTAAAGAGAATGTAATGTCGCCCAGAATGTTGAACCGCACTGACCCTTGAGGCGCTCATGTTTCAGACCACTGGTTCTCACTGTGGAGTTCTGGGACGACCATGGGGGTCCTTGGTTCCAGGTTCCCTGCTAAATGATTGATAGTTAAGACCCAAATTAACCCTTTTCATTTATCCCACGATTTTGTAACCCTTTTTCACCCGGTGCCAATTTTCTAAGAGATCCTGGGCACTACACTCCCTCCACCAGCCTAGGGAGCCCAGGGCCGAGCTCATGCCTCCTTCAATGCATGAGAGCCAACTGACCTTCTTGTCACCCGATAGGGGGGAGTTTCTCCGGTAGGACGTAGCGCGTGGAAGGAACACGTTATTCCAACCAGTTCCTTTCCCCTCCATCAGGCGCCCCGGTTGTTAAGGGGGAGGCGGTATAGCGACCAGGATTACTACATGTTTTTGTGAGGGTATTAACTACCCTAGGAGACACGGGGAGAACATGCAAACTCCACACAGAGTAGGCCCTTTCGTCAACCCCACCTACTGTAGGGTATGGGCGCTGATCCAAACGGACCCTTACAGGTCTGTAACTCTGAAATTGTACAAATGGAACCAAATGGACCCTTACCGGTATGTTTGGTTACATTTGTACAGCCTCAGAGTAAAGTTAAGGATTTTACAGCGTATAGATTGGGGTCCCAGAGATAAAACTTGTATCAAATAGGGGGTTTGTGGCAAACTGGGTAGTCCCTGAAACTAAAATAGTTGAGAATGACTGCCCTAGACAATTACTGTGTGAGCCTTTTTCTGTAACACAGTTGTGGAGGTTGAGCCATGCTGAATAAGGACCATCAGTGATCACGATCCACTTCATTGACCTCCTTCACATCACATGAATACAGGTGTATGTTGTGCGAGCTCTCAACATTACAGTTACAGGAGAGTGTGAGTAAACCCACTCTGAAAGTACACACATACAGTACATGCTGACACAGTCGTTTGGCTCGCTCGATGCATTATTAGCTTCAGCCAGCTGCTGAGCAGTTTTATCGTCGTGATTTGTATGAAACTTCTCCAATGCGTTCATTTGCATTCCAGTAACATCTTGCCTAAATTACCCTTTTGGGATGAATAACACTTTTTTTTATTAAATGTTTCCTGATCGCCAGAGGGGCAGGTGTTTGAGCAGAGCGAATTATGTTTGCCTATTTGAGACAGCATGGATTCTAATCCTTATATGTTAGTGCAGCAGACTCTGCCAAAGAGGGGAGGGGGGGGGGGGGCTTTGGCTGAGCAGTAGATGTTTGGTTTCACATTCGGATAGCTGGGTTTGAATCCAGGTGTTATATAAGTGCTGTAGACGTTTGAATACAGGTGTCGCAGTATTGCTGACATAAGCCAGTTTCAGTGTGAAGCATCACATGGTCTGTAGCTCCTGGTAAGCTGACTCATATAAAACAGCATTCTCGGAACACACTCAGCGAGCAGACATGGGTTCTCTCTAAGAATGTTGTTATGGCGGGCATGGTGTACCGCCATGCCCGGAGGCATATAGTCAGTCTGTCAGTTTGTATTTGAACACATTTCATGACATTTGGCACAAACGTCCACTTGGACTCAAAAGATGAACTGATTAGAAGTAGGTGGCCAAAGTTCAAGGTCACTGTGACCTCATATCTGTCCCATTCTTGTGAATGTGATATCTCAGGAACGCCTGGAGGGTATTTCATGGCATTTGGCAGAAATGTCCACTAGGACTCACAAAACACATTCAATTCCTTCAAAGTCTTCATTCACTATACTATGAGTCTGAACAGACAGGGATAGCAAATGCATACAAAAGTCACAATCAATATTTTCTGTATTTTAGCCAACCATGTTTAGTAAAAGTAACTGGTATAGTCAGGCATGCAATGCTCATTTGGTATGTTCTTGCACTCTATTTCAATGACGTGACGCGCACGTCGCTTAACACCTACACTGCAAGCCACACAATGGACAATTGATATGCATCTAGGCTTATTCCTATGTTAATTCGCTAGGTGTGAGTCGGGAGCCTTTGAAAACTTTGTTGAGGTGTGAATTTAAAGTAGTTTTAAATCTATGCGTGTGCCTGCGCGTGCTCCTGGTCAAATAGGTTCATGCACGGCGTGCAAGGCCGTCCTGTGAGCATTGCACCCCTGGGTATAGTAATCATTGTGACTAAATGGAGAGATGCATTGTTTACATACAGTACAGCTCAGAGCCCAATCTAAAAGGAACCCAAGTCCAAAATTGCCTCTACATGTGGAACATTGCCATGATTGCCTCGATAATTAAGGTAAACACATGACAGGAGGTTGAGAGTGGCCCCTGATTTGACTCCCTGATCCACCAATTAGGCTAACCGATCAGTTAGCCTGGTGGATCACTGAAGGTGCATGGGGTGGAGATGAGCAGATGTATTCCTGTGCTGTCTTCCTGTGCAGTTCCCTTGTTCTTCCAACCCACTTTCTGTTCTCTGAACATCAAACTGCGGAGGCAGCAGAGTTCTCCTCCCGTATTGTAGCTCTTGGGAAGTTAATTAATGGCCTAATTAGGTGAACTCATTAGTGATCGGTCTGTATTTCTCTTACTTCATCTACTCATTAGCTGATAATATTCATAATTAGTGGCAATAGGACTAATATATATCACATTTCAGGTTGGCGAGCATCAGGTTTCCGTTCACCGCTGGGGGCACCACGGCGTGTGTTGTGTTGCTGACTTCATAAATCATTCTGTACAGCACACTGCATGTACATTGTAAATGCATTAAAGTGTTCACAAAAGGAGTTTGTAGCCAGAAAGGGCATGCTGTTACTAGCACCAAGGTCAGTGTACAATAGGTGGCATTAACTTGCAATGGAACAATAAATATACAGCACAGGACAGGCCCAGTGTCTCAGTGGCATGCTGCGTACTCTGGATACATTGAACTCCATTAAGTCCAGGGAGGACTTCTCTCATTAGCAGCCAAAGCAATTGTTTGAGACTTCAGCTGGGCTCACCTCCGGTTCGTCATGTCCCCCTCCCTAGCGACTTTCATTCACATCCAAAAGCAGATGTCCACACATTCCCATCCTCAACAATAGGCCTTTTATTCAAGGCATTTTTCATTCCACTCATTATCTCGTACTGCAAAACCTATTTGTGCGGGCACACAGAGAAAAAGTTATGTGACGGCACAACAATGAAGATGACGACTAATTTATTTAATTCACCATTAATCACGGCGTACCACATAATAAGGCAGTGTGCGGCAATTCATCATAAGTGAGAGCAAGTATTGTTGAGACTTCCTTTCAAAATGTTTATTGTGCCCAACGCTTGCGCCGTATCAGTAACTGTAATTAGGTTTAGGCTCAATAAGTGCTCAAGTCAAAAAGCAAGGAGTGCCTATTGAAAAGGGATATTGCGTTAGAAAAATGGTGATGAGAGTGTTAATTGCCTGAGAGGACATGGTTGGCAGCCATGGTGCTCAAGCGCCCGCCCGCGCGTGCGCACACACACAGACACAGACACACACACACACACACACACACACACACACACACACACACACACACACACACACACACACACACACACACACACACACACACACACACACACAATGATTCATGATGACATTTATGAGAAAAAGCTAAAATAAATAATAATGACTGTTTCCATTGTTTGGAAGAAATAATAGGGGGTGTGGTAACGGTTCGTTGCATGATTTATTTCTCTCTGCGTTTATACATGGGGATATAAAATGTCGTAAGATGTGGTCCAGCAAGTCTGTTACACTAATTAAGAGAGTGCTTAACAGTTCTACGGAGGAAGAGAAAGAAGACTGAAGGAAGGGGTTGGAATGATGTGAGAGGGATATCCTGTTTTTGTGGATCCTGGGCAATTATAATAACTGCAATATCAGCTTCTTCACCCGATTTAATCATTTAGCATGTGCTGACTTTATAACCATGCAGTCTCAGCTTATCCACATGAAATTGAAATAAATCTCCTCTCGTGCTCCTCTTCTCCTCACTTCCTCCAATGTTTACCAGAGAAGTGAAGATTGATGATAACGGGACATCCCTGCACTGATGATACGTCCCAGGTGCATCCATGTGATGTTTTTTTATTTATTGCTGGACATCTTAGCCATTTAAAATAATTGTACTTAATTATTAAGATCATTTTATGATGATAATAATAAGAATTATTGTTATTATGATGATGATGATGATGATTATTACTATTATTATTATCAATATTTGTATGCTTATAAATAACATAACATTACAATATATAGATTTATAATTCAGTGGTGCTGACTGCAGAATCTGTCAGCACCATGTACTGCCACATGTAACGTTGTTTATAGTAGGAATAAACACAGAAGCACCCGGGAGGAAGTGGACTAAGAAAGGGGAGGAGTCGAACTGAGTTCCTTTTTTACACAAAACAGGAGGTGGTGCCCCCAGAGGCAAAAACAAAGTGAAAAAAATATGTTTCCCTTTTGTTTTTGACCGAATGGGTTCCCATATCAGTAGATTTATAACCATCAAAATCATATTTAAAGTTTTAATGAGCCTTGCAATCAACACACACACACACACACACACACACACACACACACACACACACACACACACACACACACACACACACACACACACAGAGGCTTGAGTTAAAAAAAAGAGTCGATCTACAAACTTAGAGCACACCACACGATTCAAGCCTGTATTTCTGCTCATATAGATCTGCCACTCGTTCGCCCTGACTACGTTATGTACTTGACCAGGTGACTCCCTTGCATGGAGTATGGAAACTATGAGATTGGAAAACACAGGATCAGACTTGTAGTGCATCTATGGTCAAGTGTATGAAAGAAAAGTGCTACAGGAACGAGGTGTAGCGATCAGTTGGATGGTGCACATACACGTACAGATACAGTATATGTGGGTAATACATGGTTGGAAAATGGCTGGTAAATTCAGCATTTGGCTGGTGAATTTGAATCTTATTGGCCAGGTTGGTCTAGCCTGGGACCAGACGAATCTGCCAGTGCAAAAAAAAAATTGCCCTCTGCGATTTGGGTCTGGCACCGCTCCATTGTGATCCATTTCCTGCTCCCAAAGTCTGGGGTGACCAATCAGGGCCCAGTATTCAAACATGGGAGACTGTAATTGGTAGTTGGTTGTAGGTCTAACCAATTGCGTCGACAGACTCATATCCACGCAGATATATTCTGGCTACGTGAGGCTAAGGTTGGTCGGTCAAAATAGTGGAAACCATAGTGGGGAGTACAGATGGATAATAATAAACTTGATTTATAAAGCCCTCCTCAAGCCCTTATGCTTAACTTTTTTATAAAATGAATTACCGTAAATAAATGCTACTGAGTGATTTCCCGTACAGTAAAAAGAGAAAACCTGCGATGTCTCTCGATTGTGACCTTGAACTTTATGACCCCAAACTTAATTTTCTTCTTCCCCACTGAACATTCCTAGTTGAAATTCGTTCTCTATTTCGTTCTCTATTTTAACTTTGACCTTTATTGTGACCTTTGAACTTATTTAACCAAAAGTTAATCATATCTTTGGGGCACTCTACTAATTAGTCTGTAGTAAGAAAATATGAAAATGCATGTACAAAAAAAGAAAAGGAAAAAAAGGTGTTTTGAAAAATGTATTGGACTGTTACTCTGGCAGGGCATTTCATGTGAGCTCTGACAAATAAATGGCGGTCAGGGTAGCCAACACATTGAGAACAACTGAGGTCAGATTGGACATACTATTATATGTCCAATCTAACCTCAAGATTATTCTTGCCCCTAGTTCACCTTTACCTCTCTCTCTCTCTCTCTCTCTCTCTCTCTCTCTCTCTCTCTCTCTCTCTCTCTCTTCCCCTCGATGGCAATGAACAGTATTTAGGCCTGTCAATGGGTGAAAGCGAAGGAAAGCCCCAACACTGCATTCCTGTCACCGACCCTGGTCTTAATCAGCATGACTTCTCCTGCAGTTGCAGTGAAAAATGGGTCTGCCTGGCCAGGCAATGATTGGATGCCGCCATTTTTGTTGTCAGTGCTCTTTTTTTAAGGACCTCGGGCATATGTGGCTTGTCACAAAGCAAATGAATCAGAGAGAATATAGTCCTGCTGCACATAATATAGAGAAGGGGCACCTAGAGAAACACATTCTCTTGTTTTTATGCAACTCGTGAACTCTGAAAGCAGCGGTGTCGCCAAGAGATCTGTTCCTGAAATGGAAAAAAGATAAGCAATCCCTTTGGGTAACATTGGGAACCCGAGACTAGTCACAAAATGTCCCATGAGTTTTGGAGTCATTCCATTTTTGGTCCGCAAAGATTTCAGAAGCCTACGGCTGCCCCCGTAGGCCATGAAATTAAGTTGTGGACTCAACCAGTCAAAAGCTCATCCTATTTCATTTCTAGTTATTTCTCTCTTCTCTTGGTTGACTCTCTGCAGCTCAGGGCTAGGAGTGCACCCCTCTTTGGGGATGCTAGTGCACTGCTCAGAGGACCAGGACCTCTTTATTTAGTCTCTGG
>NC_137625.1:21484067-21936567 GCF_963280865.1 Gymnoscopelus braueri
AGGCAGCGCGACGTGTGTGTGTGTGTGTGTGTGTGTGTGTGTGTGTGTGTGTGTGTGTGTGTGTGTGTGTGTGTGTGTGTGTGTGTGTGTGTGTGTGTGTGTGTGTGTGTGTGTGCGTGCGTGCGGCGGACTCGTTGCTGTCACGTGTGCCTGTCAGCAGCAGTGTTGCCAAGTATCGTGAGAGAAATAAGGAAACAGTACGCCAAAAACAAGCCAGAAAAACAAGCAAATTTTTGACCAGAAGTTGTGGTAAATAAGAGGACATGGCAACACCAACAATGAGAGTTAGCGCTTTCATAGTTGCTAAGATACGACAGTACACGCTACCCAAAGTCTCAAAACCCCGGACATTTGAAGGATTAAAAAAAAAAACCCCGGACAGGCCGGACAGCCCCCCAAAAGAGGACATGTCCGGGTAAAAGAGGACGTATGGTCACCCTACTTAGATCAAGAGTCTTAGCGACCACCCCCTTAGTTTGCCCTGGAATGTCACCAGTAAAGGCCGTATTTCTCCAAACATGTACAAATGCAAAATATAAGGTGCTTACTCACTTGCCCCAAATGTTAACTAGGTGTCTGGAGTATTTGTGCAATGTATTAGTCCATATTTTTCAATAAAGAAGTGTTTTAATCCCGTCTGTGGCCGAACGCCATTTTCCCCCCTAGTTTAATTCCTGTTTACATTGAGTGTAATTCCGGCTTTCGCCGGATGCGCCCCGTCACTACCATAGCCCCGTCACTAACATAGTGAAGTATATCTTCCAGCCATAATCATACCTAAAATGAGCCAGAACTCCACTTATTTAATTAGTACACAGAATTAGTTAAAAATATAGAAGTCTGCCAGAGATCCCTTAAAAAGGCAGGACAGGTGAAGGGTGGGGGATACCTGGCCATTTACAGTGGAAAGACAGCCTCTGTGACAAAGACAACACCTCACTTTGGATAACAAAAGAAGCATGTGTTTGCACCTGGACTAGAAAGCTTTTGTCTCATTGTATTCACTTCGTTTGAAGCCCGGCACCATGTGGATCTATTTAGCATGTCTGTGAGAGCTATTGTCTCCCCCAGCCCCGTTTTAAGAACAGAGCTACTAGTTCAGTTAGAACCTGGGTTAAAATACAATGTTACTAAGATGTTATTATCTCTTGGTGAAAATATATACTGAAGTTAGAATGAACAAAAGTATTTAACTACGGCCTGTGTAGGTTTAATATAGGTAAAAGCCAGGAGAAGTAAAACGTATTCACATGAATGGATGCTGTGTCATTAAAGCTTTTAAAGTTAACTATTGTTTACAGATGAATAAGAATGTAATTCCTGGTATCATTCTAAAGTGTATGTTGTACAAAGTATTAATCTAATAACAAAACTTCATTGTGAAACATGGTTCTGTACTGAAAGTAGATATTGCTAAATTGACTCCCCTGTATTGTGTGATCTAGAATATTATGCGCAGTAGCGGTCCGATGCTCGGCTGCGACGGATCAGCTCCTGAGTGGCTGAGAAGAGGCAGAGGAGGAGCCCTGTCTAAGGAGCGTGTCTTTGAAATCTTCTGTATATAAACCTGTTGTTTAGAGAGTAGCAGTGTGCTGCGATTTCTGGACCCTCCTGCAGTAACCATTTTGATGCTCCTTGTCGACAAATAAAGAAAGGAGATGAACCTTATCAACCTTCGGATTTTGCTGTCTCCCTTTGTTCTAACATTCTCACTAAAGGCTTGAGTTCTTACACGGTTTGAATCCACGGTGTTTCCACACAAATTATACATCATATGGCGTTTTTAGTCGGCAGTCGCGTTGGTTTGTTTTTTTGGGGGCGCGAGTCTCCAGGGATACTGAGCCAGGCGTCGAAAGAACATGCGGCGGACGGCACGACATGACGACAACTTTTCGAGAATCTACAAGGAGAGGACTTCATGACCAGATCTAGGACGGCTGTACGACTCATCTGGCTGCACAACTTTATCTTCTGCGATCGCTAGAAGGGCGCGCTGCGGTGCAGACGGCAGAGCGGGGGACCTGTGAATGGACGGGGTTCTTCGTAGCGGGTATGTTGTGGGGAGAGGACAGCGGGTGCCGACAGAGTGGAGAACTTGCGATGAAGGGGTTCTTCGTGAAGAGTGTGGTAACACATCTTCAGCGATCGCAAGTGGAGCGCTCTGTTGTTAAAATGCAGCTATCTGTTGACAATCTGGCTACGGCGTTGGAGCACGGCTGGGGTGAGGAGATGACATTGAGGGAGACTACAAGAGAGACATTGTCGAACGGGACACTGCGCATATGGGACCTGGGGTTATGTTTTTGTGATGAGCGTGGGTTAAACTGTGGGGCTATGGCTGCCATGGGGAGTGATGCGAGGGTATTTTTTTACTTTCTGGTCTCCTGTGTTTAATGTGAGTTTACTTTGTGGATTATTGTTTCATTGGGGGGTACACTGCCTTCTTTTCTCCGTGTAGGCACTTTCGTGGTAGTTGTCATATATGCTTGGTGGTACGGTGTAAAACTTAGGGATAAGTATTAGGCTATCTTTGAGTATATTTTGGTGACTGGGCGGGGGGGACATTGATCTTGGGGGGTGGTGCTATCGCTTGGTGGGCGTGATTCGACTGTGTGCTGTCAGCTTCCACTGGGTGGTGGCTGTGTAATGTTTTATCCTGGAGTTTAAAAGGCTAACAGAGGGATCCTGCACGCTAATTAGTTTTGGGGGATGTGTCTATTTGATGTAATTCACCGTGTCGCTGTACTATGTAATCCTGGTTTTTGTATGTGCATTGTTCTGTATGATGTTGTTTGCTGTTTTGGTCTTCCTGAATGTTTTATTTTTTCCTGGTTGGTGTTCCGGTCGCTTTTCATGGGGGCGGATTCTTTGTGGTTCTTTTGAAATATACGTGTTTGCGGAAGACGTTTAGTGTCTCCCGTGGGGGGTCTGATGTGTATATTTCATAAACATAGATATAAATGTAAGCCATATTTCACAGGGAGCATACAGACAGAAGAAGTGGATTGAGTCAGGGAGAGGTGCCGGTTTGTCTGAGCGGGGTGTGGGGGTGCTCTTAGCATTTTCTTTGTCTTACCTGCAGGAGACAGAGAGCATGTTTCCCCCATTCCCCCTTCCTGCCTTGACAGTTGCAAATGTCTTGGGCGGGTGGGGGCTCACGTTTGAAGTCTGACACACCCATACCTGTACCTCCTCTTTCTTTAGATCTCTCTGTTATATAAACTGTACCGAAATGCATCTTAGGGTGACACTCAGTAGCCGGCAGGCTGCTGAGAAGACCTCAGGGTCCATGGAAGAGCTGTTTTGTACTGTTTTGTACTTATGCAATAAATGGAAGCAAGGAAACCTCACTTACTGGAGTGATGACTCAAATTCATTCTACCACCATTCA
Source organism: Gymnoscopelus braueri (assembly GCF_963280865.1). Taxonomy (NCBI): domain Eukaryota; kingdom Metazoa; phylum Chordata; class Actinopteri; order Myctophiformes; family Myctophidae; genus Gymnoscopelus; species Gymnoscopelus braueri. Next base: position 21,487,459 of record NC_137625.1, read on the forward strand.
TTCTCACCACTGGGACATCAAACTTAACTGCAATATGGCGTTGTTGGCAACTCAATAGAGCCTTTAAGGCAGTGGAAGAATATACCTCATATGGGTTGTCTGCAGTGGGAAATATACCTCAATAGCAAGTGTTCCGCTGCTTATTTTAATGGAAAAGGGCCTGAGCGTACGTTTATTGTCAAATACTGCTGGTCCTTCCATGTCAACAAATAATTAGATCCTACCTTATGTGGCGTAATCCACTTTCGATTTAAAACTCCAGTGTCTTCCATTATCCCTGGGATTTCATCTTTTGGAAACCTTCCACCTTCCATAACTTCACAGTGGTAAATCCGTGCAACTTTAAGTCATAAATTAATGAGAGGGGGAACGGAGCACAACATACTTAATTGCACACTGGTGTTGCATGCCGTAAATAGCAGATGTACAAGCTCACAACGCCTCCTATTCATTACGCGTTGTGAGCATGTAGATCTGCAATTTACTGCGCATGACACCGACACACTACTAAGTATACAGTAGCTGAGGCCAGCACTTGGGTGTCGGGTTACATTCAGTGGGTCGTGACGCAGCAGACAGCTGATCTTTATATGATTTAACTGGGGATGGATGCTTTGTAGTTTGGAGATAATTTTGACTAGCAAGTATATGCTGCGTTTTGACGACTTCGGTCATGTCATTCACACCGCGGCTATCGCTACACATACCCCCCACCCCCCTTATTTATTTATTTTGCATATCTGCACTGATCTCATAAATAGCCTCATAAATAATCCTCACGACGGAAATCCGTCGCCACGACGGAGAACTTTAATCCATGTAGACTATGTCTTCCTAGCTTACCAATCACAGCATTCAAGTAACACAAATCTACAGGTTGATAATGTTTTATTTGTTCTTACAAAATTGTGGCCACAAGTAGCCTATGTTATATCAAGTTGTTGTTATGATGGTTATATGAACATTACAGGTCCACAAAAGGAACCCACGACAACAGGTGATTTAGCCATATATATATATATATTAGCACATTTTCGTCATGTAGGCAATAGAGGGAAGTTTATTTATTTATGGTCAACATGTACTTACTGGCAGTATGGACGATCGGTAGCTTAGCTACCTACTTAGCATAGTTTGGATCTACTATTGTGAAATATTGCATTTTTACGTTTTATACTTTATTTTGATGGCATAGTTTGGATCTGCTATGGTGAAATATAGCATTTCAGTAGCTTAGCTACGTACTTACCATAGTTTGGATCTGAATGAATACATTGGATAACATATCCAGTGAGAGAGTGTGTGACGCGTTGTGGGCTTGTAGATCTGCTATTTTCAAAAACTTTTGACAAAATGTGAAAAACATGCAATGTTTTTGCAAACATTTTGAGACCACAAATGTTATGGTGGTCCCTGGCACTAACCTCGTGGTTGGACATACAGTCAGTGGGAAAAGCATGCACATTTTTTACTTTAGTAAAAGTATCAATACTGCAATGTAGAAAATGTAAAATGACTATGTTATAAGTAAATGTCCGGCATTAAAAATGTGCTTGAGTAAAAGTACAAAAACATTGGTATCTAAATGTACTTAAAGTACCAAAACTAGAAAATAGGCTACTCATTATGCAGAATATCCCATTACACAAGTTGTCAAATGTGTGACATCTTTTGAAAATAGCAGATGTACAAGATCTGTGAGCTTGTACATCGGCTATTTTAGAATGGACGAAATGTTTATAGGGGTGAAGTGGTTAAAGGAGAATACCGGACAAATTAAGTGTTGCCTTTGATGTCTCGTTACTTACCGACCGACGTGAAAAGTGGCGTTCTTTTTTTCCATAGATTCCCGTGTCGTCATTTTTTAAACCCCCTCCGTTGTCAGAATGGGAGCGCGTGGGTCAGGGAGATTCGTCTATTGTAACCGAGGCAAAGTTGTTTTTCTCTCTTCTGCTCGTCTTTGTGGAGTCTCATGATAGTCAAACGTGCGTTGAAATGTCCTGCGAGGCCACCGTTAATGGCGAACGATTTAACACTGGATGCTTGTTTCTTTCCAGAACCTGGCAACTCGTGTTGCCAACGGAGGGGGTTTAAAAAATGACGACACGGGAATCTATGGAAAAAAAGAACGCCACTTTTCACGTCGGTCGGTAAGTAACGAGACATCAAAGGCAACAGTTAATTTGTCCGGTATTCTCCTTTAATGTAAGTTTTGTAATAATAATCTAAATCTACAAAGTAGTACTGAAGTTGTCAAATAAAAAAAGGTAGGCCTACTGCCACATAACACTACAGGCCTTCACATATAACATAGGCCTACTGTAGTGTGCACATAACACTATAAATAGCAAGGTTAACATTAGGCTAGGACTGTAGTAGTTCAGATGACACCTTGTCAAAACAACTATACAGGAAAAAAGCAACATCACTGTGGGTGGAAACACGATCGCATCGTCCACCACCAGCGTCATGGCCAAACTGTTTTTTGCACGTTCTCCATTACAACCCGTACATCTACATAAACGTTCAGGTTTCAAATATAAAGTGCGTACCCCATGGCCATGGATGTTACAATTATATACGGGCCGTCAGAAGTACCCGTGTCTTCCGTGTTGTTCAATGAAAAGCATTCTAATTCGATCAATGGCCTCTTTCTCCGAATTTTCTCCATGCTTTCAACTAAGCGACCCTAGCGGTTGGGAGGTGTATTGCACTCTGATACATTGTAACTGTATGAGGAAATGGCCCTCGATCGGATTAAAATGCTTTTTATTGAACAACACGGAATAAACGGATACTGTTGAGGAACCGTACATCATTATAACGTCCGTGGCCACAAGGTAAGTACTTTATATTTGAAATCTGAACGTTTATGTAGATGTAGGGCCGTAAATGGAGAAAGTGCAAACACCAGGTTGAAGTTCATCAATGACGGTCGTGACAGACGATTGTCTTAAGATCAGTAGTATATCCATTGTCAGACAAACCAAAATACGAAAATATCTCTGGCAAACACAATAACGCGCGCGCACACACACACACACACACACACACACACACACACACACACACACACACACACACACACACACACACACACACACACACACACACACACACACACACACACACACACACACACACACTCGCCACGAGGGAGGCGGCATGTGGTGGAACGCTGTGTGGAACCTCATCCAGGAGAATAACAGGAGGATAGATTCCATAGCCCGAAGGGACAGTCATGTGTTTGATTGGTTGTTGTTGGTTGTCAGGGCAATATCACAACCAATCGGTGGACGGACATTTAATTATGACGCGTTTCAGAACCCTTTTTTAGCAAACCCGCCCCCTTTTTCCAACAGACCAACCAGACTTACCCAACCCCGCCCCTTTTTCACCGACGCCCCGCCTCTCTTTAAATAGCTTCAGAGGTTAACTCCCCCTTTTGGCCATTTCGGCGTTTTCTGCGTGTTAGACTGGATTCTCCAGTCAAAAACTAAATTAAACTAAGCTATGATGACTAAAACTAAGACACCGGAAGGAAAAATCTCGTCCATAGAAAAATTCCATTGACCAGATCTGTAGAGGTCGCAGTGGAGCAACCCAAAAAATGTTTTCCTTTGGGTGAAATATTTTATTTTCTGGCCAAAAAGTGTATTTTACAGAGAAGGTGCGGTGCTGAGAGGCTTCCCACCTCCGAGAACAGACTTTCAACAACATAAAACAGCATCGTTTCGGTGAGTAGCGAAGTGGTTTTGTTTATTTTTGTTACAGTTGGAGCCCTCGCTGGCCAGTGGAATTCTTTGTCTATGAGCAGAGCCGAGCGCCCGGCAGGGCGTTAGAGAGAACTCACTAACGAGAGAACTCACTAACGCTCTGGACCAGGGCTAGGTCAAGACATGCAACAAAAACTAAAAAAGACTCAAGAGTGCTACCACAGCATTGTGGTAGCACTCTTTCTCCCTCCCTCTCTCCTATTCTCCTGTCTCTCGCCCTCCCAAGTTCAGCTCTCCTACCCTCCGGTCTGTCTCTCTGTCTTCTCTCCAGGATGTATAATTTGATTTCATTATATCATTATTATATATCATTGAACAGTATAGGACTCATCACTACATCCTGTATAAATATAATAGAGTGGGTTGGCCATACTTGGCCGACAGGCGAAACAAACACTGGTACATGCTTATTTTGGTCGCAGCACAATTTACGGTACACTAATTTGACATAATAAGCCGTTATTACAAATAATGTGTTTCTTATTAGCAATAATGTTTTTTTATTAGAAAGAAACAAACGTTGTTATACCCTTATTTTCCACTATTATCCCTTAATTATGTTCTATTTAGAAATTGAATGAAACCTAACAAAGCCTAATAAGACCTAACAAAGCCTAATAAGAACCCCGCAACTACTAACTACACGATGTGATGTTAGGCTACTATTAGTCTACTGTAAGGGTTTCGTTAGAACAAATGTGTTCTTTATTAGGCCTTTATTTAATGTTATTTCCACTTACTTCAAGTTACTTTACATCTAATTACAACAGAACTGTACCGTAAATTGTACATCAGCCATTCCGGGCTAACTTCATGACACATTATATTCTTCCTACCTTTTTTGCTTAATAAAAATGATTATGTTTGTAACCCCTGGGTAATTTCCCCAGCGTTAATATGTGCCTATTTCAAAACCTAAGTAGTAGGCAGGCAATTTAATAAGTCAACAGGTCTTTAGAAGCTAGTACCACTTTAAGAGATCAGTCTAACTTGTAGCTCCTGTAGGGGCTATCTAACTTGTTGACTGATTGGTCTTTATGACGGTCCATCACTTTTCCAAGCATATGATTGGTTGGGGGGCGGGACGAGCTGGGATGTGTGTGTGCTTAGCCAATTTTAGACGGAGAGGTTTTAGTGTGTCTGAAGGACTCACATAGTGTATTTAAACGGGATCATTACGTGACAATCGTACCACTTAGTGCATAAGTGATGAATGAGTTTACTCATCTGTATTGATAGTGTTTAATATTTATCCTGTTTGGAGTCAAGACGAGTCCTGGTTTAACGTTACTGTAGTAAGCAGGCGTCCAGAGTTACACTGTTGTTAGCCTCTCATGCTAGCTGAGCTAACGTCCAGTGTGAGAAGCAACACCGGGATCGTTTTGGAATATAAAGACTTTCGGACACTTGTTTTATATATTTTATTCAACGTTTGTCAGAGAAATGTATTATTGTTAATTGTCAAGGTTTGTTTTAGTGTCCTTATTTTTTTTCTTCATAAAGTGCTTGGAGTGGCAAAGCTTTGAAGAAATGTGTCCATAATACTGGATTTCATTGTCAAAATGGCTTATTTTGCAGTGAGTGAAAATAAAATAAGCTGCAGCAATTGTTTCAATTTATTAAGCTTTCCGAGTTGATGTTATGACCTATACAGCAACCAGCCACTAGGGTGTGTTTAGGCTATTTTGTCTTCACCTAGCCAAATGTATTGAGAAAGTAGCCTAAGTTAATGTGCCTCATGTTTTATAATATGTAATAGTGAGCAGTATAGCAGTCATGTGCAATGGGCTTCCATAACATTTCTGGAGCAGGTAAGTTATTTGGAAGTAGGCCTACAGTTTGTCAGAAATTAGACTAATAATCAGCTAATATTGATATATAACGAGCATGCATTCTCCTTTCATGACGTTAGCATGGACTGGCTGGTGTACAATTTACGGTACAGTTCTGTAGTAATGAGAAGTAATTTGTTCCTAATAACAACACAATAATTTGTATTAAGCAAAAAGGTAGGCAGAAGTATAATGTGTCATGAAATGGCTGATGTACAATTTACGGTACAGTTCTGTAGTAATGACAGGTAATTTGTTTCTAATAAGTACATATTATGTGTTAAGAAGCAATAAGGTATGTGTCCTGATGTTGGCACAGAATAGCTGATGTACAATTTACAGTACAGTTCTGTATTAATGAGAGGTAATTTGTTCCTAATAACAACAAAATATGTTTTATTAAGCAAAAAGGTAGGAAGAATATAATGTGTCATGAAGTTAGCCCGGAATGGCTGATGTACAATTTACGGTACAGTTCTGTTGTAATTAGATGTAAAGTAACGAAACCCTTACAGTCTACTATGTGGTCATTAGCCTAAATGACTATCTAGGCCAGTGATTCTGGCTCTTTAATTTTAAGGACCCCCGTTTCATATGTACCAGGGCACAGGCCTCATTTTTTTCAGCCAAGGACCCCTTAGCTGACAGAGAGATGAAGCAGGGGTACTGATACAAGACCACCAACAGGAGACTCAACCTTTACAGACATATATACATATTATTTTACAAAGATTTCGTAGATTTATTTGGTAGATTAGCATTAGCATATGGAATGTGGCCAATCAAAACTCATTTATTATGAATAGCCTCATTTACATCGATCAAAACATATGACAATGTCATCTAATGACACTGCTGTGCAATTGATTCTGACGATGGGAAATGACTCAAATCAAGACGCATAGTACCCCCAAAGCTGAGCCACGCACTCTTATTAAAAAGTATTGGTATCAGAATGTACTTAAAGTACCAAAAGTAAAAGTACACAAATGTTTGAAAATAGCAGATCAACAAGCTCACAACGCGTCGCTTGTAGATCGGCTATTTTCAAATAGCCTATGTATAAAATAGGGCTAAAGTGGTTAATGTATGTTTCATAATATCATCATTTATATCTGAAGAGTAACTAGTAACTAGAGAGAGAGAGAGAGTGAGGACACACAACTTTGCGTGCAGCTCATTCACACCTCGCGGTTAATTCGCTCATGCGTTAATGTGTCAATAACGCGCTAACTTTGACAGCACTACTTCTGTGTCTTTCCTCCAGGATCCTTCTCAGATCATGAACACAGAAGCCACGTCCTAGCTCTCCAGTCACAATGACATCTATTGTATGTCATACGTCCTTGTTATTTAGTTTTCGTCAGTGAAAAAAAGTAGTCGACGAACATTTTTCATCATAGTTTTAGTCGCCGAAATCAACACCGGCACATAGGCATAGTAGGCGCATTGTTCAAGATGTATGACTATCACTGTAGCTAAATTAAAGTAAGCTGAAGAAATTTACATATTTATACAGTGCAGTACTTTATGCATCAGCTGACGCTGCTACAGTACGTCAATCACAGCTCACCTCACGTTGCTAAAGCTCACATTACCACATCATAGACCTTTTACAGTACATGGCAGCCATACAGTAATGACATTGTAGGGTATAGACACAGGTGTTACCAATGATAATAATTAAAGTTCCATTCCATTAACGTAACCTCGGATCCCGGGCTTATTCTCGGAAAGAAAGCCTGAGAAACGTTGAAAGTGAGAAGTGGATAGAAGGGGGCGGGGTTGCTGACAGTATGGACAGGAGCCGTTCCATAGTAATAATAATAATAATAATAGCTTGAAATTATTTAGCGCCCTTCATGAAGGACGCTTTACATCAAAACAATGAACAACCAACAGACAGACAAACAAACAAACAACCAAACAAAACAACAAACAACTATTTGCCATAAGCCTGACAGAATAGGTGTCGTTTCAAGGCAGCCTTAAAAGAGTCCAGTGTTGGAGCATGGAGAATCTCCATTGGGAGAGAGTTCCACAGGGTGGGGGCTGCCACACTGAAGGCTCTGTCCCCCAAGGTTAGTAGGGAGGGCTTGTCCAGGTGCACACATCAATATGATCCAGATCAAACTACGACTCAGTGAAACAAACATGACGACTGTGTAGCAAGTAACCTTACGGCAACAAAAGCTGTTGATTGCTATGTGATGTGTTTGTTTATATTGTTTAGCGCACATACCTCACGCAGTGTTTTAATACATTTCTCTTCAGATTATGCTGACAGATGTAAATTGTTAGATCAAATTTTAGTTCACACACAGTCAGAAAAACACAGAGGGATTGTCACCACTCAGTCACAGTTTAGCCACGACCCAGCGAGTGGGCTGCTTGATCATTCTGTCTACTATCTATCTGTTTGAAATCAGTTTCTCTAGACCTCCATTTGGAGTAAAGCAAGATTATACATTGGTGTAACAGAGTCTTTCCAGTGAGCAAACGTGCACAATTGCAGCACCCTGACTCTGCTTGACCTGAATGAATGGAACAGAAAATGAATTAGTATCACTGGTATCAACTGTGTTTACTCTTCTATTTCATGTCAAAATGGCCGCTGTGAAAAAGGTCTATTGCTGCTTCATTCACAAACTGCACACCTACTGCCGTAACTTGCCATCCATGTAGCAACAGATTGCACATGCAGGGAAGCCGCACCATGTCTTGTTTTTCATTCACCAAGAATACAGGCCCATCTCTCCCATATCAGTTGGATATTACATGTCACATCTCTAAGACCTGATACTCTCATTCAAAGTGACAATGAGTGAGCAGGTACATGGTAAAATCATCTTGCAGGAATCGAACCTGTGAAATTTCTATTATGGAATGATTGTACTGATGGCCCTGTGGTAGCCACACAGTCCCTTGGTATTGATCCTTCTTTTGCTCAGTCCCAGATAAGAGCAGATGTTTGGCATATTATATGCCATTGTCAGTGCAGATACTATTGTTTCCATAAGACTAACACTGTACCAACAGCTCCAGATTGTCAAGAAGATTATCACGTTTATTAACCACATAAGCTCTGTATACTTAACGAAACAGACCTGTATTGGCTCTGTGCTGTGCTCCTTTCCTTCTACACCAAATCGCCAGAAATATGATCTACAAGCTCACAACGTGCCCCCAAAATAGGGAGCGCTAGGGCTCAAGTGGTTAAAATAATACCCTTTTAGGCAATGGGTTTCGATTGGCATTCCTAGAAAGTGAAAGTATCATGTAGAGTAGACTTGTTAATGATTTATGTGGTAGTACTCTCTCACTATGCTGCTGGCGTTCAGCAGAGCTGCATGCCTGCCTCGGCATGCATACCTTTCTCGTGCATAATAACATGAAAACAGAACTCAATCACCTGACAGTTGAATATTTCCAGCATTTCTTTCAAAGGTGACAGGAACATTGGAACATTGAATATTTCCAGCATTGCTTTAAAAAGTGACAGGAACATTGGGAACATTAGGGGTACAATCTAGGGGAAATTACTTTGAAGGGTACAGCTCATATTAAAGTTGTAAAACTCTTTAAAACTTTTTCCCCCCCAAAGTTAGTTGCCAATTCCCAATGCGCTCTGCGGTCTCTGGGACTGTCGACCCCCGCTGTCGGCCTGGGTAGGTTGTTGACAACCACCTGCCTCTTCCGATACACATCATCAGCCACTTCTTTTCAGTTGACAGTAAAAAAGTTTCACTGGGAGAGCTTAATGCATAGAAGTTCACCATATCTCTGCCAGATCCCTTCCCCGCTGAACAGGCATCCCAACAAACCACTAGGAAGTCACTAGTGCAGCAATCAGGACACAATCCCCTGCCGGCTTCCCACACACAGTTGTGTTTGTTTGGCCAAGCCGGAGGCACTGCAGCTGGGAATAGAACCCAGGTGTCTGCTCTGCTGTTGTGGGCAAGTGCTCTACCACTATATAACCAACCCTCAGAATAAGATTCTTCTTTTTTTTTAACCCATTAAAGACCTGAAGACGATTCTACAAATGTCTTCTAAATCTCGACAGTATTCTTTAAAAAAAAACGTATGTTTCTATATCAGTGGTGCTCAAACGTTTTCATGTCAAGGACCCCCAAAATCATATGTATTTGGCCGCCGACCCCCATCTCAAATATTTTGTTCCAGGGACCCCCCAGAAGCAAAGATTTGAGTTAAAAATGTTCGCTTTAAAACAATATATTCAAAGATTTGCACACATTTTCACGATTTTTCAAAAATAGCAGATCTACAAGCTCGTAGCGTGGCACTCGGTGCCGCGCTATGAGCTTGTGATAAGAAGGCTTGTTAGCTCTCATGCATTGAAGGAGGCATGAGCTCGGCTCTGAGCTCTCTCTAGGTTGGCAGAGGGAGTGTAGTGCCCAGGATTACTTAGACAATTGGTACTTGGGTGAAAAACATGGGGTTACAAAATCGTGGGATAAAGATTTAAAAGGAAAAAAAAAGATTATGGTCACTGGATTTATGATACGCCTCCGCCTAGGTAATCAAAAATAATAGTATATAAATGCCCCACAAACTAGCCACGTCCCCCACAGTATGAAGTGATAAAGACCTTGCATCAGGCCAATCATGTAGCACATTCCAACACAGACCTCTGGTTCACTCTCATTCAGGTGAAAAATGGCCTCATCTCTGAACGCCCTTATCTCTCTCACTTGTGACCTGCAATCCCTCCCCAAACCAATTTACAGAAACATCCCATCATCTACCCTCTGCACCACAGAGAGAGAGAGAGAGAGAGAGAGAGAGAGAGAGAGAGAGAGAGAGAGAGAGAGAGAGAGAGAGAGAGAGAGAGAGAGAGAGAGAGAGAGAGAGAGAGAGAGAGAGAGAGAGAGAGAGAGAGAGAGCTTTAAAGAAATAGCTTGAGCTTTACTGTGCCACTGGAGATTTACTATTAATGTGTATATTATGTATTTAAATGCCTGTGTATGGAACACATACTATGAAACCACTACATGTTAACAGCTGCTTTCCTTCATCATGGTCATATAGCCATAATTGTAACGCTCAGGCTAACGATGCAAATCCAATACATTGTAAGGGGCGAATAAAAGATCAAACGTGCCCTCCATGTGAATTTTACAATAGAGAATAGACGCCAATGGGTTGATATCATATTCCTGGCAATTTTTGAAAGGGCAATTTATCCCTGCAATAAGCTTATCCAATAATGAACAATGTGGCAATCGATAAGGTGCTTTCTACTTTTGCCAAGAAATGCCCCCGAGCCGTGTGATTTGACCTTTAAAATGAACTTAGAATGTCGTTTGTCCAGCAGAGGGTGACCATGTGACTCTATTCTCCTACACAGTCACATTAATTAATGTAGTTAATTTAATTTAATTTAACTTTGAAATTTGTTTAACCCATTGAGACCTGGAACGCATCTGTGTGCATTTTTTGATTTGAGCTAAAAAAGCATTATTTTACACTTTGGGCTATTCAAAAATAGCAGATCTACAAGCTCGTAGCGCGGCACTCGCTATTTTTGAAAAATCGTGAAAATGTGTGCAAATCTTTGAATATATATATTCTTTCAAAGCAAACATTTTTTACTCCGATCTATGCTTCTGGGGGGTCCCTGGAACAAAACATTTTGAGATGGGGGTCGGCGGCCAAATACATATCATTTTGGGGGGTCCTTCTTAGTTATGACATTGACAGTATAATGGATTTCGATAACTACAGGTTCGGCCGCCCTCACATCTAGAGTTCGGGCACCTCTATATGACCAATATGTCTGGTTCATAGTGTCGAGGGCATTGTCAGAGTGGTCCGTTGTACCCGACTGTCGGTGTCCCTTTTGTGCCCATATATGGAGATCTCTGTATCTGTCTGTCTACCTGTATCCCTTTTATGTCCATATATGGAGATCACTGATGTCATTAGTATATGCCCATACACTGTATATTTGATTTTGACAGCAAATTTTGATTTAGTCATAGTCTTTTTAATCAAATTCCATTTAGTTTTAGTCATATTTTGGTCTCTTAAATGTTTTACTGTTAGTCTAGTTTTAGTCGACTAAATATCATAAGATTATAGTCGACTAAATCTACAGTTGATTTAGTCAATGGGTTGATATCATACTGTAGTATAGTGGTCGGATCTGTGGCTCTGGACAACCGGATCTCCATATTACTGTATGCCTGTATAATGGGCATATCAGGTTTTTTTATGGTTATGTCTGAGTCATAGTGACATGCCTATATATGGGCGTATCGGGTTTGTTTGTGGTTATTTCTGAGTCACAGTGACATGCCTATATATGGCCGTATCGGTTTTGTTTTTGGTTATATATGAGTCATAGTGACATGCTTATATATGAGATTGTTTATGTTTATGTCTGAGTCAGAGTGGTCCGCCCACCGGCCGGCCCCCCCTCCTAGCCAATTTTAATATAGGATACAAAGAAACAATAAGGTATGGAAATGTTGGAAAGAGAGAATCACAATATGATCTAGTGTTTCCATTGAGCAGGCACAGATTATTAAAAACCTATACATTATTTGGTAATAAATTGAATCAAATCTTACAGGCTGGGATAGCCAAATAATGTATATTATCAATCAATCTTTTCTTCCAATTTCCCAGATACTTTTCTTATACAATATCTATGCATTCTAACACACATCACATTGTCTGCGAAGCCTATTTATACCAGCAATGGCAGATCTGCATCTGATTTTCTCTTCCAGTTGGGCATTAGTGTTATTTTCCCCTGGCCTGGCTGGTCTTGCATATAGAACATTACTGAGGAGGCAGCTGACATTGCAGCACAGACCCTGGGAGAGAATAGGGGATATAGAGAAAGATGTGTGTGCTGCAGTGGGAGTGTGCCTGAGCTTCAGATGACAAGGCTGATATCAATGCAAAAGACCATTTTCAGGTTGACTGGTTTGGTTCTTGTTCTGTTCCTGCAGGGGGGGGGCTGAGCTACTGTCACCCCATCCCCATTGCCAGCAGCGACATGGTCCGTTCCAAAAGGCATGCATTGCATGCAAATGCATACTAGGTCGTACCACCCTGGACGTGAACCCCTCCAGGCCTCCGGGAGGAGGAAGCTGCACCTTGCGATCCGCATCTTGGCATTCTCTGAGCCCAAGGGCATATTGGCACTGCTTCCAAAACCTGCCCTTTAACCGTTCCAGTGTTGATTCAACAATTCCAAGGGCAACAACATTTTGAGGCTTTATGTCCTGTGCAACCAGGGTTACCAGATCTGCTTATTATAATTTTCCCTCAATATTTTATTTGATAGCAGATCTACAAGCTCACAACGCGTCGCGATGCGACACGTTGTAAGCTTGTAGATCGGCTATTTTCAAATAGCTGATGTATATGTTAAAGTGCTCATGTGGCCCATAGTCGCTTCTCTTGGGCTGGTTTTCCTAGACCTGGTTGCTTGTTTCTCTCACAGAATCTGGCAACACTGTGTGCAACACCTAAAGAGAGTGAAACCATGTCTTTTCTCTGATGCTTTTTGATGACTCAGCGGGCAAACGGTCAACCTTTGACTCTGTCCTATAGCGTCATTAGATGTTGATTTCAGTGTTGATTGCTCGCTCCGCTGTGTTGTCACCAGGTCGCTTAGATTGCACTCTCTAGGTAAACACATTGGACCACCGTACACGGGCCACTGCAACAGCACAAACCAAATTAATAAGAGATGCAGCAGCGTAAAGCACCAGGGGTGTAGGGGAAGGGAGGAGGGGGAGTTGCATTGAGAGTTTAATCAATCATCCCCACTGGAATCAGGGTTCCAGAGAAGTGTAGAGCAGTTTGGGGGTGGGGGTGGGGGTGTGTTCACGAGGGGAAAGGAATCCCATCCTTAAGGGACGGCGGAGAGGCCGGCTCATTTTTCACCTCTCCTGAGTGCGGCTCATCCATTCATTAGGCAGAGATACGGTTGTGCGTGGTGGATCTGCTGAGCTGCTTCATTACTCTCTGAAGGCTGGCGGTGAGATCGCGCCGTGCTGTAGAATATTTGATACGCTCACTCCACCCCCTTCTCCGCCTCCCTTTCCTCGTGCTCCTCATCCCATCCCTGCCAGGGCATGATGTGTGCTCAACACGTTTGAATCCCTGCTCATTATTCCAGTATGATCATAACTCAACCGAGGGCGCTAACTACATGTAGAGAGAACAGCACAGTCATAGACACACAGAGCTATAGTGAAGAACTCACAGCCCTGTACAGAGAGACCACCAAGTGTCACCTTTTGATTGAGGTGCTGATAGGCGGGAAAAGCAGAACGCCTCCCTTTAGCGGCCTGTCAACTTAGGCTTTATTCGGACTGCAGGCAAATCTGATTAGTTTCTCAAATCTGATCAGATTGGCTTTGTGTATTCAGACGAGATAAATCGTCCACCTATCTGCACTGGTTGATGTGGTAACGACAATACGACATATATACTGATGCTTAATTTATCCTCTGTCGAAAGATCGTGTGTGTTCCTTGCCGAAAATAGCGTCTCTACAAGTTCACGTGATGGAACACATTGTGAGCTTGTAGATCTGCTGTTTTCGCGAGCCACCTAAGAATGTGGTTCAAATCTGATTCACAAAATCATTTTCCCATGTGTATTTTTGCTGTTCAGACTTGATTAAAACCAATGTGATTCCAATCTGGACCACAATACATGAGATCGGTATTGATTATGGCACCATGGCAGCTTTATTACTCATGCATTTGGTGGTCAAAGGTCTGATGATTAGCCTCCAGTGCATTAGATCCATTAACATGACTCCATGACTATATTAGCCTCAACTAATTACTGTCATTTCTCTCTCATTTGGCCACATCATCCATTTACTTAGGGTAATAGCATTGCAATTATTACCCCTTCTGTCGACTTGTGGTCGACTTTCACATCCAATTGCCATAATTTCCAAATGATTCCTGGAAATCTTCGGTTTCTTTATTTACATTTCCTCCGTTTCTTTATTTACTTTGAAAGGAAAAAATAAGTTTTATTACATTGCTCTCTCACTGTTCACATAAGGGATCAGCGCCCCCTGGCGATGATATTACAGAAGCTTCACATTAACTCCCTCGGGCCAAATCCTATTGGCCCGGTGGGCCGTCAGTCGCTTTCCGGAAATCCCTACCCACCGAGGGTACAAAGGACTCGGAAAGCGGAAGTTACGTTCTCTTTCGCTTCTTCTGCCTCGATGAACACAGAGCTACTACAAATCACATTCTACAAACAGTACGAGCCTGCGGGGAATTCGACGATCTCGACAGCGACGAGTCGGTTTCTCAGTCCACCGAGAGTCCCCGGAGCTCGCTACTCTCCCTTTCCCCTTCCACGGAGTGGAAGACGATCCTTCGTTTGCAAACAGCGGACGGACGCTACGGCTAGCTTAGCTTAGCCTAGCTTACTCAACACCATGTCTCGGCGTGCTCTTCCCGCCGCTGCTGTTCGCCACGACCGGGGTCCCACCCTGGATTTCCCCCCCCGTCGACGATGCAGCACCCGTCCTTGTGCCCAGCTACTGGACGAGTGGGACACCCACGACTACTGCATTATTTGTTTGGGTTTCGCCCACGCGGACGTCGCGGCCTACGAGCAGCCCCCGAGGTGCACTGACTGTGCTAGCCTCCACCCCTCGGAGCTCCAGAACCGCCTGATCAAAGCCCAGAGGTTCTACCTCCCCCCCCGTACCATGTACGAAGATTCCGAGGAGCTCGACGCAGCTCCCCGCCACTACTCGCGCAGACAGCCCGCCGGTTTTACAGCCGGAGAGGAAGTTTTCTCTCGCCGGGCCCGTCCGTCTGCAGCAGCCGGCCCCACCCGGGCCGCGGACCCATCGGATCAGCTTCGCTCTCTCCACGGAGGGGACGGACGCAGACCTGCATTAAAACAACTCGGTCCTCGCTCCCGCTCTCCCGCGAGGGGAGACCAAACAGCGGAACACGGTGGCGGCCATCACCATGCTGGCTCCCACTACTCCTCTCCAGCGAGGAGTGGTTTCTCAGGCGGAGACGAGGGTGAGGACGAGACCCTCACTTCCTACCAGGTACAACAGTACGTTGACGGTGATTACCAGGTCGTCGACGAGATCGAGGGGGACGGAGAAGTCGTTATCCTGGAAACCACGGACCACGACCTTCCTCTCCCGGCCATCGGCCCACCGCTACTTGTGATCGCCGATGCCGTACCTGCGGTAAGGGAGGAGACGGTTACAACCCAGCCTGAAGGCGCACCTCCCCCACCTGAAAGGAGCGAGGCTACTTTGCTGGAAGTTTACAAGCTAGCCACCGCTAGATGCGGCCTCAGATGGCCCGCGGACGAAGCCGAGGAAGCCCCCTCCAGCGCTTCCGAGTGGCAGGGACTAGGCACCGTGGAGGAGAAGGTCCCGAAAAAGTGTAAACTTCCCCTGGCAAAGGGCTTCGCTGCTGGCCTCACGGCGTCTTGGAGCTCTCCACTGGCTCCTGACTCCGACCCAAAAAAGCTGCGGTTCGATATTGACTGCGCGGGTGCAGGCGAACTCGGCCTCTCGGCCTTCCCGCCCATGGACCGTAGTTTGGCCACCTTCATGCTACACAGCAATCCGCGTGGCCAGAAAGCCCCCTTCTCTACAGCAAAAGAAATACCGTGCCTCAGCAGCGAAAAGGACGTGGCTGGTTCCGCTGCTACCAGGGCGGTCTACAAAGCAACAACTTCGGGCGCCAGAGCCCTTAACGCTGCTGCTCTGCTGCAGGGGTCCCTGATGGCTCTCATGACGGAGGTAGGAGACGCCGCCACACCACAACAACTGGCCGAAATGCGGCGCCTCCAACGGGAGATAATGCTCCTTAATAAAAATACTACCGAATGGAACGGTAGAGTCCTGGGGATGTGCGTCATCCACGAGAGAGGACGCTGGCTGGATCACGTCTCTTTCAAAGGCCCGGACGATAAAAAGTACCTCCAGAACCTCAAGGTAACCGCTGGCAACCTCTTCCAAGGTGCCATGGTTTATTTACAGGAAAGCACCGCGACACGCAAAGCCCAGGACGAGGCGGCCCTGTCCTGTTTACAGGCTCCGTCTGGACCATCTCCCTCTAAACCCCAGACCCGTCCCTCGCGGCAGCCAGTGAGAGGCAGACCACAGGTCCGACAGGTGAGTGCTGCTCGCCAGAACCAGTCCCAATCCGCCCCACCCGCTGCTGGCAGAGGCGAACAGCGCGACCGTCGGGACGATGACCGCGAACGCGCTCGCCCCCCCAACACCAGGCCCCAGCAGAGAGGTGCCAACAAGGGTCGCTACTTCAAGCAGGGTAAATGACATTGTCTCGCCCTGCCTAGTGAGCAGGGACAGTTTCTCCCCCGGTTCCCTCTCCCCCCAGACGGGGGATTTTCGCCTGGATTTAATGGCCCGAGGCCCCGATCCACGCTCACCGAGGAAGAGGAGGAGATCTTCGACGGCGCTAGTGGAGACGGCGTTCGATCGCTCCCGAAGCTCCGCAAAGAAGCACAGACACCCACACCCACATTTTGCAGAACACGATTTTGTGAATGTTTCTGTGTCTCCTGTTGTATTTGTTGTTCCAAATGTTGTTGTTATAAAAACAGATTCTGTATTAAACAGCCCAAATATGCAACAAAGCACAACCAATGTACAAATGAGCCACCGCTCACGAGGGACCCCTCACGAGGGGTCCCTGGTGAGCAGTGGACAAGGCAAGATGGCGGGCCTAAACCGTCATCTCTTACACGGGTCACGCCAAAATTTTCCTTGGTCCCAAAATCGCCCCAAGTTAAGACTAGGCCCCAGTGTTACTCTGTCACCAGAGGCGGCCATTTTGGGGCGACACGTGTTGGCACACACAATGGCCGGGAGCAAACACGTGACGCCTTCCAAGATGGCGGCGCACATGAGCCCTCATGTAGCACCAAGCATGCTAACCAGGCTAACAAGCACAGCCAAGCCGAAGGCTCTCAAAATGGCCGCGCATGCGCACTCAAAGGTAACAACAAAAAGTGTTGCCGGGCCAACGAACACAACAAAGATGGCGGCGCCCGTGCGCCCGACACAAATAACAACCCCTCCAAATCCCTTGTCGCTCCGCTTCGAGCGATGGAAAGAATGCGACGCCAACCCTTGGGTGCTTCGTACAATAGCACGGGGGTACAGGCTACAGTTTTCCAGGAAACCACCCATGTCCAACAAAGTATTGTTGTCACAAGCGAGTGGCCAAGCGGCTGTAACGTTACGAGAGGAGATTGCATCACTCTTGCTAAAGAACGCCGTACGGGAAGTACTACCGGGAGAAAGCCGTCTGGGTTTCTACTCAAGATACTTCCTCGTCCAGAAGAAAGGAGGGGGGCTACGTCCCATCATGGATCTAAGAGCTCTCAACAGGTATTTGAAAACTTTTCAGTTCAAAATGTTGACGGCAGCGGCGTTGCTACGCACGGTCCGCCAGGGCGACTGGTGGAGCTCAGTAGATCTCAAGGACGCTTATTTTCACATCCCTATCTATCCTCCGCACAGAAAATTTCTGCGCTTCATGTTCGAGGGTCGTGTGTACGAGTACCTGGTCCTCCCTTTCGGGATGTCTCTGAGTCCCAGGGTGTTTGTGAAATGCACTCAGGCAGCGTTAGCTCCCTTGAGGAGGAGGGGTGTCCGCATCGCAACCTACATAGACGACTGGTTGTTGAGCGCGGACTCGCGCCAGGAAGCATGCCACCACACCAATCTGGTGGTGTCGCACCTGACCTCCCTGGGGTTCACGCTGAACCTAGCAAAGTGCGTGCTCACTCCGTCCCATCGGGCTACTTTCATAGGTATCGAGCTAGACGCGATTTCTCTCAGAGCTCGCCTGTCTCAGGAGAGGATAACTTCCTTCCTGAGGTGTCTAGCCATTTTTCAACTGGGCCACAAGGTCCAGTACAGGGTCTGCATGAGGGCGGCGGGACTTATGGCTTCGGCCATCTCCCTAGTACGCCTAGGCAGGCTACACATGAGACCTTTTCAGAGATGGATGGGCTCCCTCAGGATCCCGGCCACTCAGGGCTCTCGCCGCGTGACTGTGTCCGCGGAATGCATGCGGTCCCTCCAGCAATGGAAGGTAGCTTCTTTTCTGTCGGAGGGCGTCCCGGTGGGGAGGGTCATCTCGAGAAAGACGATCACCACCGATGCCAGCCTGACCGGCTGGGGCGCAACATGCGAGGGCCGTACGGCCAGGGGTCTGTGGGACCACAATACGAGGACCGCCCACATCAACTATTTGGAGTTGATGGCAGTTTTTCTGGCAGTGAAACACTTCAAGCCCCACATCGGGGGGTGTCACGTTCTGATCAGGACGGACAATACCACGACCATGGCTTACATCAACAAGCAGGGAGGTTTGAAATCTCCTACTTTAGACGGTTTGGCGCGGAGGCTGATACTGTGGTGCGACACGCACCTGAAATCAATCAGCGCCTCTCATGTACCTGGACTTCTGAACAGAGGAGCCGATCTTCTGTCCAGGGGCAAGCTTCGCTATTCGGACTGGTCACTGCACCCCGCGGTGGCGGGCCAAATCTGGATCAGATTTGGACGGCCTCAGGTAGACCTTTTTGCATCGAGGGAGAACGCGAAGTGCTCGCTGTTCTTCTCGATGAGCGGTCAGGCTCCGTTGGGCCTGGACGCCCTGGCGCACGAATGGCCAGGGGGGCTGCTGTATGCATTCCCTCCACTGGAGCTGATCCATCCCACTCTGGAACGGGTCAGGCTCCAGGGCCTGACGGTGTTGCTGGTGGCTCCGGCAGGGGGCACGTGGAGGTCGGAAATAGCTCCCCTGCTATACGAGCAGTCTTGGCCCCTCCCGCTGCGAGAGGACCTGCTACAGCAGGCGGGGGGCGAGATTCATCATCACAGGCCTGCAGACCTAGATCTGTGGGTCTGGCCCGTGAGAGGGAAAATCTGACTGCGACAGGACTGCCACCTAGGGTGGTGGCCACTATTCAGGCCGCTAGGGCACTCTCCACTAGAAACGCTTATGGGGCTAAGTGGAGTGTGTTCGAGGAGTGGTGTCTGGGACGGTCCCCGGTTGTGGTTCCGTTCCAGGCCTCGGTCTATGACGTTTTGATTTTCTTGCAGGATAGATTGGATCTCGGAAATGCTTTCTCCACGATCAAAGTGTACTTGGCGGCCATCTCAGCCAGCCATGCTGGTTTTGATGGGAAAACTGTGGGGAAACAGCCCATGGTGTGCCAGTTCATGAAGGGCGCGTTGCGTGAACATCCTGTCTCACGGTCCTTGTTTCCCACATGGGACTTGGTCCTGGTGCTCGACTCACTCTCTCGTCCTCCTTTTGAACCGTTGGAGACGGTGGAACCAAAGTTCCTCACGTTCAAGACGGTGCTCCTGGTTGCGCTGACAACAGCGAAACGGGTGAGCGATATGCATGCTCTTTCGGTGGTTCCGGAGTGCATGAGGTTCGATGGTGATGGCAGTAGGGTTATTCTCAAACCTAACCCGACTTTCGTTCCCAAAAACCACCTAGCGGTGGTTATGCCAACTGAGCTGGTGGCTTTTCATCCGCCTCCTTTTGCCTCAGAAGAGGACAGGAGGCTACACTGTCTTTGTCCAGTAAGAGCCCTGCGGCTGTATGTCCAGAGGACTGCGGCCCTGAACCGTCCCAGCCAGCTTTTCGTCTCCCTGGGCCCTGGGCCTGGGGGACTGGCGGTGACTAAGTCCACGCTTTCCCGTTGGATTGTGGAGGCTATTCGCCTGGCGTATGTTAGTAAGGGAGCCCCAGTGCCTGAAGGCCTGAGGGCGCACTCTACTAGGAGTGTATCGACGTCCTGGGCTCTCCTCAAAGGGGTGTCTATTCAGGACATCTGCACGGCGGCGAGTTGGTCGTCTCCATCGACTTTCGCTGTTTTCTACAGCCTGGACGTGGCGTCATCTTCTATGGCGCACGCAGTCCTGGGCGTGGCTTCCACCTGAGGGTGGTTAGGTGCTTAGAACGGACATAGGATCTGTTCATGCCCCCTTGCCTTAGTGTTGATAGGCCGACCTTTGGGCCTTAGATTAATAAGGCGGACTTCGGTCTGTCAGGGCCCTCCACTAACTAGACAGGCTGTGCCTGGTTTTTAGTTTATGAGGCAGACTACGGTCTGTCAGGGCCCCACTAAAATGTCTTGATCTCTGCCTCAGACCCGGTGGGTCTGTTGGCGCCTGGGTGCCGTGGGCCCCGTCCCCGTAGGGGGCGGGGCCCTGGGTGCCGTGGGCCCCGTCCCCTTAGGGGGCGGGGCCCTGGTACAGGTTGTGGGTATCTTGATTTGCGGTTACATTCAGGGGGTTTATGACTCCCATATGTGAACAGTGAGAGAGCAATGTAATAAAACTATAGGTTACTTGCGTAACCCCGGTTTTATAAATTGCGAACGAGCTGTTCACAAAAACGCCCTTCTTTTTGCTCGGCAGAAGGAAGCTGGTGTGAAAGAGAACGTAACTTCCGCTTTCCGAGTCCTTTGTACCCTCGGTGGGTAGGGATTTCCGGAAAGCGACTGACGGCCCACCGGGCCAATAGGATTTGGCCCGAGGGAGTTAATGTGAAGCTTCTGTAATATCATCGCCAGGGGGCGCTGATCCCTTATGTGAACAGCTCGTTCGCAATTTATAAAACCGGGGTTACGCAAGTAACCTATAGATTTATGTGTAAAGAATTTCAATGTGTTTAGTGTATTTTTTTTTTACTAAGTGGGTTTTTTGTAGGAGTAAGTGCCAAGTTAGCAATATTGAAATGCAATGAAACAAAGAACATAACTGTGAAATGTACGTGCTAGCGGCTCAATAGATATCTATCTAACAAATTGACAGTACTATCATCAGGCATAATGAGCGCTTTTATAAATCTATAAAAGTGCAATGTGAAATAAGCATTGAGAGAATTATTGTATTTCAAGAAGTGATTTAAATCAAGACACTTAAAGGATCTACACCATGAATTTAAAAAATATATATATATATTTAATATCATATTGTTTATGTCCCTCAAACGTTTTTCAAAAGGTTTGAGCCTAAATCAAGCCTCAGATATACTCATTCCAACTAACTTCTCTCTGGCTTATAAAGCACTTTCACCTGCAATACCACATTGTCCTGTTTGGCACGGGGCGCTATTGAGCCAGTTTGTATGCATGTTATCTCCTGGTTCTGTGTGAAAAAAGTAAAAAATAAAAATAAGGAAAAAAAAAACTGAAAAACGGGAGGGATTGTACAAATCAGTTTGGCCTGTTTTGAGACCACTTTACAGAAAACCCCAGATATGCTGTGAAAGCCTGAGTGTTCAAACTGGGGTATTTTTGGGGATAGAAGAGAGGTAGGGGAGACCAAAAACACACAAAAAAGAAGAAACATTTAAAATTCATGGTGTAGTCCCTCTAACATACCTGAGCTCCTCAGGCAGGTCATTCCAGTCGACAAGCCCTGAAGCAAAGGCACGGTCACCCTTTGTCTTCAACCTCGACTCAGGAGCATGTTCCTGCCTGAGGACCTCAGTCTGCGCACAGGCTCGTAAAGGGGTTCATAATTCAGAAATGTAATTAGGGTCTAGGCCATGAAGTGCCTTAAAAGTATTCAGTTAATTTAATTTAATTTTTCTTAAGATTTATTTCATGGCCCCTACTCAAGGCCAAGTTGGGAATGCTACCAGTCAGGAATACAGGCCGCACCAGTTGTGCAATACAATTGTTATCTGATATACACGTTGTACCCATCAGTTTCACGTGCATCACGTTTTTCTTCGCACCGTCGCTTTAATTGGCTTCTTTCACCATTGACCACTTCTCACGTACGTTCTGTTTCATTGCACATGCTGCCACTTATATTGTCGATACCGCACAAACAAAGCAAAGGCCACAAACGTCTCGTGAAGCCTCACCAATTTGTGAAATGGACAAGTCGGGTTGGCCAAACAGCTAAGCTGATGCATATGTTGCAGTAGTGGCTCAGAGCCTCTGCCTGATGACCAAAAGCCTAATGTCTCCGTAGTGCAAGGGAGAATTTCCCTTTAGGCTAGGGGTTATGATGTTGGCTTTCCACGTGGAAGACCCGGGTTCGAATTCCAGGCGTTACACAATCCCCCGAAAACACACAGAGATTTGGTGTGTCCTCTGCAGTGGTGGAAAGTAACTAAATACATGTACTTAAGTAAAATTTTGAGGTATTTGTACTGTACTTGAGCATTTCCAATTTACGCTACTTTTACTTCTACTCCACTACATCTCAGAAGCAAATATTTTACTTTTACTCCACTACAATTATCTGAAAACTTTATTTACTTTGCAATTATCAATTATTATATTATAAAACATACATTAACCACTTTAGCCCTATTTTATACATAGGCTATTTGAAAATAGCCGATCTACAAGCTGAGCTTGTAGATCTGCTATTTTCAAATATTTTTGTACTTTTACTTTTGGTACTTTAAGTATATTTTGTTGCCAATACTTTTGTACTTTTACTCAAGTAAATTTTGAATTCCGGAATATTACTTGTAACGGAGTATTTCTATATTACAGTATTGATACTTTTACTTAAGTAAATAATTTGAGTACTTTTTCCACCACTGGTCCTGCAGAATTGATGTGTCCTCCATAGACCTGCGGGTTACTCTCGCTACTTTGAAATCATGGAGGACGCGTCCCTGTTTGATGGAGAGGTTTATTATGTGGGTGATGATTGCACGTGACTCAGTCTCTGAGAAATTTGGAGGGAATATTGTCATGGCCAGTGGCTTGTTTTGTCGAAGGGCGCTCAATTCTTTTAAACACCTCATCTGTTGTCACCATGGTGACAAACCAAAAAATTGCTCTGATGGCATGCAGTTGTGCAGGTATGGAAGATGGGCAGGTGTTGGAGTGGTTTCTCATGTGTAAGGCCCAGGGGTCTAACAGATAAACAAACAAATTGATTTAATCGATTATAAAAAGTCACTGATTATAATAAATGTATACATTTTGTGGGGGGGGGGGATTATTATTGCGACATGAGCTTGTAGATCATCTATCTTTGCAATTTTTGCACGGCACTGTTGTACGACAAAGTAGAGGTTGAGTGGTTAGACTAATCGATCTAGTCCATAATAAAAAATAATCTATTTTTGTGTCGATTCATTGATACATAAAAAAAAGAAAGAAAAAGAAGTATCAATTAATTGAAAAAGTATTCGGTATTATAATCACAAAAAAAACAAGAAGCGATTGTTGCAGGGTATGAATTTCACAGAGTCCATGAAGGCCATGGCCGCCGTAGCCCCTCAGTTTGGCCTTTCTGCCCCTCAAAAATTATTTGCTCTGAGGCCACAGTGGCCTTGGTGCCTCGCCCAAACTGCCCCAGCTGATTTCATTGTTTTCTGCTCTGCCTCTTCCCTGTCAATATGTTTTTTAAACACCATGCAGTTTCTTTTGTTGAGATTCTGAATACTTAACTTCTCCCTCGACATCCCCATCTTCAAAAGAGTCTATAGTGACTATGATTAATCCAGGGCTGAGCCTATATGAACTTTTATAGCAGATTCTACAGATATTGGTAATTGGTAAAAACCAATAAATGATTTCCTGAAATAAACAGCATATTTAAACAGAATATTTACTTTTTTCACTGATAGTTATGCATTGAATTTTTATGTAATTAAATTAGATAAATTATTTCTGTGGACTTAAAATCTTTATTTAATGCCATTTGACCTCTGTGTCCTCAAAACATTCACAACACAGAACAACTTGAACTCGCTTGAGACTCACTTTCCACTGCAGCTCCATCGATGGGGATGGGCGCATGATCTCTCCTGGGCCTCCTGAAGTCCGCAATCAGATCCTTGGTCCTGTCGTTAAGGGCAAGGTTATTCTACCGGCACCAGTTCCAGTGCCAGTGAGTTGATCTCACGTCTATAGGCAGACTCGTAATTGCTGACAATCCGGCCTATCACTGTCGTGTCGACTGCGTACTTGATGATGGTGTTGGAGTCATGTGTGGCTGTGCAGTCATGCAGTACAGGGAGTAGAGGAGAGGATTCAGCACGCATCCCATGGGGTGCTCCAGTGATGAGGGTCAGGGGGTCAGATGCAATGCTGCCCATTCTCACCATGCACCTGATGTCAGTTTGACAAGAAGTCCAGTATCCAGTCTCACATTCTTGGATGTAGCTCTAGGTCTCGGAGCTTTGTGTCAAGCTTTGCAGGGGAAAATGGTGTTGAATGCTGAGCTGTAGTCCACGAACAGCATACGTATATTTGTCCTTCAGCTGTTTATTCATGTGCGAGAGGACGGTGTGGAGAGTCAATAGCATCATCAGTGGATCCGTTTTGACGGTATGCGAACTGCCACAGGTCCAGCGAGGCAGGTAGCATAGAGCTAGTCTCGCGTAGCCAGACAACTATTCCACAATCTCCAAATGCTATAGAGTCTGGAACTACACCTCCCAAAATCCAAGGCAGGGCATCTGTTCGTCATTTCCGTTCACGAAAATATATTCTAAAATATCTTTACATTTTCTTTTTTTATTTCCATTTCTGCTAAGCAGCAAGCTATATAATGCTTATATGATTTTGATTTATATAAGGACACATTTGCGCGCCTGTGAAGACGAAACGGAAGTGTGTGTGTGTGGGGGGGGGGGGGGGGGGCTTCCACTTTCCCCCCTAATCATCAAAAGAGCTTCCGTGCTCCAGACTGTATGACCGGAAGCATTTGAAAATTGTGGGAGGCAACAGTCTGGCCACGCAAGACTAGCATGGAGCAGATGTATTCCCTCACCAGCTTCTCAAAGCGTTTGCTGACTATTGGGGCGAGAGCGACAGGTCTCCAGTCATTCAGGCATGTCACTTTGGCCTTTTAGGGGATGGGCACAATGGTTGACATTTTGAATCCTGCAGGGACCATGCACAGCCAGGGAGAGGGAGAGGTTGAAGATGTCAGCAAAAACTCCTGCCAGCTGGGCTGCGCATGCTTTTAGGACCCAGCCTGGAATCCCATCGGGTCCCGCTATTTGTTCCAGTGGGGAGTTTTCAGCCTCACCCAGCTGATTGCTGCGCAAGTAGTGGTCAGACTTGTTGAGCGTAGGGGGGAGCGTAGGGACACCTCAACACATTGCCAGGGTTGGGAATCAACCTGAAATGACGTTTCCCAGGCGGCCTCTCTACCCATTCAGCTACGGCCAGTCGGCCACAGAACAACTTTACCTGCCCCGCTTAACACACACGCATGCACGCACGCACGTGCGCGCGGGTGTGTGCCCGCGCATACACACACAGGCAATAATGAATCCATGACAAGGCCAGATTCACTTATTTCATGATGGGCTTTTTATCTCGTATTATCAAGTGATTTCTAGGAGTTTTATCTCAGGCCAAAGCGGTGTTATGATTTATCTGTATAGAGCCATGATAAATGATCCTCGGGAGTAAAAATACTATTTGTGTAATTGGATCATTCTTCGGCCTGAAACCCATAACTCCCCTGTCTGCCGCTGGTAGAGTTATGTGCCCTGGTGGCAGGTAATGTTTTTCATTATATGCCAGGCCAGTTTTATATATAGAAAATGGGTGGGAAGGGACTGGATCTAGCCCGGAGCCTTTTCCTTGGTGAATCCCTGTAGGTGCATCCAATATTGATTGCTAGTAGGGAGAGTGCTCTATCCCCACAGAAAGAATAAACATACTGGATGTGGGGAGTGGAGGTGCTGATTGTTCTCGCCTGGCCAAATTTGGCAGGAAAAGCAACACAAGCATGATATGGCAGCCTCCTCATGGAGGTGCCATGAAAGCACAGTACAGTCTTCATGGCTATGGAGATGTGCACGCACGCGTGCGCTCGCACGCGCTCTCTCACTCACACACACACACACACACACACACACACACACACACACACACACACACACACACACACACAACACACACACAGATTCTCACAAAGGCACTCAAGGGGAAAAAAACAAAAAAACGTAGGCTTGGGCCCTTTGATTATGTCACCAACTTGACGCAGTCCTCAGTGTTCATTTAACCGTGAGAGTGTATACAAATGGAGCCAAATGGACCCATTCATTTGATTCCATTTGTACACTCTTGGGGTTCAATTGGTTTTCGTTTCTGTCAAGGCTCTGCCCCCTTCAGAGTTTGGAGACGGGGTCGGAAAGGTGATGTAATTAATGGAGGCATCTGTAGGCCTTCCGTAGCTACCAGGTCATGTTTGAGGGTGCCGACGCCCTTATGTAAAAGCAGCAGCTTGAGTTCAATCGTTAGATAAGAAAGCACTCTCCAAGATAAGCTTACCAGTGCCTCAAGGGAGAAATATACCTACATATCTAGCTCTAACATTCAACTCCCTCTACTCCCTCTCTCTCTCTCTGAGCGTTTCATCCATCTCAGCTCTAAGTAGGCTATAGGTTACACCACAGAACATAGTAAATATTTCCCTCAGATCTCTTTCTGCCAATAAACTGTCTTCAATATCAGAGAATGACAATATCAAGAATGACAGATATCGGCATATTCAGGATTCCAACTTAGCGATGCTCTAAGTGAAGAATGTCAGAAGGTAGCGGTTTGCATTCCGGCGGTTAAAGGGCCGTTCACACCAATCACGATAACTAACTAATAACTATAAAATATGTCTTAAATCGTTCTAATTTAAGTGGTTGGCAGAGTCCACACCACACCTATAACTACAACGATAGTTTGGATCACTTTCTGAGCAATTTTATGAACATTGGCAGCCAATCAAAATCCATCAGAAGGACATGGATGCAATCGGTCTCACTCCACCTCGTAAAATGACGTTATTACGGAGGTGAGGAGACAATTATGAATAGCTAACGCTAGCTGGTGGGCTATCTTGCCTCCTTATAATCAATAATGAATCAGATTGTCCATATCCTATTGCATGTGTCTTTCAGCAGCACAGAGATAACTCTCTCTCTCCACCCATGACCTATGGTTCAAGAGTTATAGCGGTGTAGTGGGCTGTTTTAGCGCCCCCATGAGGCCAAATTGAAACATTTGGGGTGGAGGTCCTCCTTGGCCTACTGGCAGTGTGTGTGCAAAGTTTCATGGAAACTGTGTTCATGATTTGTTGCAGTTTGTGTAAAACGGGCCTCTCTCGCAAACTTTGAAAGCCAATTGTAGGCAATCAAAAGAGAATCTGAAGAAGCCGATGGATACATCATGATCATATGACCACAGAGATGAAAGTACATTTTACAAAGTTTTAGCAACAAAAGCGTGATTGGCAAAAGAAACCCTGCAAAATGGCAGGAAATCTTGTCAGGCAGAAATAGGTGTGGCTTAAATGGGGAGTTGTGTTATGATTGGTTGATTGATTGATTGATTGATTGATTGAATATTCTATTAGGCAGATATGTAAAAACAGCACGAGTACAGTCAAACACTTTGTCTAAAAGGATACACCAAAAAAGTCCTTGCGGTCTTGTTTCCATTGGGGTCCACATGATCCAAGGAATCCAGGGGGAAAAAAGATCATCTTTGACTGTACGACCTACGGTTCAAGCCAAAGCGTGGCTTGTTATAGCGCCACCATGAGGCAAATATAAAAAACTTGGGGCAGAGGTTCTTCCTTGACCCACTGGGAGTGTGTGTGCAAGTTTCATGCCGATCGGTCCAACAGTGACAGACAGACAGACAGACGGACAGACAGACAGACTCATAGGAGCGAAAACAATCTGTCTTCGGTCGTTCCGGCCTCCTGGCGGGGATAATAAGTAAATGAGAGAACCTTGTTAAGGCCGGTAGGCTCATCAACATAGGGCTTGGGAAAAAAACTAAAACACGAGGTTTACTCTACGTGAAAAGCTGGTCACTGCTGCACACTCCTCCCATTATTAACCACTGAAATGACAACAACAAAAAAAGTATCCAAAGGCATTATTTGTGGCAATATATTGTCAACCAAAAATATATCATTCAACAAACATCTCATTAACGGTTATGTTCGAAAGTGAATCTTCCCTGCCTGGCAGTGCCTGCTGTGAAACCAACTGGGTGGATAGCATAGTAAATTAATAGGGGTGTTTGTTTTGAATTCACTACAATAGACCAGACAGAAACAGAACCAGGAGTATGGCAAGAACGGGAAAAAGAGTGTTTGGTTAGCATGAATAAAATTGACTCCCCCCCTTACTTACTTACTCTCTCTCTCTCACACACACACACACACACACACACACACACACACACACACACACACACACACACACACACACACACACACACACACACACACACACACACACACACACACACACACACACACTTCTCTTCCTTCTTCTCCCAGGTTGCTAAGGCAGCATTCACATTCATTAAGAAAAGTGGGACCTGTAAAAAATTGTGAGCTCTCCTACTTTCTGTGGGGTGCGTTCATTGTGGGCAATTTAAGTCATTCATACAGGGTGGGAGGAATGCCAGCTTCATCAGATACATCACCTGGGACAGAAGCCTGACTTATTCTGCCCACACAGGTAATTACAATTATGCAAATGTTGCGCCATGGAACAAAAGCACAGCCACATCGCAGGCCGAGAGTCTTAACCCATTCAGACCGAGAAAGCATCTGCGCAACCACTTTAACCATTATTTTGTACACTTTGGGCTATTCAAAAATAGCAGCTATACAAGCTCATAGCGCGGCACCGAGTGCCGCACTACGAGCTTGTAGATCTGCTATTTTTGTTTGTTTGTGCAAAAGCGAACATTTTTAACTCCAACTTTTGCTTCTGGGGGGATCCCTGGAACAACATATTTTGAGATGGGGGTCCGCGGCCAAATACATATCATTTTGGGTGGTCCTTGACATGAAATAGTCTGAGAACCACTGTCATAGAAATTTTTTTTCAGAAAACTGTTAGGATTTAGAAGACATTTTGTAGAATCAGCCTCAGGTCTTTTTTTTTTTTTATCCCATGAATTTGTAACCCTATTTTTGTCACGCAGTGCCAATGCCTATAAGCTTGTAATCCTGGGCGCTACTCTCCCTCTGCCAGCCTGGGGAGAGCCCCGAACTGAGCTCAGCATGCTTCCTTCCTTCAACGCCTCAGGTCTTTAATGGGTTAAACAGACACAGGCTATATGCATTGCCTGCAAATATACCCTATAGATTCATATACATTCAGAGGCATGCAGCCATCCTGACATTATCATGCTAATGTATCCAGCGAGATGGCCCAGACATGGCCATTTCATTGCCATGTAAAAAGGCAGATGAACCATTAAAAATGTACGTACAGTACAGTGAGAAAATCATTGCTCCTAACAAGGAATGTTTTTTTTTTAAAAGGTTCCTGCAATCTTCTCTCTCTTGTTCCTGGGTCCCCGTCTACTAGATTGCTTTAGGAGAAGATTGTGTGGCGCGAGTGACGATTAGGAGGAAAAGGAGCTAGGTAGGAAGAGGTGATGAGTTTTGGAACCGCATGACTTATGAGGCTTGGGGTGATGAATTGATCGTGTTCTCTACAAGTCATTAGCAGGCAAATCAAGTTGCAAAGATGTTTGTTGACACCTCAAGAGCACAGGGGCAGCGACACAGCCTTTCCACATCGCTGCCACCGTCACGTTTTAGTTTTAGGTTTTAACGCCCTAAAATACCATTTGTATACTGTAGCTATCTAGGCTACGTTTTTACAGTATGAGCTGGATGAGTGGTTTGGGATGATTGCCTATATTTCATTTTCATTAACCCATTTAGACCGGGAACGCATCTGTGTGTCATTTTAAGATTTCTGTGGGCTATTCAAAAATAGCAGATATACAAGCTCATAGCGCGGCACTACGAGCTTGTAGATCTGCAATTTTTTGAAAAATCTTTGAATATATATATATTTTTAAGTGAACATTTTTAACTCATGTTACAACTTTTGGGGGTCCCTGGAACAAAATATTTTGCGATGGGGGTCCACGGCCAAATACATATCATTTTGGGGGTCCTTGACATGAAAAAGTTTGAGAACCACTGATATTACGGCAACATACGTTTTTTTCAAAAAACTGTTAGGGTTTAGAAGACATTTTGTAGAATCCCCCAGAAGCAAAGATTTGATTTACAAATGTTCGCTTTAAAAAAATATATATATTCAAAGATTTGCACAAAATGTTTCAAATGTTTCCAAAAAAATAGCAGATCTACAAGCTCATAGCGCGGCACTCGGTGCCGCGCTATGAGCTTGTAGATCTGCTATTTTTTAATAGCCCAAAGAAATCTTAAAATGACACACAGATGCGTTCCCGGTCTTTAAAGGGTTAATACTACATCTCTCTCTGTCAGCAGTCTATGAAGTGTGCAGGTCGCCAGCCTCCCAGAGCAATTGAGCGAGCACTAATGAGCCCATCTCTTGTTATTAATTTAATTTGGAGAGCCGGGCCACTGATGCAGTTCTGTCTCCGTCTGGCCCCGCTTCATACAGCCACCGCTCTCAGCTGCAGAGGGGCTTAACCTGCGTGGACCACTCCACACAGTACGATGAGTGGATGGAGATACGGGATGTTACTGTAGAGGTCCACCACCTGACCATGAGCACATAGAAAACACGCTTGTGTTCAGTGGTGGAAAGTAACTAAGTACATTTACTTAAGTACTGTACTTAAGTAACATTTTGAGGTATTTGTACTTTACTTGAGTATTTCCAATTTCCAATACTTTTACTTCTACTCCACTACATATCAGAGGCAAATATTGTACTTTTACTCCACTACAATTATTTGTTACTTTGCAGATATTAATTATGATATTATGAAACATACATTAACCGCTTTAGCCCTATTTTATGCATAGGCTATTTGAAAATAGCCGATCTACAAGCTCACACCGCGTCACACTGCGTCGCTCGCGTCGCCCGCAAGCTCACACCGCGTCGCCCGCGCCGCCCCGCAGAGGTCACAATCCTGTGACCTCTGCGGGGCCATCAATGCCTCACGCCCGCCTCACGCCTGTCAGGATGTAAAACAGCTCTGACACAGGGGTCGGCTCACATGGCGGCATGACCAAGTGCTCAGGAAGCTGGCAGAGGAGGTGCTGGAGAAAAGTCGCCGGGAGGCGAATAACCGAAAGTCCATCAAGGAGCCATTAGAGGATCCACTTCCTCAGGCAGAGGGAGAACCTGCAGAACACTCCAGTATAGAGATCACCACCCTCCAAGCTGTTAACACCAGGGGCGGAGACCGAGAGGAAGATGGAAGTGGATCTGGGTAGACAGCTCCAGTTCCCACGGGAAATCTGCAGCACCACTTTAAGACCAGATGTGGGGCTGTGGTCCGCAGCCGTGAAGTCAGCACTGCTGATCGAGCTATAACAGTGCGATGGGAGGAGGGACTGGAAGCTGCCTAAGAAAGAAAGATGGCAAAAATACGCAGACCTGGTTGCGGAGTGCAGGGAAAGTGGATGGCGATGCGAGGACGTACCCGGGACATTGTAGATCTGCTATTTTCAAACATTTTAGTACTTTTACTTTTGGTACTTTTACTTTAAGTAAAGAATTTGAGTACTTTTTCCACCACTGACGCTTGTGTACATTATTGTTACAATCTCTAGCCCTAAACGCTGTCTTCCAAGCTACTGGGCAAAATGACATGCAGCAATGATTAATGCTGTAACCAGGAGAACCAGAACACATGAATCAATCTAGAAACAAAAGACAACAAACACCGGGGAGAATGTCTGATGTTTTCTCTGGTTTGGGTCCATCTGAACTGGTCCTAGGTCTGTCTGTCCCAAGTTGCTCAGTTGTGTTCATTGTTCTCAGGTCTGTTCACTCCAAACATCTACCCGTTTGTCTTACAACGTGTATTCTCCAGCCCCTGAGACCAAACGGTATAGTCCAGGGGCGCCGATATTTATAAGCTCTAATGGGTGCGCAACCTGGCACACGTGTGCCCCGTTCCCCAAAAAAATTGCGGGTTTTGGCCGGATAATTTACTTATTGGGGGGGGTTTTGTAACTTTATTTCGGTTAATTCGGTTTATTCAGTGGCGATCTGAACCAGGCGATCTGATTAAAAAAAATATATATATATATATTATTATTATAATTATTAATTTTTTTTGACCAGCACCCAGTGGGTGCTCCTCATTTCCCCTGGGTGCTTTAGCCCCGAGGCACCCACAGTATCGGCGCCCTTGGTATAGTCTGAATACGAGACTTAGGGCAAATGTCACATCCTCAGCTTCGCCGCAGCTACCCCCACTACCCATGGTGCTTTAAAAAATAAACAGAATATACTTTTCAGAAAATAAAAGATATCCTGGCTGTAACAATCTCTCTCTCCCTCCCTCAGAGAGTTAAAGTAAGTAAATAAATAAGTACATTCAATAAGAAAGTTGTTGGACACTGATAGATATTTTATTGTCTGTTTGTTAATGATTTCATGGTATAAGACAGATACATACTGTCTTGTGTTTAACCGTCATGGACATACATAAAGGCCGTCAACTTTCTATGCCAGACTGCATGCAACCCCAGTATGCAGCCCTGAACTTTAAAACAGAATACTGTCTGGCCAAAGACCTGGAGGTTTAGACTAACATCGATGAGAACTGTACTGTTGTGGATTCCTGACGTCTGATATCAAGTTTGCCACGACCCATAGGAGATATGAGTCACAAGATTTCCGGAAGCTCCATACTGCCGGGAACCATAGGAGATGGTTTTGAAGACACCCAGACGAGGTCAAACCTCCCCCTCCTTGTGATAACGGACTCTAAGCAGCCCTTTAATATGTGAAATCTGCCTAACTGCAGCCAGTTGTGACTTTTTATTCTAAGACTAAGGATCGATTTTGATCTCTGTTTGTATCCGCCTCTCGTCATAATTGTTTGTGCAAACTTAATACTTGTGATTTGTAATAATAACCCCTTCTTTGAAAAGTCGTTGTGGTCTCTTTTTATTCAAACATACTTTTTATAACGATCACCTAATTATAAATTAGACCATGACAAGGTCCGAGTTTCGACTGATAACTTGGTTCATTATTGTAGATTTTGCATTAAGTTCTAAGTTATCAGACACACACACACACACACACACACACACACACACACACACACACACACACACACACACACACACCAGAACAATCCTGTGACCTCTGCGGGGTCATCAATGCCTCACGCCCGCCTGACGCGTGTCAGGATGTAAAACAGCTCTGACACAGGGGTCGGGCTCACATGATGGCGGCATGACCAAGTGCTCAGGAAGCTGGCAGAGGAGGTGCTGGAGAAAAGTCGCCGGGAGGTGAATAACCGAAAGTCCATCAAGGAGCCATTAGAGGATCCACTTCCTCAGGCAGAGGGAGAACCTGCAGAACACTCCAGTATAGAGATCACCACCCTCCAAGCTGTTAACACCAGGGGCGGAGACCGAGAGGAAGATGGAAGTGGATCTGGGTAGACAGCTCCAGTTCCCACGGGAAATCTGCAGCACCACTTTAAGACCAGATGTGGGGCTGTGGTCCGCAGCCGTGAAGTCAGCACTGCTGATCGAGCTATAACAGTGCGATGGGAGGAGGGACTGGAAGCTGCCTAAGAAAGAAAGATGGCAAAATACGCAGACCTGGTTGCGGAGTGCAGGGAAAGTGGATGGGATGCGAGGACGTACCCGGGTGGAGGTGGGAGCTAGAGGCTTTGTTGGGCAGCTTCACATCACGGCTGCTCAAGGACGTGGGGTTACGGGGAGCCAGACAAAAGAAAAGAGAAAGAGAAAGAGAAAAGCCACCATAGAACTCTCAGAGGGGAAAAAAAACAATGTTTTATATAATATTTTTTACAATATATAATGGGGGTCCCTGCTTCATCTCTCTCTCTCAGCCAAGGGGTCCTTGGCCTGAAAAACGTTGAAGACCCCTCGGGTAAAGCATTACCCTCAGTTCTGTTCATTCATCAAATTGAGTTAGCTCTACATCACGCTTTTGCAGTCAGCGCTGTGACTTTTGGATCCAATCTCCTGGAGAGCGTAGAGTTTAGATACCAGAGCCCAAGGAGACGGCCGGCAGCAGTACCCAGTAAATAAACAGATTTAAATTTAGATTGAACTCATTCATAACGGTTGCCCAATCGGCCAAGGCTCCAAACTAAGTACTAGTTAACTTTTAGGTGCATTTACTCTTCTCCAAAAAAAACACCAACAGTCCATGCACAAATAGAAAAAGTAACTTAATAACAAGAATCTTGTTAAACCTAAACATTCCTAAAGATGTTTTACAATTAAACTCTTGGGGTGAACTTCAATCCAATGACATTTTAAATGAAGTAAATAAACACATTACTGATAATCATCACCAATAGATCTGACTGGCTCACTATACTTGCATTCCATTCGATATAATTCAGTGTAATCTGGAATGGATCCTTTCAATTACTGTGGCTTCACATAAACGAAATACAATGGAGGAAAGGTGTTGAGAAAGGTGCTTTAATCCTCTTTTTGTTCCTGACTTCAAAAGACCATTATCTCATCGTAATTGTCCTTATCGTGCCATCATTTCTCCAAATGTCGTGCACTGTATAGACTGATGAAACATCGTCAAATCAGCAGACAAGCATTGTATGACGGGTCACCTTGAAAAATGACAGTTGAGCTAAATGGCAAAGTAAAGGAAGCTGGTGGAAACCGATGTTCGCTTCTGATTGTCACTGTTACATCAACTATAGGTCCAAATATTAGAGTTGGTGCTATTCAATTCATATTTAACCCTTTAAGACCGGGAATGCATCTGTGTCATTTTAAGATTTCTTTGGCTATTCAAAAATAGCAGATCTACAAGCTATGAGCTTGTAGATCTGCTATTTTTGAAAAATAGTGTTTTTTTTTTTTTTAAAGCAAACATTTTCTAACTCTGTTACAACTTCTGGGGGTCCCTGGAACAAAATATTTTGAGATGGGGGTCCACGGCCAGATACGTTTAAAAAAAAACTTTTAGGATTTAGAAGACATTTGGAGAATCCCAGAAGCAAAGATTTGAGTTACAAATGTTCGCTTTAAAAATATATATATATTCAAAGATTTACACACATTTTAACGTTTCTTTTTTTCAAAAATAGCAGATCCACAAGCTCATAGCGCGGCACTCGATGCCGCGCTATGAGCTTGTATATCTGCTATTTTTGAATAGCCAAAGAAATCTAAAATGACATAAAGGGTTAATTGTGATGAATGAATCTCTCCCGAAATTTGTGATATCCCTGATTTCATCAGGACAGAGCTGCTCCTTCTCTGACAATGAATGGGAGACTGAACCTTGAAATAAGTACACCATGGTCCATCTATGAAGTTCCCCCTGCTGCTCTTACAGTAGGCTATGCTCAAGTTCCCCCGTCTTTTCCAGGTCATTTTCTTCCACTCGGTACTGATTCCTTGGAGATTCATGGTCAGGAGACAAACTAGTGATGCAATGGTTGTTCCCACAACCCATGGGTCCCGTGGGATGACTGGCTGTCTTCTAAATCCTGACAGCTTTCTGAAAAACATTTGTCGCTATATACAGTATCAGTGGGGCTCAAACCTTTTCACGTCAAGGACCCCCACAATTATATGTATTTAGCCGCGGACCCCCATCTCAAAATATTTAGTTCCAGGGACCCCCAGAAACAAAGATTTTAGTTAAAAATGTTTGCTTTAAAATAATATATATATATATTCAAAGATTTGCACATATTTTCAAGATCTTTCAAAAAAAATAGCCAAAGTATAAACTAATACTGACTTTGTATAGGAAGGGGGGGTGTCTGATAACATTAATATCAAATATCTAAATACTGAATCAAGCAACTTAGAAACTGTCCGGGGTGCTCACAAAAGCCTGAGTAGATGTTAAAATTACCCCAAACATGTTGAAACATCTCTTTAAGCATTAGGAGCAGGACCATGATAATCTCCACAGGGTCCCCTCTGTTTTATTCAGTGCCAGAACATTCACAGGGGTGGGGGGGGGGTTAATTTCACCTTTTTTCCATGTTGGAACAAATCATCTCACCTGACATAAATGGAATATATTAGAGATATGGAAAATCATTATTCATCCATGTACTCATTTATCACGCTACTACAGCCAATCCCATTCCAGCATATCCACCACGGTGCCTCTGCTCACCACGTCAAATTCGTTCCACCAGATCCTTGACAAGCGCCGTGAATTTATGAGGGAATTACTATTTTACGATCAAGCTGCACACAAGTTGGTTTGTATAATGTACAATGTGGTATATGGTAGATTAAATGTGATGTGTGTGGCATCGCCGTAATTTAATATTATCTTAGATGGGAGATAGAAGAGCTAATGATGGTGAGAAAGTCAGCTGTGTGGTTGATTGGCTGCTCTTCGTGACAGGCTCTGCATTATTCCTTCGGTGACAGGAGCCACGAGCCATGCATTGTCCCCAGAGGGATTCTGTAGTGGATGGTCATGGACGAAGGACAGATAATGGGTGTGATAGGCTGCCGAGATAGGCTCGAGGCGGCACATGAAAAAAAAGAGATAGGGATAAAGGAAGAAAGAGGGAAAAGGTGACGAGAAAACGAAAAAGAGAGGAAAAACCTGGACAATCCCACCCGTGAAAAAAACACAGCTCGGGGTACACGTCGCTCACACGTCCAGTGGAGAATGAAAGCGGGGCTGGACGATTTGTGCCTAATAAAGTTGTCACATCCTATCAGCTCTCACATCTACAACAGGCAGCACAGGCCCTCAGTCATGGCTAGTCAGGGGTGACGCAGGCCAGACAGTATAGTGGACATGCAGGAACTCTGTGTGATGGATGAGGGGACGGAGAGCCGATGGAAGTGAGGGCCTGATAATGGTGGGTGATGGGGGTGAGCCATAGATGGCCATGCATGGTTGTTTCTATACTCCATTTACTCGATATGAGGACGCGAGGTCCCAGTGATGTTGATAATCATGCATTTTGGTAGCCAGTGATTTGGGACAGACCAACCCCTACCAAGTGGAAGGGAATTTTGGGAGACACAGTCCACTTCTCTGGAGCTGCATGGGGCAATTTTTGGTCTGCAGTGCTCAGAACACACCCATATAATTATGAGCAGTGGTGTAAAGTAACTAAGTACATTTACTCAAGTACTGTACTTAAGTACAATTTTGAGGTACTTTTACTTTACTGGAGTATTTCCAATTGTCTATACTTTTACTTATACTCCACTACAATTATTTTAACTTTAGAATTAACTTTAATTACTAGTTACTTTGCAGATATAAATTACTACATTACAAAACATACAATAATCACTTTAGCCCTATTTTATACCTAGGCTATTTGAAAATAGCCGATCTACAAGCTCACAACGCGTCGCGAGCTTGTAGATCTGCTATTTTCAAACATTTTAGTACTTCTACTTTTGGTACTTTAAGTACATTTTGTAGATACCAATACCTTTGTACTTTTACTCAAGTAAATTTTTTATTCCGGACTTTTACTTGTAACAGAGTACTTCTGGCATTGCAGTATTGATACTTTTACTTAAGTAAAACATTTGATTACTTCTTCCACCACTGATTATGAGGAGTTTCTATTACACACCAACTGGAACCGAAACTGGTTCTTTATAGCAGTGTTTCCCAAACTTTTCAGCTCGAGACCCAAGGGAGAAATGTGTTGCCTCCCCATGACACAAACATACAAGAATAAATACAGTATGAATTAACCGCTACTGCTCATACTCTATTCATTATAGTGTCCATGTCCATGGGCTGACCCATAGAGGGAGGCATACAGTGTGTCAGACGGTGCAGCATAGACACTGTATGTCTGTCTAAAGAAGCCCATGCATAATATCGCATATATACCGGTCCGTAACATGCATATATCATCGCTGTCGGGCAAAAAAACCTTGTATGTACAGTATTTCAGGAAATGGAAAAAGAACCTGTGCTCCAATGGATCCGGTGTAGTTATTATTTAGTCATGAGCTCTTGTTAACGCTTTTTTTTTTTCATTGCTTAAATATTTATAAAACCCCGCAGACAGATTAACCTCTTTCAACCTGGCGTCCCTATTTTGGGCAAGTCATTATAGGTAAGAATTTTTCACAAAAAAAATGTGCGCCTGCTTTCAACACATGGCTATCTAAGGACAATTACAGAATCAGCTTTCATGGTATCTGTCTCTAACATTATGGGGCTTTAGCAGTTTAAGTGGTGCTCATAAGATAAGTAGGATCATGTGCCATCCGTTTTCTAATTGC
Organism: Gymnoscopelus braueri; assembly: GCF_963280865.1. NCBI lineage: Eukaryota > Metazoa > Chordata > Actinopteri > Myctophiformes > Myctophidae > Gymnoscopelus > Gymnoscopelus braueri. The sequence continues at coordinate 21,526,311 of NC_137625.1, forward strand.
TGGCTTACTTTAATATGGCCACCAGTGGCTCAGGAGTGAGTGCGGTCGGTGAGAATCGGAAGGTTGCCGGTTTGATCCCCACTCCTCCTGACATTGCAGGTCTAAGTGACCTTGAGCAAGGCACTGAACCCTAATTGCTGAGCGATGACCAATGAGCATGCAGGCCTTGTATGGCCATGCCTCTGCTATACATCTTGTTGCAGCTACCTAGCTGGCAACTTGGCACCCGTGTTTATTTTGACAGCACATTTTGATTAGTTTTAGTCATATTCTTTAGAACAAAATTCCATTTAGTTTCTTTAGCTTGTATTTCAAGTTTAGTGTAAACACACCAGATTACCTGATAGAATAACTAGCTTGTGTGCTTACCTTTTGAATGAAATTCGGAATGACTTGACTTTGAGGATTTAGTTTTTTTTAGTCAACGAAATTAACATTGCTTGGCACATTGCGAATGTTTGTAATGAAAGATTGCATGTAAAATATCTTTCAAAACATGTATGTTACAGTTTCCATATTGAATTGATTTCAAACACAGGATAAACTGTTTAAAACCAATATTAGAAAAATGTTCCTCAAAGGTTATCCCCAGCAGGAGTACTACGAAGTACCCCTAGGGGGTACCAGTACCCTATTTGGGAAATGCTGGACTAGAAGACTATATAAATGAGGGGCCCTATTTTCGCCGGTGCCTTACCCATTATCCCTCAACTTCTTTGCCATTTTTTACTATTTTAAAAAACATTTTGAAATAGTTCAAATAGCCAAGCTACAGTAACAGCGTGTCGATGTAGATCAGCTAGTTGAACTATTTGAGAATGTTTTAAAAAATAGTAAAAAAAAAAAAAAGCTAAGAAGTTTAGGGATAATGGGTAAGGCACCGGCGAAAATATACGTAGTCTATTTCCCATTTAGATGCTACTCTGTAAAGTTGTTAGTTTTGTTTATGTGCAGCCAGCCACAGGTGTACAGTACAGAAAGGAAATTTCCCAAAGAGAGCTGAAAAGAATCAGACATGTGCTATGAATGGGAATGTAAATCTATAATATTAATAAAATCTCATATCTTAGGGCTCATGAAATAACGATCTTTAATCCCTGTGTGTAGACCAAATCAGAGATGTAATTTCTCAGGAGATTATACTCTCCACAGTTTATGGGTCTATTGAACAGAAAATTATAGCACCAATACTTCCTCCTCCACAAATACATGTTTTTATTACTTTTTCTAACCTGCATTATTTATTCCCACTCTATAACCTCACCACACAGACGTGCTACAGTTGTGCTCTGCTAAATCTAAACTTTTCAAATTGTGAAGTTGAAAGCCCAGATGATGCTCACACTCTCTATCATAATATATTTCCCCCTCAAGTTTGAAAACTAAATTTGCTTCATATGCAATATCTGTGTAGGCCATAACAAGGGGGCTGTGATTGAATGTTTGGCAGGATAAATCAATCACAGTTGGCAGATTATTCAAAGATACGGAATTGCTTTCTTCTGTAACTTGGTGTGGACACTGCTGCATTAAACATGGGGATGTTCAAAGTTAAGACCTTATAAAGCATACGCCCAATACTATCCTTTAGGATCCATAACAGATTTAGACAGATGAAAATGTTCAAACTGCATTACCGCTCTCAGTAAAATCCCAAAAACCATTTTAACTCCAGGAGTGTACACATTACAAAAGGTTAAAGGGACTACACCATGAATTAAACATTTTCCTTCTTTTTTGTGTGTTTTTGGTCTCCCCTACCTCTCTTCCATCCAAAAGAATACCCCAGTTTGAGCACTCAGGCTTTCACAGCATGGGGGGTTTTGTGGGTTTTGTGTAAATTGGTCTCAAAACAGGCTAACTGATTTTCGTACAGCAAATAAACACACTGTGGACAAACCTAAATCAATGACGGATGTGACCATAACGCTGATAGTACTTTTTGACATTAGTATGTCCTGAGTGTTAATCTAACCAGACACCAAATAGAGTTAAAATAGCACTTAGGATGAGAGGGTGGGTGAAAAGAACCTTGAACTGTTTCAAAATATCGCTGTAAATTATACAGTAGCATCTACTCCTGTAATGTCCATGGGTCATGACCATCTTGGGAAGGCAGATGGCATAGTACAGTAAATGCTGTCTAAGCAAGCAGTGTCAGGCAGAACCTCTTTGTGTGTCCAATATTCTGCTGATTTTGCAGAGCCTGGAGATCTCGGGTCAAACATAACCATCACAGTTGGTCACACTTATTACATTCCAGTTAGCACTGACAAAGACAACTCCCAGTCCAACCGGGGAAGATGGATGACCACAAGCCACTGACTATAGATTAACCCTCAGCACACTATTGCCTGATTTATACTAGTTGCATGTCGTGTCACGGGTTGTGAGCTTGTAGATCGACTATTTTCGGTGCGTGACATCGGCGCGCAACTAAGTATAAATCACCCATAACACCATAACATTGCCTGACAGACAGTGGTGGAAAGTAATGGAGATTGTCTTCCAATAAATGAATAAATAAATAAAAGATATTCTGTATTTTCTGATTCCAGTGCACCATTTATTTATGAATTTTGTTTTATTTATTCATGTGCATATTTTGTAGGTGCATGGTAAAGAAAGATAGGGTATTAAAGATTTTGATGCCCCAGTGTCTGGAATGCGAGTACTCTGATTATATAGGTGGAATTGACGAATTGACCCATGAATTACCTAATGTTATCCCTAGATACTCCAAAATGGTCTCTCTCTCTCTCTCTCTCTCTCTCTCTCTCTCTCTCTCTCTCTCTCTCTCTCTCTCTCTCTCTCTCTCTCTCTCTCTCTCTCTCTCTCTCACAGCACACACAGCACACACTACACGCGCGCGCACACACACACACACACACACACACACACACACACACACACACACACACACACACACACACACACACACACACACACACACACACACACACACACACACACACACACACACACACACACACACACACACACACACACACACACACCCCAGTACAGTATGTTAACAAGCCAGCTGGCTCAATTAAATGCTGTACAGTTTCAGTTCAGCTTATTACGATCTAATAAGGATCGTATTGCAGTTCTCATTAATACATTTAAAAAAAAAACGTACCCATGAAAAGATCTTTAATTATCAGGTTATGCTAATTATCTACATCCATCTTCATAAAACACACCTGAGAGGGCAGCACAATAATCAAAGAGCAAGGGTTCAAGTAAAGTGCACTTTCAGTCGAGTGATATAGTTTTGGGAATATTTTGGAGACAGCTGGTAGTAGGTGAGAGTGTGTATTTTAATGTGGAGCCCTGGTGTATTTCAGAGACGGTTGCATTGTAGTTGCATGGGGAGTGTTCTAATAAAGTGAAAAACGGGGGCGCCAAGCTGTCACAGCTGTGGGTAGAGTTATGCTTAATTCTATATACTTCATCGTACCATAGTTGTCGCACAACAAAAATAGCCGCTCCACAAGCTCACAATGCGTTGCGGAAGCAACGCATTGTGAGCTTGTAGATCTGCTATTTTTGGCGCACGGCACCAGCACACGAATAAGTATATATAAATCAGGCTTTTCTGTGACATTGTGTTGGATCCTCTGACAACACACAAGTTCCTTTCCTAGTCACACTGTGCTGAACACTCCCCAGGCAAGATCACCCTGCACTACCCCCTCATATACAGTATATACAGTCAGGTAGCTATGGAAAAAGTGTAGCCTCAAAACTATGACCATTACAATGTTGATAATATGCCAATACAGCAATATAACACATATAATGAACGGCACACATTAATACTATGTACTGTACGTGCTTTGGGCATCAATTGTCGGGTCCATGCACGCTCACCCCACCATATAAACTTGTGGTTACCCAAAGGGGACTCATTACAGTCATGTGTGTCACATTAGCATAGCAAGCCACGCAGAGAAATATGGGCGGTATAATCGGCCCCGTCTTTATCCCCATGTGCCGAAATCTATACTCGTGGGACAGTTTATTACAGTCCTATAAACTGGTTTTAATACATGCCCTGGGTCTCTCAGACAGTAATGCATCTCGGAGGTGGTGCTGCGCTTGTGTGTGAAAGGTGGGGTGTGAGAAGGGGTTACTCAAAAGGGGGTGGGCCTGAAGTGGTCCTGTAGGATGGGGGGGTGGGAGTAGAACCTCATTAACTCCATTTATATGCTCGTCATAGAGCCATATTGAATATTCTTCAATACTTTTTTATAATGACTTTTATAGTCCCCCCTCATCCTCTGGCCAGATTGCTTTTTGCTGCGGAGTGCTTGTTTCATGTAATGACACAGTGTGCTACAAGCACCATATTTCACATGGAGAAACTGTTGAGTGGATGTATGCAGGTGACTTCATGGGCAGCAGGGTCCCACACCGGAAAACCCTTAACTCTGAGAGTGTACAAATGTAACCAAGTGTATCCATTTAGGTACATTTGTACTCTCTCAGAATTACCGGTACTATGGATAAATTAACACCCTTGTAGGACATGGAAGGACCTAGTTTGGAAGGACCTCCGCAAGGACTTTTTTGGTCGGACCTTTTAGACAAAAGTATTATAAATGTAACTGTGTTTTTTTACATTCTTTTGCCTAATAAAATTTTCAATCAATCAATCAATCAATCAATCAATCAATCAATCAGTGAACTACAGTATTTGGGATTGGCCTTGATCTTGTCGACCTGCCCTTGATCATGATTTATAAATGATAAACCATGATTTAATACTCCACTTCATGGCTATGTTATTTTCTAAGCAGGTGCCACATATCTCAGTAGAGTAATTGAATAGAAATTGAAATGGATAATGAAAATAGAGAGGTCCCTGCAGCAGCAAATTGCATCCATGACTTCCAATGATAGATCCTCCTTCTGCCATTGCATGTTGATGTGATAAAAAATACTGTGCAAGCCTCACACAGCTTAAATGTGATCAGTGACTTATCTGTGAAATTCTGTCCGTCTCTCTGTCTCCCTCTCAGACGCACAGAAACATGGACGCACACAGTCGGGGTCACCCTCAGGACCTGCTGTATCTCTTGAATGTTGTGGTACAACTCAGCAGTTGTAACTACAACAACTGTCCAGTGCACTTGCACACACCTGGTTACTCTGATCAGCACCATTTTTAAAAAAATGTTGTCTGCTCTCTCTACTTTTTAATGTTTTTTTTAACGGCCTTGCCTCTTTTGTTTTTAAATGTGAAGCACCATGAGTTGTGGAGAACAATATTTTGTTCCCCTGTATGCCTAGTGTATATTGTGGATGTGACAATAAAACTGATTCTGATTCTGATTGGACCTCATTCACCAACCATTCTTTAGGACCCACTTACAGTGTTTTCATGAAGATTATGACATTCACCAATGTGGTTTGCTTGATTTCCAAGGAAGCAACTGGAATCCAATTATGTACAGTATGAAAATCTACTTGGAGAAACAAACATGCTTTAGAATAACCCAACGCAAGCATAGGTATTTTATGCCAAAATCACATTATTGTTGTGTTTTAATGCATTTTAAATTGAGGATTGATTTGACACGTCTAGTCGGAAATAGTGCCTGGAGAAAAGATTGATTTATGTACTAAACTCAAACGTCTGTGATTTATTTATTATTATCATTATTCTTTTTGACTCAGTGTTATTCAGGTGAGTTTGGTAATGTCTTAGCCCAACACATTCCCTGCCAGAGGGTTTTTTTTATTTTACTTCCCCCAGTGCCAGTGTTTAAATTTTTTTTACACAGGAGCCGAGATACAGGATTTTAAAGTAATAAGTTAACCAAGGAGTGAATGGAGCTAGAAATCTTTGGATCGTGATATCTCTGGTTCTGTGTGGATAAATTGGAGAAAAAAAAAGACAAAAAAAAAAAAAAACTTTTTTTCTTTTTTTTTTGAAAAACGGTTATACTCGTGGATGGATTTTTTTGGCAGTAAACGGGTGTATTTTTCATCAACGGTTATACTCGTGATTGGCAGGTAAAGTGTTAAGACCTGGAACTCATCTGTGTCATTTTTTATTTGAGATTAAAAAGCATTATTTTAAACTTTGGCTATTAAAAAATAGCAGATATACAAGCTCATAGCGCGAGCTTGTAGATCTAATATTTTTTTTAAATCGTGAAAATTTGTTCAAATCTTTGAATATATATGTTACAGGGAAATTGGCATTCGTTGGGAAATTGGAAAGGTATGCTAGTTTTTAGGCGCGGGGCTTCGGTGCGAGGCGGGGCTTTGATGCGAGGCGGAGGAGCGCTGAAAATAAAATGGACAATATGAGAGAAATATTCTATGACAGGTTGGATAATGAAGCGGTTAGCCAAACTGAGCAGAGTAACGCTGTATTTTTAACTCGCGAGACGGAGATAATAGTTATTGTCCATGACGGAGGCGCGCCGACTCAGCAGACCTTGAGGTCGAGGAGGCGCGCCCGAGCGCGCGAGTGCCCGCGCCGACCGGCCGATGGTCTGCTAGTCGACTCAGCGCAAACATTTTTTACTAAAATCTTTGCTTCTGGGGGTCCCTGGAACATATATTTTGAGATGGGGGTCGGCGGCCAAATACATATCATTTTGACATGAAAAAGTTTGAGCACCACTGATATAGAAACATACGTTTAAATAAAAGAAAAAAAACTGTTAGGATTTAGAAGACATTTGTAGAATCGGCTAAATGAATAGGAGAAATGTAAAGAAAAGTGAAATCTAAGAATAAAGCCATGAACAGGAAATTGTTGATGTAAGATCCTATGGCTGAAGCTGTGAGTATGAATAAAAGGAAAATAAACACTCGCTGACTCGCACACTAAGGGTTCCAATAAGATAGAAATGCTTTATTGCACCAAAAGTTGCTGTGACGTTTCGAGCTAAACGCTCTTCCAGGGGGATAGAGGCCGTTATCCCCCTGGGAGTCATTTTTCCATTGAAAATCCCATAGAGAAATCTTTAATCATATAAGAACTGCGTTCCAAAAATAATCAAATGATGATGTGGAGGACTGAGAGGTTATCCTGGACGGTGTTCTAACGAGCCCACCCACAGGGGAGATGCTGCTGCAACTGGCTGCAATCAGGCTTTGAAACTAGGATGGAAGAAGAGAGAGAGGGGGGGACCTCGTTATTATTTTTATTATTATTATCATTATCCTCCTATAATTCTACAAAGCTCTGTGCAGGTGGTGAGGCCAAAATCTCTTCTGCCCGGTTCTCCTCAGTGCCTGGAGCAATTGCTCTGCATTTGCACAAAGACAGCCACATTGACCATTACCATGTGCACGGAACACCGAAGCCCCTTTTTCGCTTTCCCCAAATGTCAGCTGTTAATTAGCGTTTTTGTGTTCGCTGGCTCCCGGGTTGCCAGATCATGTGCGTGAAACAAGCGTGGGTGCTCATATCCCAGACCTGCCAACCCTTCTGTTCTCACCAGGAGAATCCTGTTATTTGACCCCATCTCCTGGACGTCTCCTGTTCTTCCATTTCTCCTGTTCTTATCGGACATCTCCTGACTAAATCTTCTGTTATCGGACAGTCTGAGGTTGGCAGGTGTGTGTGTGTGTGTGTGTGTGTGTGTGTGTGTGTGTGTGTGTGTGTGTGTGTGTGTGTGTGTGTGTGTGTGTGTGTGTGTGGCCTCTAGGCGTGGTGAGCAGCCATTAATTACGTATAAATAGAGCTCAGGTGTGAAATAGACTCAGGTGTGGGTTTGGTTCAGTTCAGATGGAACTCCAGCAGCTTTCCACACTTGCAAACAGGTAACGGAACATTATTATTGACCACCAACTTTTAACAGCTTTGTTTACAAGAATTCAGTTTGGGGAACTAGTCTGTGAATTAATGACATTAAAATGGACACAATGAGGCATTATATTTTATAACAGAGTGAAGGAAACTCTTTCAAACTCTGTTCCAATGGCTCATAGTGTCATCTAAACCAATGGTTCTTAAACTTTTACATTTCAACTCTGACCGTACAACTGGAACCCAATGGACCTGTTAGGGTCGGGTCCATTTGGTTCCTTTTAGACCAGTGCACCAGTGTTACTAGTTGTTAAATGACACTAGACAGTTGTGCTACAGACCTTTTCTGTGTTCTATGTCTGTATGCTATGGTGTTCTCAAATGTTCCATTTATCCCTTGGAATGCCAAGGATATTGCACAAGTGTGAGGATTTGTTTATTTCAATAAGTGTATACCTCAAAAGAGTATTTCAACCAGTTTGCACTGAGATTTCTCAATTCTGATGTTTATTGTTATAAACCTGAATTTCATTTTTCAAGAGTTTGCACTACGACTGAGTTGGTTAAAAAAGAGAGAAAGTCAATATGTCAAATGTTTACTTATATAAACCTGAATGTCATATTATGTATTTCAGGTGTTTGCACTAATGAGTTTGTTCAAAACTCAGTCTTAAAGTCAAGAGTTTGCACTGACTGTTTGTTACAAATGTCTGTGAAAGTCAAATACATTTTAATAAATTTTACCAATACTTGAATTTCAAGCAATTGTTTATTGTTATCTTTTTGTGAGCATTTTAGTATTTTTTAGAAAATTTACATGAAATAGCACACTTCTGTGTTATCTTTGTGAAATCCTAACACAATCGGTGTGTTGACACATTTAACACACAACATGTGTAAAATCTGTCAAATTATGTGTCAAAACAACACATTGTGTGTTGTCCTTAACTAGACACACAGATGTGTTAAGAAAAAACACATGATGTGTTATTTTTGACACATTCGTTTTGAGAGTGTAGTAACTACAGAGTAATTTGGCAATCACACAATAAATACTTATTATTACCTTGTAACTACCTGGTAGTTGTCAGGGAAAATACTTAGTAATTATCTAGTAACTACTAACTACCTGGTAGTTACCATGTACTTACCTGGTAATTACCTGGTTATTACCTGGTAATTAATATGTTGTAAAAGGAAGGGTTACCCAGATTTTCACTTTTAACTCCTTACCAACATTAAATAGTTAGCAAATGAATTATGGACAGACCAAATCATGACTAATAGTAAAAAATGTTGACTAGCATGGCCTAATGTAAATCAAATTGAGAGTCCTTGGAATGAGACAGTATACTTTGAGAATGGTGTAGCTCTATGACCCACAGTCTAGTTATTAGAATGTGTAAATTGGGGGATACTTGGAGACAATGACACACCTAAAGTGTGTAGATTATCTGTTCTGTACAGAGTGGGCCATCATCATTTAAAATGCTAATAAGACAACAATAAGGGTGTGTGTGTGTGTGTGTGTGTGTGTGTGTGTGTGTGTGTGTGTGTGTGTGTGTGTGTGTGTGTGTGTGATCATGTAAGTAGGTACATGTAGGTGATTCCTCCGTACCTACAAAGTTTGCAGCATAGGTCCAAAATGCCTCAAATCATGAACTCAGTGTGCGATTTCCGTGAAATTGTACACGCATGTTTTTGAAATTCCACCCTTTTCACATTGGCCATATAACGCCACCAGAAGGTCTAATTTAGCAAAACACGTTTCTGGAACAAAATGCCTCAATCCATGAATGCAGTGTCCGATTGCCGTGAAAGGCCTAAGAAGAAATGGCACCCTTTTCACATTGGCCTAGCACCACCGGAAAGCCACAATAACCTACCTGACCTGGCAGAGACATGTGCTCTGAGGAGCACTTGTTCTAGTTATACATATTTCTGTGTAAATGGGACCCAAAACATCATACAAATGAGACAAAAACAATCTACATGGTCATGTATTTATTGGTTATGTTATATAATATTGCAGACTGTATTTGCGAATGACAAAGGTATGCAAACCTCTATAGGATTACAGTTAATGTAAAGGTGAAATTAGAGTAGGGTGTTATTTAATCACACAAACAACCCAGTTAGTTTGACAATAGACCAAGCAACAAAATTACAAGTCAAACAAAACAATAAGGATCAAAACAACATCAGATGAACGTATAAAGGGAGAACAGCAGTTCCAACACTTCATAACTCCTGTATCATAATGTGAGCTTGTACATCAGCTATTTTCACTACTTTTGTGTTACACTCTTGTATGATGAAGTATAGGGCACTCAATTAAAAAAAACATTTGAATTATGGAGATACAAGCTGACAGCAACGATAGTCCAATAGGCTTTTATTGGACACTAGACGTTTTGTTGACATAACTGTTGTTTTCCAGAGTGACACTAATCTTCCCTGGTAACACCTTCAGAGACTGACCATCACAATCTCCAATGTATGGAAAGAGTGTGTCAGTGAAAGTGTGTGTGAAGGTGTGAAGGTGTGTGTTAGAATCCGGATCAGAGAACCCTTTTCACATTGGCCATATAACGCCACCAGAAGGTCTAAATATTTAGCAAAACACGTTTCTGGAACAAAATGCCTCAATCCATGAATGCAGTGTCCGATTGCCGTGAAAGGCCTAAGAAGAAATGGCACCCTTTTCACATTGGCCTAGCACCACCGGAAAGCCACAATAACCTACCTGACCTGGCAGAGACCTGTGCTCTGAGGAGCACTTGTTCTAGTTATACATATTTCTGTGTAAATGGGACCCAAAACATCATACAAATGAGACAAAAACAATCTACATGGTCATGTATTTATTGGTTATGTTATATAATATTGCAGACTGTATTTGCGAATGACAAAGGTATGCAAACCTCTATAGGATTACAGTTAATGTAAAGGTGAAATTAGAGTAGGGTGTTATTTAATCACACAAACAACCCAGTTAGTTTGACAATAGACCAAGCAACAAAATTACAAGTCAAACAAAACAATAAGGATCAAAACAACATCAGATGAACGTATAAAGGGAGAACAGCAGTTCCAACACTTCATAACTCCTGTATCATAATGTGAGCTTGTACATCAGCTATTTTCACTACTTTTGTGTTACACTCTTGTATGATGAAGTATAGGGCACTCAATTAAAAAAAACAAAAAAACATTTGAATTATGGAGATACAAGCTGACAGCAACGATAGTCCAATAGGCTTTTATTGGACACTAGACGTTTTGTTGACATAACTGTTGTTTTCCAGAGTGACACTAATCTTCCCTGGTAACACCTTCAGAGACTGACCATCACAATCTCCAATGTATGGAAAGAGTGTGTCAGTGAAAGTGTGTGTGAAGGTGTGAAGGTGTGTGTTAGAATCCGGATCAGAGAAGGACAGCTCCCCTCTGTTCCAGTCCAGCTGGACTCTGATCCTCTGGGGTTTCTGCTTCACCGAGAGATCAGTGTCAGTTGAAATCTCAGTATCTCCTGAGTAGTAGCCACAGCGGTATACACCCTGCTGTAAGATTAACCGCCAGGTTTCACTCCCAATGTCTTCACCCCCAATGTCTTCACCCACACCCACACCCACAACCCAACATCTACTGTCTCCAACATCAACATCCCAGCTGTGAGACCCTGAGGTAATGCCCTCATAAGACAGAACCCCGTCAATTCCGTGAAACCTCTCTAGGATGTCAGGAAGCTGCTGGAAGCCCTGTCTCACACTGGTCAGATCAGCAGACAGGATGCATTCTGAATCCCCAGTGTTGGGATCCAGGACCACAGGAGTGTAGGAAACAATGTCCCTCATCTTGTCCCAGACTCTGAAGGCCAGGTTGCCCAAGTGTTTGGCCTCGTCTATCAGTTCTCCTGAGACTGACTCAGGGTGGCGGGTGAGCTGGACTCTTTCCATCATGGTCTTGCAGTTCTGCAGGAACGAGACATGATCGCCTGCTCTCAGCTGGTCCTCTGCGGCTCGGATTGCATCTGAGAGGGTCACCATGTCTCTGTTCAGGTCCTCAATCCTCTCCTTTATCTCCTGACTCTTCTGTGTCTCTTCTCCCCTCAGAGCAGAGATCCTGGCCTCCTCTTCCTCTTGAAGGAACTGATGAAGGTTCTTAAACTGTTCCTTAATCTGCATCTCTGTGTTCTGGGCCTGAACCTTGATGTGCTTTTCTGTTAGGTCGTAATTTGTTTTAATTTGATCCCAGTGCCCCAGTGTGATCCCCAGTCGCCCCTTTAAATCATTCAACGATTTCTCGACTTTGAATCGTTGAATGCTGTGCGAGCGTTTCTCCTCCAAGAGGTTCTCACACAGGTTCTTCACTACCAAGTTAGTAGGAGGATGGTCACTGGAGGATTTTGTTTTACAAACAGGACATTCATTTGGTCTCTCCGTCCACCATTCCCGCACACAGTTTTTACAGAAGCTGTGGCTGCATGACAGCACGACAGGATGTTTAAAGATGTCGGAGCACAAAGGACAGGTGAGCTCCTGTTCCAGATGAGTCAAACAGGAAGTCATTTTTGACTGCAGTCACACTCCCTGGTCTGCAATGTTCACTGAGGCTTTTACAAGGACTACTAGAACAGAAAACAAAAATAGCATTAGGAACAGTAGTTGTATAGTAGTAGTCATAGTATAATTAAAGCTGCAACATTGAACTATAGTCTTTATATTCATATTTTTATTCCAATTGAATTATGACTTTAATTACTTGTAACCCAGAGTATTTTTGTGCAATTGCAACGTTTGAAAAAAAATACCTAAACTGAACTTCTTCGGACCACTGAACAAACTACAGGGTAGGTAGAAAATTGGAGTGATATGCCACATCAATAACACAGTTAACACAACATTACTGACATCTGAATGGGCTCGTTACTAATTCAATTACTTCATGTGAAAATTGCCAACATATTCAGAAGATTATAATCATATAATCATTATCATATCCCATTATAGTCTCTTACCAGTAACTTAGGATCCTACTCAAATGTTTTCTCAGACGGTCACTTTGAAGAAGAGTGCAGCCTGAAAGTTGAACTGAAATAATAACAGTTGCTTGTCTGTGTGTCTCTGTGTTCTGTGTGACTCTGAGCACTGACTGAGCAGGACAGTGAGTGTGTGTTGGGTGGATGTAGGAGTATAAGTAGTAGCATATCCCTTTTGTCTTGGAGTGGAGACACACCTCCTCCCACCTCCTCTCAGCTCTCCTCCAATGAACTGCAGTCAGGACCATTTCAATGTGAAAGGCTCATAACAAAAGCCACCTTGATGATGACTTGTGTCTTGGTAGGCCTACATCAGAAACTTTTAGTCTCATCATAAATTTTATTCCAATTGAATACATGACTTAATAATTACTTGTAACAGCATTTTTTTCAAAAATTGCAACTTTCACTTAAAGGGGAATTTTGGACTAAAGTTTTCTTACCTTTTCTATGACGTTATGATATCTTAGGATGAATGGTACAGTAGAAAATTTTCATAACTCCACCCCTAAGCCGCCACAGCTTAAAAGGTGCGCGGATAGGCCTTAGGTTAGATCACATATTTTAATAGATTTTTTTATTAAATTTTTTGGTGAGATCTGACGTTCATAGTGACAGAACACTGTCCAAAAAAAAAAAAAAAAAAAAAAAAACAGAAGTCTCGCTAGACGAGATTGAAATCTCGAGATTGAAATCTTGTCTAGCGAGACTTCTGTTTTTTTTTTTTTTTTTTTTTTTGGTTGCATAGTGTTCTGTCACTATGAACGTCAGATCTCACCAAATTAAAAAAAAAAAAAAGATATTAAAATATGTGATCTAACCTAAGGCCTATCCGCGCACCTTTTAAGCTGTGGCGGCTTAGGGGTGGAGTTATGAAAATTTTCTACTGTACCATTCATCCTAAGATATCATAACGTCATAGAAAAGGTAAGAAAACTTTAGTCCAAAATTCCCCTTTAAGTTAAAACAATGTATTTGACCACTGAACAAACTACGGGTAGGTAGAAAGAGGGAAATATATGCCACTTCAATAACACAGTTACAATTGACATTTAAATGGGATTGTTACTAATTCAATTACTCTATGTGAAACTTGCCAACAAATTCAGATGATTATAAGCTATGTTTTCTTACCTGTAACTTAGGATCCTACTTCAAAGTTATTGATCAAGTTTTTAGCTGCGCAATACAATTGTAATTTTACATTATAAATACGTTAGCCAAGTGGTATGTGAATGAACTATAGTTTTGATTTTATACAATTGCCTTTTTTCCTTATTTTTTCAAATGTGCAGAATGCTTTTGGAACAGTAGCTTAAAGGCAAGTCAATTTAGTACATTCCAAATTCATAATTGCACCATTTTACATTCGATAGCTATGTTTAAACATTACTCGCTTGTATAGACATTTTCACATTAGTTAGCCTAACTGTATTAACATGATTTTGTCACGCTTTGTGTAGACAAGTTGATCTCAAACATTGTCATGTCAAGGACAATTGATTTGATTTAGCTGTGGACCCCATTTGAAAAGATTTTTGTCCGAGGTTGATCGAACTTTCCAAGATTATTCCACATTTTTCACAGATGTTCACAATTCTTATTTTTCTGTGAAGATAGCCAATCTACAAGCTCACAACACGTCACATCACAATGCTTTCTGAACTTGTAGATCAGCTATTTTCTAGTCAGGACCATTTCAATGTGAAAGGCTCATAACAAAAGCCACCTTGATGATGATGATGGGCCATCATCAGAGAAACATTTACATATAGACATAAGTTTAAATGTCCTTTGCTTCATTAACATGCTGACTGTTTTTCTTTGCCAAAGAAAGCAAACCCAGATATGTCAGTATTCATTTCCAAAGTTATTGATCAAGTTCTTAACCGTGCAATACTATTGTCATTTTAGATTATAAATAGGTTAGCATAGTGGTATGTAAATGAAATATAGTCTTGTACATGCTGAATGTTATTGGGAGTAGTGTTAAACACTTATCCTGTGTTTGTGCACAATAAGATGCACTTTGGTGTAAACTGTAAAAGCTAATTTTACTGCATGTGACTTGCACTCACTACTGGAGGCTGCCATTGCGGTATACAGGCCAAATAGCACATGTTTTAGGTGTAGCTGTGTTATGCCAGTTCTATGTGAGGAGATGTTTATTATACCTGTTAGCTACCTAGAAATTATTGGGTAAATGACCTGGTAGTTACCATATAATTACCTGTTAAATACTTATTATTACCTGGTAGTTACCTAGTTATTACCTGCTAATTACTCGGGTTACCCAGATTTTCACTTTTAACTCTTTACCAACATTAAATAGTTAGCAAAGGAATTCTGGACAGTCCGAATCATGACTAATAGTAAAAAATGTTGACTAGCATGGCCTAATGTAAATCAAATTGAGAGTCCTTGGAATGAGAGAGTATACTTAGAGAATGGTTGGTGTAGCTCTACGACCCACAGTCTAGTTATTAGAATGTGTAAATTGGGGGATACTTGTGTAGATTGATAAGTGCGTAGATAAGTGCGTAGATTAGCTGTGCTGTACTGAGTGGGCCCAGGGCCGTGCTTTGCTGTAGGCAAGGTTCGGCGGCCGCCTGGGCCACCACACAGGCAGGGGGCCCCATGAGATTTTTTATTTTATTTTTGAATTTTTTAAAATGGAAATAAACAGCTTTCCAATCCATCGAGGCCCTTAAAAAACATCCAACATGGGCCCCCAAACAGTCAGCGGGCCCCATGAGATCTCCTCAAATTATTATTTAAAAAATATATATAAATAAACAGCTTTCCAATCCATTCGAGGCCCTTAAAAAACATCAAACATGGGCCCCCAAACAGTCAAGGGTCCCCATGAGATCTCAACACTAGGGCCTCCCTCAATCCAGAGTAGACTTATACCATAGCACAGTGTTTATCAACCCTGGCAAACGTCCCAATTTTGGTCCGCGAGTACTGCTGAGGTGTGCCGCGCCGTTTGAAGAAAGTGTGAACCCAGCCCCTCGAGAACAATAGCGGCGATCGTCCATCAATCGATACGGCCATCATCCGTTTTAACACACAGCCACGCCCGAGTCCATTCAGTGTAGCGACCATCACCCATAGGAATGCAAATATGTTGTCCTACCTGGTACTGTATAGGGGGCACAGGGTACATGCTTTGGCACTCATTATTACTACAAGATGATGAGAGCTCCAGCTATATATATACATACACCCACACACCGTATATCTAGGTGTGCCCTGGGATTTTTTGGCTATGCCAGGTGTGCCTTGCCACCAAAAAGGTTGATAAACACTGCGCATAGCACATAGAAGCACCATTTGTCACACCACTCTCGAGCACTGCATTTACATTTGAATCAGCACAATCTACATTGCATGAGAAAGTTAAGTTGAGACACTCTCTCTCTCTGTCTGTCTGTCTGTCTGTCTCTCTCTCTGTCTCTCTCTCTCTATGTGTCTCTTTCTCTCTCTATGTGTCTCTTTCTCTCTCTCTCTCTCTCTCTCTCTCTCTCTCTCTCTCTCTCTCTCTCTCTGTGTGTGAGGAGTGAATGTGTGTGTCAATTCAAAGGAGCTTTATTGGCGAAGGGAAAACACATGTTTAGATTGCCAAAGCAAAAGTGTAACAAACAATCAAAACAAAACAATGAATGTACAAATGTTAACTTAGTGGATGGTTTTAGCATGTAGCTAATTACAATGTGAAAATATTTGGTCTCTCAAGTGATCTGTATCTGAAATCTGAGAACAGCCACACATTAGCCACAGAAACCATCACACATGTTGGCTTTGACATGGTAACGTGTGTTTCACTTCAAATTGAATTGTTCTACTTCAATGGTTTGTTTTTAATGTCAATAATGAAAGTAGCTACTCTTCTTCATAATAACATTTTTTAAGTGCTATACTGTAGTTATAGCAGTGACTGAGACAACAGACTGAAAAACAATGCTTTATAACTGAATACCCAATGCCACCATTGGATAGAAAGAAAGAGAGTGAGACAGCAATAATATATATATTTTTTAAATGTCTTTGTCTTTCACCTCCCTCTCTTCATGCAATTCTGTGGTAGCCATAGCTGAGTGGTTAGTGATGTGTTTATGTGTGTCCCTGAGCAAGACTCTTAACTCCTAATTGCTCCCTGTGTGCTCCACAATGTTTAAAATCATACATTTCCCAAACAAATTTGGGAAAATAACTTTATAGCTCGATCTGCTATTTTCATTACTTTCTTTTTTTCAATACAATTATTTTGAAAAAAGTTGAGTTAGTTTTAAATCCATTTTATTTTTTTTGTAAAACATTTTTTCATCTTTTGAAATCATTAAAAACAAAAATGTAGGAAACAAAAAATAAAGGGGTATTTTACTCGCAACCCTTAAAAATTGGTCCGCGACCCACATATGGGTCCCGACCCAGGGGCCTCATACTGGGGTTTGCCTAGGGCCTCCTGATCCCTAAGCACGGCCCTGGATACAGTGTTGCACTAAAGTACGTTTAACACAACATTCTCACAACCCCTGGTTGGTTTGTATCAAGTAACTGGAATCAAACAAGCATATAAAGTATGTTATGACATAGTTAGCATTAGCAACAAACTTTGGGCCAAGTGGTTTCACAACAACACTAAACTTGACAGAATTCTCTTTGGTCTTGGCTCCAATAAGAGAATGGCTCATTAGCTCTGATGTATTATGGAAACAAAGTGTGTGTTTTCATACCAGTAGTTGTTCTCAGCAACTAAAACAACCTGGAAGTGAAGCTTACAGAACAGGAAGCAGTTCCTGAATATATAGTGTATACTTCTTGGCCTCAATCACAGAACCCATCTAACCCCTGCTCATTTTGCTAGGATTGGATGGCTTAGGGTTGAGGACAGAGTACAGCAACTTGCTATGGGCCTGGTCTTCAAGATACACCACAACATTGGGATCCCCCTGTATTTGTCAAAATACTTCCAAAATGTTAATGCAGTCCATGATCATAACACCAGAGGCAGCTCCACAAATCATGTTCAACCCAGATTTGGCTCAACTAAGGGTATGAACTCGTTCTCATGCTATTCATCAAAAATGTGGAATGCCCTACCAAAAGGAGTAAAGGAGTGTAAAACCCTACTCACTTTCAAAACTGCCCTAAAGATACACCTTCAGGAGGCTGCAATTCGAAAATGGCCCCTGTCTAAGTCTTAACCTACCCCCCCCTACCCCCCCCCCTCCTTCATTTTCCTCTTTTGTATATATATATATTTTTTTCTCTCGTCATACCAGTAACCTGAAAGCTGATTGTATGACATTCTGTATAGTAGTGTGTATAGTCTGCCTCTTATATGACATCATGATTTGTGTGCATGGGGTTCTCATCTTAAACAAGCTTAGTGCTTAATGAGTTTCCAGTTTAGTAGACCTTGTATTGTGAATTTGTACTTCCATGTACTGTTATGTACTGTCATGTACTATTCTCACGTCTTTCTAAATAAACTACATCAATCAATCCCTCCAGTGGGAACATTCAACTACACCTGTTTTGAGTGCGTGGGGATCTCATTTTAAATAAGCCATTGTGCTTTTATGAGCGATCCAGTTTAGAGGACCTTCTATTGTGAATTGTACTTCCGAATTGTACTTCCATGTACTGTTTCCATGTCTTTCTAAATACAGTACTTCAATCAAATCAAACCTCTAAATCACACATTTCTAGTAGCCCTATGACTCATAGGGTTACACACAGACTAACATACACATAGCAATGATTACTCCCCATACCACTTTGATTCTGGCACACTCATTGATTGATTGATTAATTTGATTGACTACTTTATTTAGAGGTTTGCAGAAAAAACCCACATGAAATTACAGTTGAAATAATACAAGGTCAACAAAAAAAAAGCCCAAGAAAGCCATTGGCTTGTTTCATTTGGGAGACTTGAAACCTTTTGTACTCAATAGGCGGGTGCATATATGAAAAAAAAGCACCTTACCCCCAAAAAATTGGAACAAAAGGTTTCTCAACTGTTTTTTGTAGTATGTGGTGTCCTGAATAACATACTAAAAGTCTACCAAAGTCTGACCACTTTTAAGGTGTTATTTTCAAGATGGCGTCCAAGATGGCCAAAAAAACGTTAAAATAGCTTAATTCCTTCATTATTTATCCTAGACAAGTACTTTTTGTGTATAACCCCATGTTTTGGGGGCCTGGGAATCCATTGGACTTGTCCAAATTGCAGAGATACAATTAGATAATTGTGAAATCCTATATTTTGGTTGAGACTCTATTAACACCCTCTGAAATGGTCACCCGTTTCAAGTTAACTAAACTAATTATATAATAAATGTCCAACAACTTATATTTATTTTTTACTGGAACAAGGCTTTAAGATATCCTCAAAACACAACACAACTAATAGTCACAATTTGCAGAAGGTGGTGGCAGAGAATATTGTCAGTTGCAATATAGTATTGTTTTCAATATTGCCCAAAAACTATTTCTTGCATTTTGAACCAATCTCTCTGCACCCCTCCCCTTACCCACCCCACAGGAACTTCATAACTCCTCCCCTACATACACGAGAATATGTATTTTTCTCGTGGACAAGCACAGTGTCATCTTGTAGACACACGATTTTGAAAAACATTGAATAGATGTTTATAGAACTTTTTAACACATTAGGAAGGCAATCAGTGTGAGTGTGCAAAGAGGGATGGGGTGGTTATGGAGGTTAGTGTAGAGCTGTCAGAACTGGGTGCCTAGACAGAGGGGAGTATGCAGGGTGGGTCTGGTCTAGAGTTTAGTGGGCCTAGGGTTCCCCTCAGGTGGGTAGAGGGGAGTATGGGGGTTACTGGATTGCTCCCTGGGCACTTGGAGCACAGAAGAGCAAAGTTAGGAGCCAAGGAGACCCTGAGCTTCTGATCTCCCCCATGTCCGATGTGCAAAACCTCCAACAGAAATGATACGCCATTTCAACGAAGACAGTTCTGCAAACGATACATGAAAGATAAACTTCTTTGCCAGATCTCACTCCAAGTGGCTTAGGAAGCCTGCGCTCTCCTCGTTCTCAGCTCCTCCAAAAGCAAATTAGCATTTGGGATGCTAACGATTTCTAAGCCACGGCACGCTGGAGGACGGAGTGGTGGTTGTAAGACCTCCACGTGGTGGTGCATGACTGTGTGTCAGGCAGACAAGGGTGTCTATGTCGGACTGTCAAGGGTGTCTATGTCGGAAACAAAGACATGTGAAATTAATTTTGCACTAAAACCTCACACAACTACTCACAGGAATAAGGAGATGTCTGTGACAAGCAAATCTGAACCTTATCCACGCCACACTCCTCCACCACCCCTGCCTAGACACCCAGTAGAAGACACTAGACACATGTTGTGATAGCTCTGTACTGACCTGCACACCCTCTCTAGGCCCACAAGTGGCCATTTTTTTCCTACTGAGTGTAGCGTTGTGAGCTTGTACATCGGCTATTTTCACAATGTTTGCCTCTTTCTTACCTAGTATTTGAGATAATATATATATAGATAATATAGTCTTAAGAGTAATTAAATTGTAACTTTAGAAATGTGCAGATACCCTGTATACACTTATACTGTATGTTGGTTTGTTTACTGTTGAGTGAGAAAACAATGTTGCACATTAAGCTAACCATCTGGGGACCCCCCAAAATCATTTGGGGGACCCGCAGTTTGGGAACCAGACACCTTTACAAACAAATTGGTGAAGACATTTCTCGGTAAGGAATTTACGATTTGTGTAATATTCCCAGTCCATCACTTGGCAGCCATGTTTTTACAAATGTCACAGTACCACCCAGTAATAATGAATGAATTGGTATCCAAAGAAATGTTGAAAGCTTCAACAGAATGTGAATTACATGTATAGGTGATGAATTCACCAATCCTGGGCATTATGGCGTGTAGAAAAGGGAGAAATGTCCAATTACATTGTTAAATATGCTTATAACCAATTGCTTCAATATTTAATTGCACTTAATCACTTGACTATAATGTATATATGCTAATTGGATTCCTAGATCACCAAAACATGGGGTTAGGCACCATAATTACGTGTGTAGGGCAAATAATGAAGGAGTAATGGTCTTTTAAGGAACTGGTGGCGGCCATCTTGGAAATTTGACATTTCTAATGATCAGATTTTGGTAGACTTTTGATATGTTATTAAGTACACCTGATACTACAATAAACCATTGAGAAACCTTTTGTTCCAATTTTTTGGGGGTCAAACCATATTTGCACCCGCCTACAATTCATAGTGACTAAAACTGTACTCAATTCATAGTGACTAAAACTCCCAAAATCCACCAGCATACTAGAAATGACATGTACTCTGTTAAAAATGTCATGGGGGGACCCCCCAGACCTCCCGCTTGGGGGTGTAACGCCCGGAATTCGAACCCGGGTCTCCCGCGTGGAAAGCCAACATCTTAACCGCTAAGCCAAAGGGATATCCCTATCGCTTGGGGGAGATATTAGACTTTCAGAGAACCGGAGAACCCCAAAAAATTATACGAAGAAATTCTGTTTTTCTTCTGTCTACTGTGCTGAAAAATGCTAAATAAACATAAAGGTTAAAAATAAATTTAAAAAGCAAATGAGCCTGGCGATTTTACTCATATGGATATGAAACTGACGGTGAAAAAGTACTATTTTATCCAAAGAGTACTATTTTCTTTTTCTCCAAACCCAGATGTTATCAAATGAAGCTTAGTATCATTAACGACACAGAGTCGGGATTTACTGACCTGATTGGTCATCATAATTGGTGTCTTGATATTGTGGACGTGCCAGGACAATACGTAGATGCTGTGTTGAGGGAGCATGAGATCAAAATATACTTAAAAGTCCCAAAAGTAAAGTACTAATTCTTGTGCAGAATGTCCCATTTCACATTAAGTTCAAAATGTATAAAAATCTTTTGAAAACAGCAGATCTACGACCTCACAATGCGTTGCAGAACTTGTAGATCGGCTATTTTCAAATGGCCAAAGTACATAGGCCTACTGCAGTGGGCTGAAGTGGGTAATGTATGTTTTGTAATAATATTCAAAACCTTCAAAGTAACTAAAGTTTTCAAATAATTGTAGTGGAGTAAAAGTACAATATTTTCCTCTGAGACGTAATGGAGTAGAAGTAAAATTACTGAAAATTGGAAATACTCCAGTAAAGTAAAAAATACCTTTGTACTGAAGCACAAGCATTAGGCTACATTTAATTTGACTCTGTTCCAAAATTGTGAAAATAACTGATCTACAAGCTCACAACGCCTTGCAACAGGCGTTGTGAGCTTGTAGATCAGTTATCGGCTATTTTCTCTTTCTTATGTTATTTAACAATTTGGCCAATGTTTAACCAGTTTTTATAGTAAAGTTTGTTGATTACCTTTGAAGGAGTTTTTGAGGTATTAAAAAGGTCTTAAAAGTCCTTAAATTGTCACTTCATTGTCATCGGGGAACTCCCCCCAAAAAAATCATGTGGGGACCCCCCTGGGGCGGGGGGGGTCCTGACTCCTGACCCACAGGTTGAGAACCACTACCGTAAAGCACCAAAGAAGAAGAAAGAAACGACACTGTCGTGAAGTGTTTCTGTACATCAACAGAAAGGCGGATCCCTCTGCATTACTTTACTCACTTCACCATTTGGAACTTATAAAAAAAAAAAAAGATCCCCCTCGGTCCTCAATCGACCGTCACTGCTTGTCTGCGTTAATTTGTCTCATTCTGAATCGGCTTTTGGTGGGAACTATCTATCGGAAACCACCATCTTCTACCGGTGCAGCAGTCAGTCGTTCCTGCGTGTGTTGGTTGACGACAGGAAGAGTTTGACAGAGCTAAACCGGGGTTGCCATGTCTGTTTATTATAAGCGACTTTGGGATTGTATTTCTGTGAAGTCGCTTGTAAATATTGGTAGTTTGCGGGTTGCGTTTTTTGGGGGCTTGTTGTTTCTAATGTGTAGTTGATTATTTTGGGCTTGCCGTGTGATGTTGTTTAACCCAGTGGTTCTCATACATTTTCATGTCAAGGACCCCCCAATTGATGGGTATTTGTCTGCGGACCCCCATCTGAAAATATTTCATGCCAGGGACCCCCGTACCAGATTTGTGAATGTTGTTAAAAGAAAGAAGAAAAAAAAAAAAAAAGTTGTTGAAAATATCAGATCTCCAAGCTCACAACGAGCTTGCAGATCGGCTATTTTCGAATAGCCCATGTATGTTTAAAGGGCTCATGTAGCCCTGTCGCTTCTTTTGGGCTTGTTTTCACCGGTACATCATTATCAGACTTAATTGTATCCTTCAACTTCTTGTATATGCCCCAAAATGACCGGATGTACAGGTTTTGTAGCAATTTTAGAAATATTAGACCAAATGTCGAATGTTTAACCATGTTCAAATTATGTATACTTTACTTTAAAACATTTCCCACTTTTTTTCGTATTTTTTTACATTTTGGACAAAATAGCCAATTTGTACATCGAGGTGCCCCTACAGTGCCCACCACCTATCCTGCATCGTTTTGGATACCTGGTTGCTTGTTTCTCTCGCAAAACCTGGCAACGCTGGAGCTAACTTTAGCCGCACTAGCATTAAGTTGACAGCCTGCCTGAAAGAAGAAGCCACACCGCTAGGCTTGAAACACGACCATATAAAACACATATAAGATGGGAGATAAAGAACTGACGTGGGCCTTGAAGAACGGAGACCTGGACGAGGTCAAGAATCTCCTGCTAAAGGTAAACGATGAGAACCCGTTGGTCAGGTTTGTTTCCCCCCCTCGCGCTGTTGAATGTTTGGACGTCTTCCCTACTGGCCCTGGGTCACACGACGGTCGTGGGCGAACTTCAACCTGGTGTTTGCACTTTCTCCATATACGGTCCGTACATCTACATAAACGTCCAGATTTCAAATATAAAGTGCTTACCCCATGGCCACGGATGTTACGATTATGTCCGGGCCCTCAGAAGTACCCGTATCTTCCGTGATGTTCAATAAAAAAGCATTTTAATCCAATTGGTGGCCATTTTTCATAGAGTTGATAGAGTTATAATGTATCAGAGTGCAATACACCTTCCAACCGATAGGGTCGCGTAGTCAAAAATACATGGAGAAAATGGCCACCAATCGGATTAAAAGGCTTTTTTTATTGAACAATACGGACGATACGGGTACGATGAGGGTCCGTACATAATTGTATCATCCGTGGCCATGGGGTAAGCACTTTATATTTGAAATCTGAACGTTTATGTGGATGTACGGGCTAAAAAGGGACACGGTGCAAACACCAGGTTGAAGTTCATCCATCAGAGCTAGACGTCTTCCTGGCTAACGTTGTTAGCTCGACTGGCTAATGACAGGCAGCAGCAGCACCATTACAAATGAGTTGTTTTAAACGGCGTCGTTTTGTTATACTCGTCGCACTGTGTGTTCCTATACAATGTGATACAACAACAACAACACGTCAAATAAGTTGGAGCATGTTCAGCTAACTTAGGGGTTGCAGACTGGCTAATGGTAGCCTACGAAGTTAGCTACAGTTTAGCTAACCAAGCTCTATGCACAGTAGTAATGTTATTATGAAACACCTGTGTGTGTGTGTGTGTGTGTGTGTGTGTGACTGACTAGCTACTGACTGTAGCTAACAAGCTAAACAACCAGTGGTGGAAAAAGTACTCAAATTCTTTACTTAAGTAAAAGTACCAATACTGCAAAATAAGAATACTCTGTTACTACAAGTAAAAGTCCAGAATTCAAAATGTACTTGAGTAAAAGTACAAAAGTATTGGCATCAAAATGTACTTAAAGTACCAAAAGTAAAAGTACAAAAATGTTTGAAAATAGCAGATCTACAAGCTCACAACGCGTCGCGAGCTTGTAGATCGGCTATATCAGCTCATTTATCTAACCACCACTGTGCCCTACGGGCCCCGCCGGTCTGTGTGGGCGGGGGTCTTTTCTCTGTCAGCTGAAGTTAAGCTGATGCAAGGCCCACGTTACTGGACAGAAAAACTGCACCTGTGCTATGCAGTGGTGGGAAAAAGTACTCGTATCTTTTACTTGAGTAAAAAGTATAAATACTGCAATGTAGAAATTCTGTTACGCTCTGTTACGAGTAAAAGTCCGGAATTGAAAATGTACTTGAGTAAAAGTACAAAAGTATTAGTATGAAAATGTACTTAAAGTTCCAAAAGTAGAAAGTACTCATTATGTAGACTGTCCCCCATTTCACAAGTTTTCACATGTATAAAAATCTTTTGAAAATGGCTCACAATATTGTGAGCTTAATAATCAAAATCTACAAAGTAACTAATTACTAAAGTGTGCAAATAATTGTAGTGGAGTACAATTATAACATTCGCCTCTGAGATGTAGTGGAGTGGAAGTAAAAGTACAGACATTTGGAAATACTCCAGTAAAGTAAAAAAATACCTCACTCAGCACTTAAGTAAATGTACTCACTGTAGTTACGTCACACCACTGCTAGTCTGACGACATTGTCTGAATCAGTTCCACAGCGGTTTTGTGGGCGATGGAGTCTAAATCATCTACTTGTGTGTTGTAGTTATTGGACAAAAACAAGTGTGTTTTACCTGTGATCAATGTAGCATCATGCCACGGGTTGCTCTTACACAAAGCCCTGACCCTGAGTTATAGTTGGATTAAGCAGTAAATCATTCATGCAAGCCTGACAATTGCTGCGTTTGTGAGTTCTGTTTCAATGTGCTCCAGCCTCTGTCGAGTATAACATGGATGTGTTTTGGGTGGGGTACCTGAGGGCCCATCCATACGTCTAACACACCTACATACTGTGTTCTCATTCTGTAAAACTGTTTATATGTGGACAAACAAAAATCAATTTCTGCTGTAAATTGTGGGAAGGCAATTCTTTTTAGATTGTTCGAGGTTGTGGTGATCTCATTTTAGACTAAAACTAGCTTTGTGTAGCCAACTTGGTTTGTATGCAGTATGCACACATCCTGTTCTCGTGTGTGTGTGTGTGTGTGTGTGTGTGTGTGTGTTTATTATTATTGTAACCACACCACCGATATTGAAACCCTGCTGGTGGTTTTGAATCTAACCCAGTCTGGTCAAGTTACAACGCATTGGAATATGACTGATACGCTGATAAATCTCCTATTTAATAGTGACATTATCATGTAACTTAAATAAATATAATTTAGCTTATCTTAAATAAATGTTGTTGAATATTGTAGTCTACTGCTGTAAAAGTTGACTAGCATGGGAGAGTAGTGTGTAAGGCAGAGAGTGGTGTGTAAGGCAGAACTTGAGTAGGGCTACAACTATCGATTTATTTTCTTAGCCATTTATAATTGCTTTACTTTATTTTTTTACTTGGACAGGACACCGTATATTAATGAACAATACATAGCAATGTAATGTAAATACACCAGACTGGACACATTTTTATCCGCAGTCCCCACTAAAAAAAACAAAAAAACAAGCAACAATAGACAAACAAATTGATGAATCGAGACCTGTTCAGTGATGTTATGTTTTCAGTGTAGTGGGTCCTGGGACCCATGGGGGGGTCTTTGAATGGGTCCCATTAAATGTAGGACCCATTAAAATTGCATTATAAAACAAAATGCGAGACGCCAGAGGGTTTAACCACTTGTAGGCTGTGTGTGTTAATTAGTGTGGTTGATCAGACAACAGTGTCAAGCAAATAGGAAAAAAATAGCTCACAACGCGGTGCATCTATTTTCGGTATGTATTTATTTATTAGATTTAAGTAAATTGATTAGTGCAATTAACTGTTGCACCCCTAGAGCAGAAATTCATAGAAATTCAGAAAAAGGTCATTATCTTTTTGGAGGTTGTGAAAATAAGCAACAAACATGCCCATTTCTGTTTGGCAGTTGGCACAATCAACATTGAGTGAAATGCTGTGGACTAGTGCTTTCCCCTTAACTTTATTGGAGACATTTAGGAAAGATGCCAGAATGTGTTTGACCAATTCCCGCCATGATGGAGTAATGCTAGTGTGGCCATGATCTACCCTATTTATCCAAGATCATTATGATTAAAATTGCCGTATTTTATGGGAAAGACTCCCTATTGCAGCCCGTGGACATGTCATTATATTCTGAGGTCTGGATACTTTGCCCTTTTTCCCTCGGCTAAAATGAGACCATTTCCATTGTACCGGCAATTGCAGGTCTCGCCATGGAAGGTAACATTTAAAAACTATTAGAGGTGGGTTGAGGCTAGGTTTCCATCATTGCTAATGGATCCAGGTGGATTGGGTGTAAAATTAAGAATTGGAATCCTATTTTCTCTCTGTTGTATTTGACCTTCAGGGGAGAGCATAAAAAAAGGTGAATAACTAGCAGGCATGGATTATAATGATGTGACTGGACTGAAAAAGGTGAATCAGTAGCAGGCATGTATTATGATGACGTGACTGAACTGAAAAAAGGTCAATGAGTTGCAGTTATGGATTATGATGATGTGACTGAACTGGTCAATGGTCATTATTACACTGCTGAAAAGTGACTTAACCTGTTAAGACCTAAGGCCGATTCTACAAATGTACAGTTTTTTGAAAAACGTATGTTGCTATACTGTACAAGTGGTTCTAAAACCTTTTTCATGTCAAGGACCCCCAAAATGATATGTATTTGGCCGCGGACTCCCATCTAAAAAAAAATGTTCCAGGGACACCCAGAAGCAACGATTCAAGTTAAAAATGTTCGCTTTAAAAATACATATATTCAAAGATTTGTACAAATATTCACGATAAAAAAAATATAGCAGATCTACAAGCTCATAGCGTGGCACTCGGTGCCGCGCTATGAACTTGCATATCTTCTATTTTGAATAGCCAAAGAAATCTAAAATGACAGATGCTTTCCTGGTTTTAATGGGTTAAAGGTCCTCAATGCAGTTCTTTTGGCAAAGTAGAGGGGAAAGGAAAGAGAGATGGAGATATTTAATCAGATCGCATAATAATGTGGGTTGCCTGGCTTCAAACAACAAACGCCTGCCAGCAGGCCTGGAGAACCAAGCCTCTCTCCGTCTGAGATGAATGGTATTCCATGGCTAAGGGGGTGCATTGCGTCTGTGTCTGTCAATCTGTGGAGAAGGATCTCTGTGTGTAAGCCTGTCAGAGGCGGCTATCATCGCGGCGTGAGCATTAGCCAAAGCCTGTCTGTAACCCTTCCTAAGCCAGGCCTGATTATCAGGCCTGCACCAGCTCCTGAACCAGGGCTCTTGCTCATCCATCCCCCCCTCCCTGGCCCTGATGGGGTTGTTGCCTTTATCAGATCTGCTGCCGCTGGGGCCCCCGCTGAGGAAACGGATAGCCATGTTAGCACTGTCATCCGACAGAATAGATCAGGTCTTTCATAGAAGGGGGGTCTTGGGTAACAAGATATGCGTCTTTCTTGCACAAACTCGGACACATGCTATTACTTTGTTCACCTGTGTGGAGGCCTTATGCCCTTTTTGAGATGATTGAAGGCAGCGGATTCCATCAGCGTTTTCTGGGGAAGCTTAATGGTCTACTACAGTACTTGTAGAACAAGTAAAAGCAATGTAAAAAATAAATGTAACATCTTTTAACTACATTTAAGTTGTTTGAACTAATATGTGTAATGTTCATTAGTAGGCCTAACTATTCGGGTGATAAGAATGCACTATATATTTATATATTATATATATGTAAGGTAAACCATAGTGTAAACTTATCTTATAATATCAGTATCTGTATTGATTTGACCATGCAATTAATCGGTTATCTGATATTGGCCAAAATGTCAATATTGTGCATCCCTATTATATATATATTTTTTTACCTATTAAGACCTGAAGCCGATTCTAGAAATGTCTTCTAAATCCCAACAGTATTCTGAAAAACGTATGTTTCTATATCAGTGGTGCTCAAACTTTTTCATGTCAAGGACCCTCAAGATGATATGTATTTGACTGCGGACCCCCATCTCAAAATATTTTGTTCCAGGGACCCCAAAGATTTGAGTAAAAAATGTTCGATTTAAAATAATATATGTATTCAAAGATTTGCACACATTTTCACGATTAAAAAAAAATAGCAGATCTACAAGCTCGTAGCGCGGCACTCGGTGCCGCGCTATGAGCTTGTAGATCTGCTATTTTTGAATAGCCCAAGTGTAAAATAATGCTTTTTAGCTCAAATCAAAAGAGTTACACGCGTTCCAGGTCTTAATGGGTTAAAAGATTTGTTTTGGGCTTTTATGCCTTTTATAGATAGGACAGTAGACTGACAGGAAATGGGGGGAGAGATGGCGAGTGACACGCAGCAAAGGTCGTCGGGGAAGGGGATTCGATCCCGCGACACACTGTCAGGCTGGCATTGCAGCTTAGGGTGCCTGGACCGCCACGATGCGGCCCAGACCGTGCATTCCTATTACAGACACCTTTTATGTAGGGCTTGTTTTTTGTGTGAAATATTCTACTAAGGGTATTTAAATGAAGCTTTGAATGTCTGAGTGAAATCGTAATTTGATACCTTTTGTCACCGGCCGAACTGCTTTGATGCCGTCGAGGAAAAATGCCATGTCATATTTTTCCCTCAGACAAAGACTGATTGTTTCAGTTGGGAAAGGAGTACTGCAGCAAAAACGGACATTTCCAATCCTCACAGTACCGTATTCTGAATAAAATGACCTTACCTTTTGTTCTTCTCTCGTGTATCATCAGATGACACGCTCAGTATCATGCAGCCACGGTTTTTAACAAAATCACGTCTTGTCAGCAGTTTGTATGTAATTCTGCTTATCCTGAATGATTTCTACTTTTCTTCACTTAATATGGAAATAAGTATTGTTCAGGAACCAGTATCAAAGTCAAGGTATTGGTACCGGTATCAACATTTCTTTGAACAATACCTACTACCTAGCCCTATATTAATTTAAATTTTTATTTTTTCGTTATTCAAATGAATCTACCCCGCACATTTCTGTGTTTTGGGTTAGGGTTACCCTATGGGCCAGTGAGAAGCCCCCACTGAGAGGACGTCCATCCTACTCCCTCCACTTAACAGGCGTGGTGCCCTAACCATAGGTGTCGCTATAGTGCAGATTGCTGTCGCCCTGGCTTCCCTCCCCCAAACATGGCCAGTCGTGTTCTTTTTAGACGCTTGGCAAGCCGGGTGCACCACGTGGATTCGAACCCCTAGACTCAGATAGTGGGCAGTCAGGTACTTGACCTCTGTGCCACCTGAGCGCCGCATAACATTAGTTTTATGGCGTTGTGGCTCTGCAGGAGTCTAGCGGTCGATAAGAGGGTCGGTCGGTCTGTGTGTCCTCCTTTGTCTGTGTGTTTGTGTCTCGGGAGCTAATCTCGCTGAGCTAAACAACTGCTGGGCCGATCACCACCAAATCTCTTGTGCACACTTGCAAGTAGGCCACTTTTCTTTTTTATGTTACACTTTTTGAAATCTTTACTTTTTATAATCTCAAACAAAACAAAACACCCACTTTGAATAAAGTGATTCATCTGATTAAAGGAGTCCAGCTTTAGCATATATCAACATTCTTTAATGAATATAGATTTTCATCAAAATAAATGACTCCATGAAGGTCGGTGTACCCTAATCCGTATGGGCAAATGTGCAGAAACCTCACTGGTTTAAACAGAATGAATAGCTGTAGACCATGGGTTTTCAACTGGTGGTCCGTGAAGGTATTGCATGTGGTCCCTGACCATGCATATAGTTATGTAGGAAATTCACCTCTAATTAACACATTTAACAGTCATTATTTCATTTCAAGCTTTCCCCCACACCACGCCCATATCACCCCTCCCAACACATCAGTGGTCCCCAGGTTGATTCTCAGTCATTCTGGTGGTCCCTGGTTCATAATCAGTTGAAAACCCCTGCTGTAGACGACAACAAATATTTAAAGAAAATAATTATTTTTTATGAATGAGGCTTTGAACTATTCGGTACAGTGTGTGTGTGTGTGTGTGTGTGTGTGTGTGTTTGTGTGTGTGTGTGTATTTCCGCTTAGCTGCAGCCTTGACAGTTTGGGGCCGAACGACACCACAGCATGGAAGTCAATGGCAAAACATTGTGTGCCATTTACTGTATTTGTCATATTCGAGAGGTTGTATCAACAGCACAAGTTCTCCTTTTTTAAGCAAATGAGGATCCTCAAAGCTATATATGCAAACGGTTGGCTTGCTGCAACTTGCATGTTGTGTATGATATAATCTCACACGTGTTTTCTTCTTCTTTTTTCTTCAGGCTGAGGACGTGAACAGGACCTTAGAGGGCGGGAGGAAGCCTCTGCACTATGCTGCGGACTGTGGCCAGGACGAGATGCTGGAATTCCTGCTGTCTATGGGAGCAGATGTCAATGTAAGAGCGACAGTAGCCTTGGAACTCCAGGCTTTTATTTTTTAGTTTTGCTCAAAAATAAGAGCCTGGACCAGCCTGTTGACGTTCCTGGAATAGGAAGTGTTTCATTTCCCCCAACCAACCAGAGTGCAGTGGGCGTCGCTCCAAATGTTGTGACGTCAGGGCTCTCAACAATGCTACACATTGGGGAGGAGGAGGGGCGCGGGGCTGACGGACAGATCGGTGAACCAATAGGATCCGGCAGAATTTTTCTCCGGAGATTTTGAACCCGCCCGTCTAGACATGATCTCAGACACGCTAGGGCATTCTAATGTAAGAGCGACAGTAACCAAATGTTAACGGCGTTCACTCTCAATTTCTCACCTTGCCTCAACACACCGTTTGCATTCATTTGCCTACTTACCAGCACGTCGTGCAGTGATGCGGAATATGGCGGTCTTTACTGTATGGCTGCTTCTATTCATAGTCAAAGCAGATGGAATAAAAGGATAGATTATCCTGTTTAGAGCATGTTATTTATCTATAGTTTAATCTATGAGCCGTTTTCTCTCATACACTGGTCATGCTGTATCCCCTTCCCTGAGCCTCAGTAGCCTTCCTACTGTATCTGTAGCGTTGAGCTCATTCCACTAAAGGCCCCTTAACCATGCAGTGATGTTGACATGCAAAACTCTGGAGGGCTTGTGTTGTTGTAATTAGCAGCTTTTCTTAAAGGTCTCCCAAGGGACTATACGCTAACCTTTAGCAATACGCTTCCAAATGCACAAGGAGGAATAATTGACCTCGCTCACAGTTCTCAGTTGACCCGCGGCAAGAACAAGCTCTTGCCTTGTGCCTACTGATCATGAAGACGACTATGGCCAAATGCAGTAAATTGGTGTATTTTATTGCATATTTCATATGAAAATAGAGCATCAGTGCTACAAAAAGAGGTATACAGCTTATGTTCTGAAAACTGAAGGTCTGAGAAATATGGCGTCAACATTTTTACAAGGATTTTCATACTTTCTCAGCTTACAATACTTTGCAAAAAATATTTATGCTTTGAATTGATATATTTATTTAATGTATTACCCAGAAAATACATTTACTAACATGTGTGCCTATGTTTTTATACATTTTCATAATGAAAGTACCGGTAATTATGAAAACATTTCCACTTTTAGTTTTCATTCAATTCATCCCCCTTCCATGTTTTTTTTTCATCAGTCTGGAACTTAACTGCTCCTCCTGTTGTTTTAGAGCAAGAATAGTCATCAACTATAATAAAAGACCTTTTGTCCTCACTAATCTCCAGCCAAACCATTCATTGCATTTGAATACCTAAACTCTATTTAGCCCATTAAGACCTGAAGCCGATTCTACAAATGTCTTCTAAATCCCAACAGTTTTCTGAATTACGTATGTTTCTATATCAGTGGTTCTCAAACTTCACCATGTCAAGGACCCTCAAAATGATATGTATTTGACCGCGGACCCCCATCTCAAAATATTTTGTTCCAGGGACCCCCCACAAGCAAAGATTTGAGTTAAAAATGCTCGCTTTAAAAGAATATATATTCAAAGATTTGCACACATGTTCACAATTTTGCATGAATGGCAGATCTACAAGCTCGTAGCACGGCACTCGGTGCCGCGCTATGAGCTTGTATATCTGCTATTTTTAAATAGCCAAAGTGTAAAATAATGCTTTTTTAGCTCAAATCAAAAAGTGTCACAGATGCGTTCCAGGTCTTAATGGGTTAAAAGTCTCCCTACAAAAGTCAGGGAAGTCCATAATGAAGTTTCACTCCCCCAAACATTAATCGAAAAAGTAAAAAGGCTGTAATCGATAGAATAATCACTAAGAAGATCGTTGCAGCCCCATTGGCTCACACAATTTGCAAATGCCTCTGCCTAGCAGTCTAATGCATTCATTGAAGTGCCGAAAATCAGCAGAAAACAAAGCGCATGTCCCGCTACTGGAAACCAGATTAGTCAAAGCCTATCTATCTAGCTTGCTGCTTAGCGGAAATGGGACGTGTCGCAAACAATGCACATCCTTTAAAAGTTATCTATCACGACTCTACTTATCCACTCGCCAAACATCCCCATCAGTCTGGGATTTTCAGACGCGACGAGCGAAGCAGGTGCACCAACTAAAGACTCGCTCCCCCTCCTCCCCTTCAGCTCCCCAAAATGATGTTAAGAATGCGCAACTCGCCCCTCCTCACAGATAAGAGTCTGGGCTGCTGAAATGTGATAGATAAATAGTGTGTGTGTGTGAAGTGTGCTTTTCTCCTGTAATTCATAGACATGATAAGAAACGGGAGAAAGGGAAATAAAGCTTCTCCCACAAGTTATTTCTTCTTATAATGAGTGATGTGCCCTTGTGTAGGAGTTATGCTGCGCCCACAGGGCGCAATATATATACTGTGTTGCTTGCAGTGTCACGCACCGAAAATAGCAGCTCTGCATGTTGAGCGCTTGTAAATCTGCTTTTTTCGTTGCACAACATTTGTGTCCAACTAAATATAAATCCGGATTATGATCTGCCGATATATGGAGCCTCCACATTTTCTGTCTTTCTCTCATTCACTTTATATGCTTCACACCGTCTTTCTCACCGTGTGTCTCCCCCCCCCCCCCCCCCCCCCCTCTCTCTGTCTTATCCCGCCGCAGGCCCCAGACAAACATGGGATCACTCCCCTGCTCTCTGCCATTTATGAGGGTCACATCTCCTGCGTCAAGATCCTGCTAGAAAAGGTTGGTACCATATCTTTTGAGCATGAACGCGCACAACAAACAAACACACAGGGCAGGGTATGACATTAGGTTTTTTTTCCCTACTTGCCGTGCAGGGCGAGTATTTCTTAAATCTACTCGCCCCATCTAAATTTCTACTTGCCCAGCCTAGGCCCGGCGGTGTGGCACAGTGAGGCACGTACATTTCTCTCACAACATATTTCTAGACTAAAATCCATTGCCTGATTGATTATTTGTGAAACGCTAGATATTATTTTTTCAAATATTATATTCAATTGTAATATATTATTACATTATTATTATCCATACTTTTTTAATTGGTTCCAACTCTTTACATATTAGTAGCATGGGCAGAGGAGTGTGATTGTCTCACACCTGTGAACATGAAGGGGTGTATATGTCACAGTATGATTTAGAAAACCAGTCTGATTTGAAAAAGGTGCAAAAAAAAGAATTCGCCGGAGCAAGCGGGAGGCTTTGATGTCCCCGCGGTGCAAACCGAATGCTCTGCTCACAGCTGATAACGACAACAAACAAAATTAGCAGCTACGCTAGAAGGAACGCTGCCTCCCCTCTTAAGTGGTCCCCAGTCCCCCGACCCACCCCGTCCTGTCTCGGCTCCCGGGGCCGGGGCCTACCAGGAGCCGCGTGTTTCCCAAGGATAAGCGGGGTGCAGGAGCGCAGCGCTTGTCTTCGGACACAGATGGAGGCGTGCAGACTGAAGGGGACTTGAGCCACGAGCGGCACCGCCGAGAAAGCTAAAGCGAGCGAGTCTTCATGCCGAGAGTTGCGAAGTACCCTTCAGTCGACTCGCGCCATCCGAGGCACAGAATCGTAAATGATCATCCCCCGTTGTCTCGGTACCTCCAAGACGTCAACACCTCAACACGCTCATCCGAGGAACACTATGGTTAGCTGCTTAGCTTTAGTGCCTCGTAGTAGCTCCCGTTTCGAGGCCGTTTCCCCCCTCTGTAATTTCAGATCAGAAATGTCATCAGGGCTCCAGTGAGACTAACATTTCACACTATGGTTTATTTATGTACTTTAGCTTTAAAGGCGGCTACATACTTCAGAGAGTCCAACCAAATGAACAAGAACTTTCTTCAGTGTTTGGCTCGTGTCGTGAGACTAGTAGCTCGATTGAGCAGCAAGTGCCAGAGAGCTGCGGCAAAGCACACGGGCAGGAGAAATGCAGCCACTCAAAACTCGCCTACGGCAGCTTGTTTATAAATTCATTTTTGTCATTAAATATGCCATGTTGTTGCACAAATCTTCATTGATTTGACACGTACAGCTGTTAACTTGAAGCACCTGTGGCTGGCAGCAGCAGAATGAAGACTTTACTACACTGCAGGAAAAAAATGAAATAAATCCCACCCACCAGCAACTTCTAACCAATCACAGTAGCCGATCGACTAGTCGGAACATCTCGGAGGCGCAGAACAGATGAACAAACTTCTGGCCAGGCCCTCTTAACTCATTCCCTGCCTAGAACGTAAAAAACGTAATTATTTCCAATTACCAATTCTGCCAAGAACGTAAAAAACTTTTTTATTTTTTATTTTTTATTTGACCCAAAGACCAAGGAGATATGATTTTTCGAAGATCTAGACTCCTATCCACTTCCTTGTTAACTTAAAGGGATACTTCACTTTAGGGCCGGGGAAACATTTAAAAAATATATTAAAAATAAATGAAAAAAGTTATGGAAAATTCATGGCCCCCTCACGCATTAGTAGGACACTCTAATGCGTGAGGGGGCCATGCATTTTCCATAACTTTTTTCATTTATTTTTAATATATTTTTAAAATGTTTCCCCGGCCCGAAAGTGAAGTATCCCTTTAAAACTTAAAAATTCTGTATCTCGGCTCCTAGTACTTTTTTTTTCAATTAAAAATCTCTGGCAGTGGGCAAACACGGCCAGAAATAATTCTGGCAGTGAATGAGTTAAGTTCTGAATGATGTGATTTTGTAGTTGTTTGACAGCCAAACCGAACAAAGTTCAGCTGTAGTATGCAGTGTACTCGACTCAACATCGCCTATAAATTTATAACGTCATCAAATCTACACGCGAACAACCATTTCATCCATTACATCGACTTGCATGTTAGCTTTTATTTTTTTTTCTTAAATTTTTTATCCCGCGATTTTTGTAACCCATATTTTTCACCCGGTGCCAATTTCCTAAGTGATCCTGGGCGCTACACCAGCCCTACACCAGCACTACACCAGTCCCCCACAGTAGGGAGGCCAGGGCCGAGCTCATGCTTCCTTCAGGCATGAGAGCCAACTGACCTTCTTGTCACCTGACAGGGGGGAGTTTCCCTGGTTGGACGTAGCGCGTGGAAGGAACACGTTATTCCAACCAGTTCCCTTCCCCTCCATCAGGCGCCCCGGCTGTCATGGGGGAGGCGGTATAGCGACCAGGATTACTACATGTTTTTGTGAGGGTATTAACTACCCTAGGAGACACGGGGAGAACATGCAAACTCCACACAGAGTAGGCCCTTTCGCCAACCCCACCTAGGGTATGGGCGCTGATGACGCGGAGGAGAAGACACGCCCCCAGCGCCCACAGCGTCCCCGGCGGGAATCGAACCCAGGACCTTCTAGCTGTGAGGCGACAGCGCTACCAACTGCGCCACCGTGCCTCCCATGTTAGCTTTTAGATCTGTTTTGTTGACACGCAAATATGTACTACGCTGTGTGTGTGTGTGTGTGTGTGTACGCTGTGTGATCGTTGCACGCAACATGAACAAATTAAATGTAGCGACTGCATGCAAGGCAATTCAACTGAATTAATAAACTGTATTAGATGATCGATATGGGTCTTGTGTGCACCAATGACTTAATTTAAAGGACATGACGCTTTGAAACACCATACACGTATACTACTAGGCATCCAGCGGTTCTCGTTTTAATATTGAACCATACGGTTCCCCATCCACGATTCAATTACGCACTTGTGAATTGGGTGTTTTCGGTTTAGCAATTTCACGGTACTACTTCACACACATTCTTAAACCATTACTGTGTCTCTCTTTTGATTTGAGCTAAAAAGCATTATTTTACATTATTATTTGGCTATTCAAAAATAGCAGATATACAAGCTCGTAGCGCGGCACCGAGCTTGTAGAACTTGTAGATCTGCTATTTTTGAAAAATCTTAAAAATGTGTGCAAATCTTTGAATATATATATTGTTTTAAAGCGATTATTTTTACTCAAATCTTTGCTTCTGGGGGTCCCTGGAACAACATATTTTGAGATGGGGGTCGGCGGCCAAATACATTTAATTTTGTGTGTCCTTGACATGAAGAAGATTGAGCACCACTGACATGGCTGACATGGGCTTTTCAGAAAACTGTTTGGATTTAGAAGACATTTGTAGAATCGGAACCTCAGGCCTCAATGGGTTAATGCCGAAATAGCACTGTGTCTGTGTAACTGGAGAAATTCCCTCCCCGAGAGTGAATACAACACAGTTGCTTGCCAAATATAGGCAATTTACAAGCATCACAACAACACTATGTGAGCTTGTAGATCATCTTATTTTCGGCGAGCAACGGGATCAGAAAAGGCAGACAGCGGCAGCTTGCAACTGATCGAAGAAATTTGAGTATGAATAAAAAACTGAAAACCTCACGCTCAATTGGTATTTGCCAGAGCGGGCAGATCTATTAAGGTTTCACACTTGCCCCCGGGAAATCGGACCCTGTCAAACCCGGCAGGGCTGTACAGGACCATCCTTCACCCATCCATCAGTGCCTGTTGTGTCAGATGCTTCATGCGAGCCATGACTGCTGATGAGGTAACTCATATGACAAAAAGGGTCCACAAAAGGCCCATTGCCTTTTGTAGGAACTCTGGAATGTTCCCAGTACCTTTACAAAGTGCTGCCGCTGCTGCTATTCTGTGTACATGTTTCATTCATGCACTCTTCTACCCTCACCTCCATCTCTATCTTTTCCCCCAGCCTCCCTCACTGTGTGTGTGTGTGTGTGTGTGTGTGTGTGTGTGTGTGTGTGTGTGCTTACAGGGTCAACAGCTGGCACAAACTGTAGCAAAGCAAAAGTGACTATACAGCAAAACGTTGTTTAACAGAAGCCATAAAAATGTTGGATGGCAGAGGATTTGCGCAGGGTCTATTAAGAGCAGTGACACAATAAGCCGGCATCAGGCCGTCGCTTAGCGGCTGTTGCCGAAAGTCACAGAACGTGCGTGTGAGTGCTGCACTGTCGGTGGTATAGTGAGACATCTGCATGGGTCAGTCACCTGATTCAGATGTTGAATCAGCTGGGGAAAGTGTCAATAATGGAGAGGAGGGGGTGGGGAGAGAGATAGATGCATTCATCACACAGTCAACCGTCTTTTTGCGAGGGGTATAACACAACAGTATATTGTTATTTATTCGTCCAGTATGGTTGATTTATTTCCCCTCTCGCAGGCGCAGAAAAGCGGCATGTGCTGATTGTCAGCTTGTAGTCTGTGCCGTGTGTAGGAACAGCCTCGTAACACCTTTTAACACTGACGTCTCCCATTCTGATCTCTCTGTGTAGTCTGTAATAGTCGGGTCCAGTCAGTTTGGTGTGTCAGGACCTTAACGGCTAAATGGACAGCACCCTTCACACATTGATGCAGGTGTTCCTTTTGAAGGCTCTGTTCACTTCGTGCAGAACCCAAACAGCTTGGCCCATGAAGTGCCTGCATGGCAGCGGGATGCATATAAATAATCATATTCTAGGCCAGATCCTGTTGTTGTCATGCCTCCCCAAAGTCTTCGCCAGTAAAACGAGCCAACTAGCTGTGAAATGAATGTCTTCTTTGGTGTTGCAGACCGTCACTAAGCTCAGCCACAGTACATTACATTACATTACAGTCATTTAGCAGACGCTTTTATCCAAAGTGACTTACAATAAGTGCATTCAACATAGGTAGGCGAGGAAACTACTAATCACCAGAAGTATTAAGTGCATTCTCTTCTAGAGTATACCGAGCGCTAAGGTAAAAGTGCAATATATCAGCTACCTACTTTCTTAAACAGATGAGACAAATAGGAAAATCAAATGAGCTAAAACAAATAAGTGTATCGAATAAACAAGATCCAATAAGACAAGAGCTCGTACAACTAATTGACAACAAGTGGGCAAGGCAAAGAGGAAGGGTAGTGTTTCCTGAAGAGGTGGGTTTTCAGCCTGTGGCGAAAGATGGGCAGTGACTCTGCTGTCCTGGCATCAGTGGGGAGTTCATTCCACCACTGTGTGTGTGTGTGTGTGTGTGTGTGTGTGTGTGTGTGTGTGTGTGTGTGTGTGTGTGTGTGTGTGTGTGTGTGTGTGTGTGTGTGTGTGTGTGTGTGTGTGTGTGTGTGTGTGTGTGTGTGTGTGTGTGTGTGTGTGTGTGTGTGTGTGTGTGTGTGTGTGTGAAGAGAGATGGATATACAGTATGTAGAACTGCTGCTCTCTTTTTCACACAATTCTCTGTGAACACTAGAGATGGTTTTGCATGAAAATCCCAGTTGTTTCTGAAATACTCTGACTCGGCCTGTCTGGCACCAACAACCACCAAAGTTACTTCTTCCCCATTCTGAAGCCTGGTTTGAACTGCAGCAGATCGTCTTGACCATGTCTACAGGACTCGCTGCCATAGAGACACACGGGGACTACAAATTTCACGCCCACTTTTGAGACAGCGCCGCTACTCGAGGTCCGTTAGAACGATGAACTGCAGCTGCCAATGCATTCCCTATGAGAGGATATGAAAGTTAGCCTACTTTAAAAATTATCCTGCATTAACTGAAGACGATATTGATTTAAATAAAAATATGTTTCCAAATGTATGGAGTGTCTTTGTCAACATATCATCTTGTTTTCTTAATAGTTGATGTGTTTCACATTTAATTTGCCACTTTAACGAGTTACCCATAATGCTAACACATCAGAGGGTAGACAGCAGACAGGCATTTCAGTGACATCATTGTCTTTACGAGCGCCGACTGACAGCGTACCCACTGTAAAGGCAGGAGAGACGGTCGCCTGCCCAACTAAGATCTCGCCTCCCCTAAAAAAGAAAATAACCCGAAAATGTGTCATTGCGTGCTTAATGTCCTCAAAGTCACGCATCCAACAAGCTTTGAACTGAGCAGATTGGACCTTCTGTTCCAGAGATAATGACCAAAACGGGTAAAAAAAACGGCCACTTTCGCCAGTTTTCTGGGTATTGAAAACCTCAAGGGATGCGTCCGTGATGCGACCACTTAAAGTCTGGATCTCCGTTGCTAGCGGTTTTGACATACTGATGGAGTATATTATAGTATATTGTGGGTAGTATATCGAGATGAAAGATATGGGACATTAAAAAGGACAAATTAAACAAATGGGACAGATTATTAGAACACAAAAAAAATCGCTACAGCCTCAGTAGTTAACCAGTGAAATGACGGTATTTTACAATGCCTCTCATAGAGATTGCATTGAGAGCTGCAGTTCATCGTTCTAACGGACCCCGAGTGTCAAAAGTGGGCGTGGATTTGTAGGCCTTCCGCTTCCGGCCGTGTGTCTCTATATGGCTGAAATGTATCCTTAACACATTAACTGCCAAGACCGTAGTCCTACGGGCCGTTAAATCCAACTGTTAAGCGCCGAGACCGTAGCCCTACGGGCTGCGGTCTTTTCGCGCATGCGCGGTCCGGGTGCACTTTCGGAATTTTTTTGATCCACTTCCGTTTCCGGTTTGATGACAGGAAATAGAATTATTTGGGATCCGGTTTTGACGCTCACGCCCGCTCCCATTCTACAGACGAAACTGAAACTCAAT
Organism: Gymnoscopelus braueri; assembly: GCF_963280865.1. NCBI lineage: Eukaryota > Metazoa > Chordata > Actinopteri > Myctophiformes > Myctophidae > Gymnoscopelus > Gymnoscopelus braueri. The sequence continues at coordinate 21,567,085 of NC_137625.1, forward strand.
TCTCTTCCTGTAGTTTTTTCTCCTCGCATTTCACTGTTTAACGTAATCCGCTCTAACTCAAACATGGATGCCCCGTTTGACACGTGGTTTTCACTGGGAGATACAGGGAGATCGCGCGGATGTAAACAGACCGTGTAGCGCTCAATCTTAAGGATTTTAACAAGATCTATGGCGACATGAAACATGACACTGGTGAGTACATTATGAGATTAGCCCTTGGCAGTGGATGTGTTAAAGGGATATTTCACTTTCAAAAAAACTTTGGGTCATTTTATCGTCTACTCAGGCTTTTGTGAGCCCCCCAGACAGTTTTTAAGTAAGTTGCTTGATTCAGTTATCAAAAAAACACGGCCCCCTCGCGTATTAGGAGGGCAGGGTGAGTCACCAGAACCAAGGACGGGTGTTTTTGATGAATATAACATGTTAAAAATTGAGTTTGAAGTTATAATGGGTTTGTATAGGAAGGGGGGGGGGGGGGGGGGGCGTGTCTGATAAAATGAATATCAAATATCTAAATACTGAATCAAGCAACTTAAAAACGGTCTGGGGGGTTCACAAAAGCCTGAGTAGATGATAAAATGACCCAAAGTTTTTTTTAAAGTGAAATATCCCTTTAACCCATTTTGGGGCGTGAACCCCTATTTGTAACTATACCTTCCAGGACAGGAACCCCTTTTGGGGTTCCTGTTGCCTGTTGCTATGTACAGTACAGTATTATAGCAACATACATTTGTTGTAATTTTTTAATAAATATTTGAAGTTTTCCAGAAAACTTGGGTCAGGATTAGGGCATAGTGATTTTTAGCATTCGAATTATTCGACCTATAAGTATTCGAATATTCGATTAATCGATTTGATTATAAAAAATAAAATAATGTTTTTTTTTTTTTTTTTTTTTTTTCAATGGCATTGATGACTCTACTCAAGGAATGCGAGTTGACAGTCACACCAGAGCTCACAGCTGCGTGTATGCTGTAGAAAAGCCACTAAAAATAAATAAATAGAATCGAATAGTGGTTTGATAGTCGAATAGTCGGTTTGATAGTCGAATATTTGAATATTCGATTATTCTGTTAATGCCCTAGTCAGGATTTAGAAAGTTTTTTTTTTAATCTGCCTCAGGTCTAAATGGGTTACGTGCAGTTCGAGAGTTGTCTAATAAAGTGGCTGGTGAGTGTGTGGGTATGTGTGTGTATTATCTCTGCCTGGATCACTCTACGTTCAGGTGTATCGCCAGCATTCTGGTATGATATCATTATTAATTTCAAAAGGAATTTCCCAAACAGGGCTTAATAAATGTAATCTTATCTTCTACATCTGTGTCCCATTGCCTAAAGCGTCCTATAGGGACAGCCTTTTTTCTTGAGAAAAATCTAACAAGATTTTTCAAAAATAGCAGATCTACAAGCTCATAGCGCGGCACAGAGTGCCGCGCTATGAGCTTGTATATCTGCTATTTTTGAATAGCCAAAGAAATCTAAAGTGAGACAGATGCGTTCCAGGTTTTAATGGGTTAAGAATATGAGCTACATTTAACCCATTAAAACCAGTAAAGCATCTGTGTCATTTTAGATTTTAGCGTTGGCTATTCAAAAATAGCAGATATACAAGCTCACAGCGCGTCACTTCGAGCCGCACTGCGAGCTTGTAAATCTTCTTTTTTTTTTAAACATTTTTGAAAAATCTTTTCAAGTCTTTTAGAAGGCATTTGTAGACCTTAATCGGTCTCAGGTTTTAATGGGTTAAGCAAGCATAGCATTCTGACGACTTAACTCTCAAGGGTGATACTCTCTCTCAGGGGCGATACTACAGAGAACAGGACACTTAAACCAAGAGGACTGTATGTTATCGTCCAGATGGCTAACGTGCCTTCTGAGCAGGATCCATATCACTGCTATCATAAATAGGTGTGTGTGTGTGTGTTATGGAGCCCAGTGTGCCCACCGTGGTGATATTCCCAGTGAGTGAGCAGTCGTCTCGTCCTAGCCTGGCTAAATGAGGCACGGTAATTGAAAAGCTCCTCGGAGGAGTCTTACTTCATGGGGGCATCCTCTTAGCTTAACGAGAAGAAAACGGAAGTCTCGCTAGACGAGATTGAAATCTCGTCTAGCGAGACTTCCGTTTTTTTTTTGTTGATAATTTACGATTCTGTCCCTATCGCTACATAACTCGAACGGTGCTGAGTCGGCTCGGTGACTCGCTCGTCTAACGGCTCGCTCGGCGGTGCCTCTCATTGCTCAAGCCCGCCAGAGACGGCGCGCCTCCGACGTAACAGTTTAATCCCAATAAAATAATTTGCGACACATTAGATAAGATAAATGACAACGTCAGGAGGGGGATTCGATCCCGGGGTGCTGGGTTGGAAGCCTTGATGCTTAACGGTGGACGCCACGGAGATACCTGGTAATGCAGGGGTTTGGGAGCTATTTAAGCCGGTCCGCTCATGTGAGAGGCAGTTCCGCGTGCGTCACAGAAGGGGGCGTCGCCAAGTTACTACTACGATCCGGTGGCAAAAGCTGGTGCGCCTCTCCTACCGGTCACGTGTCTACTAGCGACACAGCCTCACCCCCCCTGCCCGTCCCCAACACGCACACACACAGTCTCTTGCTCTAATCTGTGTCTAACACCTCTGCCTCACCAATGGAAAGCCCTCTGGGATGGATATTTAAAAAGGCCATCGCCCCGCTATCTTAAGAGACGAGGCAGACGGGTCCGTTGTGTCAGCCGTGGCTCATCTGAACAGGGATTACAGTGCAGGGCAGTGATATGAGCAAAAGCATCCCGGCTCGGCACTCATCTTTGCCAAGTTGTCCGCGGGGATTAACGCCACGGTGCAGCCAAAAGGTCACTAGTCGCCCCGAGAGACTTGATCACAAGACGCTGTCCTGAAAGAGATTTCACCTCCCCTCTTTTTTTTGTCTCAACGAGAGAATGGTACGGAAGCGAGACCTTTTTGATTGTAGCACCTGCAACACTGGTGCCAACATGGTGTAACGGATAAAGGGACCCGCTGAAAACTACTGAACCATGCCTGTCGGGCTATTGTGATACGGAATAATTATTATTTTTGGTTTAATCTACGAAAATGTGTGTAGGCGGACAAAAATGGCTCAGTTCCCGTGCGGCATCATGGGAGGTGACCCCCTGGCCCTCGGGCGTTTAGCTGTGCCGTTGGCTGGATGTAAATTATGAAAGGCCTGTTTAACCCTGTGGGTGACCCAGCCGTCAGGTCCGTGCACAGAGTGCTGACTATATCCCAGAGAGGCAGTCACTGGAGAGAGCATGGTAGTTCATTATAAATCAACAATGGAAGTGGCCCTCACTAACCTCAGCCCACACAGTCTCACACACACCGTCACTCGTGTGCATGTATACAATACTCGTACACTTCCACTTTGGCTAACAGCAGTGGCTAACAGCAGTGGTGTAAATTAACTAAGTACATGTACTTTGAGGTATCTTTACTTTACTGGAGTATTTCTAATTTTCGGTACTTTTGCTTTTACTCCACTACATCTCAGAGGCGAATATTTTGTACTTTTACTCCACTACAATGATTTGAAAACTTTAGCTGCTAGTTACTTTTCAGATATAAATGATGATATTATGAAACCTACATTAACCACTTTAGCCTTATTTTATATATATATATATATATATATATATAAGCTCACAACGTGTCGCGAAGCGACGTGTTGTGAGCTTGTAGATCTGGTATTTTCAAACATTTTAGTACTTTTACTTTTTCTACTTTAAGTAAATTAACTTTTTGTACCTTAAGTACATTTTGATGCCAATACTTTTGTACTTTCACTCAAGTAAATGTTTTATTCCGGACTTTTACTTGTAACAGAGTACTTCTACATTACAGTATTGATACTTTTATTTAAGTAAAACATTTGAGTACTTTTTCCACCACTGGCTAACAGTAGCTCTGGTCTTTTGAATAGGCAGCAGAACGGCAATATTATTTAGCCAAAGCTAATTATGCTGCGTGTGCTGTCCTGAATGTCTGTCTGTGCCTGACAGACATGGAAGAATTTCCGTAGAAGATTTATCATGCCGATAAACGTTGGGCATGGCTACAGGAAATGAGTTCCGCGTGATTGCACTGATGACCATTTCCTGCTCTCCAAATTTAGTCTAGAGTAGACCATGAAAAGTTAACTTGATAACTGAACCAAATATGTTTTGACCGGACTGACCTAGTATTGCATACATGGAACTTAGTTTTCCTCGCTTACAGCATTCCTTACATGCTTTAAGCCCTTGCATTTGTCAGTCACGGTATATATTGGGCCTTGTCTCTCTAGTCAACCTAGTTTTTATAACACTTCCCTCCCTATTATTTTTCTGTTAACCGTGGCTGACACAGGCTGCTCCCATACATCGATCCTTCCCCTCATTTATTGTAATGTAAAATAGGTTCACTCGTAGGGCCGCGGGCACATTAGACAGTGGTGCCAGCAGGTCAATACACTTCCTGTAACCCTCAACATTTATAATCCATCCTAAGGGGCCTCCATGGCCCCATATATTAGGCCCTCATGCATGGGAGACCTTTTCATTCCACTCGACGACATAATTAAGACTTAATGGACAAGTCGGCAGACCGGGTGTCGTTTAAGTGACTACAGTATGTCCTAACACGGGTTTTTCATGCCTCCATCATCTGGAATGATGGAGATGTCTCTCTCTCTCTGTGCACGTGGGTGGGAGGCTCTGGGAGGTCGTTTCGGTTCATTAGACATGTGCTTCGCTTGGCTGCTATAGCCTCCAATTTCACCGAGTACTATTTGGACAGTTGAAGTGTTCATGAGGGATTATTATTTAACCCATTAAGACCGGGAACAAATCTGTGTATTTTTTTAGATTTCTTTGGGGATTTCTTTCTAAAAATAGCAGATATACAAGATATACAAGCTCTACAAGCTCATAGCGAGTGCCGCGCTATGAGCTTGTAGATCTGCTATTTTTAGAAAGAAATCGTGAAAATGTGTGCAAATCTTTGAATACATATACATTTTTAACTCAAATCTTTGCTTCTGGGGGGTCCCTGGAACAACATATTTTGAGTTGGGGGTCCGCGGCCAAATACATATAATTTCGGGGGTCCTTGACATGAAAAAAGTTTGAGGACCACTGATATTATAGCAATATACGTTTTTTCAAAAAAAAATTAGGATTTAGAAGACATTTGTAGAATCCCCCAGAAGTAAAGATTTGAGAAAAAAAAAATATATATTCAAAGATTTGCACAAACTTGCGAAAAAAAAAAAGCAGATCTACAAGCTCATAGCGCGGCACAAGCTTGTATATCTGCTATTTTTGAATAGCCCAAAGACATCTAAAAATGACACACAGATGCGTTCCCGGTTTGAACGGGTTAAGGTGGACAAGCTCATTACTGTAAGTAGTGTCAGGAGAGTGCCACTGTCTGCCACTCGCCATCGCCACGGGAGATCGTTCGCCATATCCTGAGAGACGGGGAAAGTAGAGGGGATGGTGGGGTGCTCAGGCTATTATTGTAAAGCTGAAGTAAATACCCACGGGGAGTGTGAATCCATGGCAGACCCTCCTTCTGCTGCAGCAGCAGCCCTGTTGGTTGCAACCCAGGTGTTTGGTGAGTGGTAGAGAAGGCTCATTATGGTAGAGAAGGCTCAAATATGGTAGTATACACCAGGCCTGTAATTGTGTTTGTCAGGTAGATGCCCGTGTCTGTTCCCAGGCGTTGGTTGGTGGTGGTGCAGGGGGCTAGGGTCAAGGTGTAATGTTGTTTCCCGCTGTCTAAATGAGGCCTGCAGAGTCTGTTCCCACTTCCCAGGCACGGTCAAGAACGAGTAACTAATGACTTCCCCAGAGCTGGAGGGAAGAAGCTTCCCTCCTACCTTTCTGATCCTCCTCACTATCTCGACTCACTGAAGAGTTGGCGAGGCCCAACAACTGATTGCCAGACGCCAGAGTGTGGAGTGGGTTACCAGTTGAAAGTGTCAATACTTGCGTTTTGAAGGTTTTTTGGTTTGTGAATTATAGGAATAGACAACGTGCGTTTTGGGAGCTTCTCACCGTCAACTGCAGTTCATAGTTAAACTTCTTCATTTCAGCTTCAACTTTTTTGTGTCTGAACTTCAGAGAGGAAGTCTTATACTTCAACAAAACGTGTTAACGGATAGCCATGGAGTTATACCAGATTCATATTCACCAGGAAAGCCATGGAGTTATACCAGATTCATATTCACCAGGAAAAAGTGAAGTATGGTTCTGAATAGACAAAACTCACCCACTTCCCCTATTCTTCCCGCTGCCAATTAGACATTTAGATCTGACAAGATAACCACTCAGCCCTGTTAAATCTCTCCCAGCTCGGTGCTGCGCTCCGGCGCTCCTATGGCATCGTGTTGGCACAAACAGCCATTCTCTGGCACTCAAACTGGGTCAGACTGCGCCTCTGACGGCCCGCTTCTCCACGCAACAATGGAGTCTCTCTGCCTGGGCTCCGTAAGCCCTCTGCTAAGAGGCTAAAGTTGGCAGGCCAGACAAAGGGATGTCTCTACCACTGCATGTTTCTCGGCTCCTCCGCTGCCCATTAAATCTGCAGTTCCTGCGCTTGTCTGCCTTGTTCCCTGTCTCCATTTCTTTTGTAGCTGTTGTTTTCTCTTTAGTAATAATGTCAACACTGTTGACGATTTTTTTTTTTTTGTATTCGCATTCTCTCCATGTTAGCATTTAGCACTCGATTGTTTTGGCTGTGCTGCTGTTTGCTCCTCTGACTGGGCTTTGTAGACGCAGTGATTTTAGGGTCAAAGGTGACCCAAAGAGTGTGTGAGAAAGATTCCACCATCATTGCTTCAGTGGTATATGCAATAATATAGCTTACAATTGAGCTGTTAATGGCCATGGCCATTAACCTGTAAGAGGCAGAGATGGGGCGGCAGTTCCGGATGGAAGCTGTGAGGTTTCCAGCTCGATCCCAGGCTCCCCCAGAAGAGTTACTCTCGAAGTGTCCTTGAGCAAGACGCTGAACCCCTAATTGCTCCCGATGAGCAGGTTGGTGCCTTGCATGGTTTCCGCCGCCATCGGTGTATGAATGTGTGTGTGAATGTAATGCACAATCTATGTAAATGGCTTTGGATAAAAGAGCTATATAAATGCACCATTTACGCAGCATTCAGGTCTTTACCTTGACAACCCCACCCCCACTCTGTTGCCTGTTAAGACCGCCTCACCATATGAATATGCACTGGGCCCCATCTTCTGTTATCTTATGTCATGTTGCCTCTCCTTCACAGGGAGCTGACAAAGAGCGGAAAGGACCGGACGGCCTCAGTGCGTTGGAAGCCGCCGAGAGCGAAGCTATAAAGGCTCTCCTGAAGTGAGACACTGCAGCAGAGGGTGGGTGAAGAGGCAGACAGACAGACAGACAGACAGATGGATGAAGTGGTCCCTGGACCAAAGACGGATGCTTTACCCCAACTAACCTCTGTCTTTAGCACTACTCTTGTCTGTCTGTTGGCGAGGGTCATTTTGTCTGGTTTTTGGTTTTCCTTTCCCCCCCTTTTTGTATTTTTTATTTTCTCTTCCTTTTTTTGCCTCTTTCCGTAGCCATTAACAGATGGACTTCTCAGTCATGTCTCTCTTTGGGACCAAACGCTGCGGGAAAGCCCAACACTTGGTCCCTGAAATACAGCATATATTAAAAACAGGACTCCATGTTTAAAAGATAAATGAAAAAGCTTAGCCCTTAATTCCACAGCTCAAATTTGCAGTCCTCCCTGAAATCTGTGGAAAAAAAGTAGAATGTTAATATTTTTTTTTTTATAACTTCCATATTGAAATTATTGTATGGCCACTTCTATGAACACCTATTGCACTGTACTGTACTAGATAGATTTGAGAGAACGGTTGTGACATTTTTCATCTATTAAACTTTGATCATAATATGATAAAAAATTATGTGGCCTCTACCTTGTGTGTTGCTCTCCGCTCTTTTCTAGACCCAACTATCTATCCAGTCCTTGACATTTTCGAGACATCGGAGAAGGGTCTAGGACTCATATAGGTCACCAAATGTCATTTCTAACTTGGCCCGTTTATCAATTGCATATCGTGTGGAATAAATGACCAATGTTACCCGAGTAACACTTAAAACTATATCTTCCTTGACAAATCACCATGCTGGGAATCTAAGAAAGAAAAAAAGTTGAATGTTGCAATATTGAATAATCCATTACTGAAAGCAATTTATGTAAAAGTTATGTAATAGGATGACTGGGATTATAGAGATTTCATTTATTTTGTTGCCCCTTGAGTGGAAAAAAGGTTTCACAGCTAAAATCCTTGTGTTGCTACAGCCTGTCTGTGTTTTTGTATCGGATGAGTTGGGTGGGTTCTGAGTACTGGGTAATAGGGGTTATAGGGTTGAAACTATGGATGGTTGGGCGAGGGGATCAGCATTCCTCTCACCTTGGGACTTGGTTAGCAGCCTCGCCTGTTTTGCTGCATGTCAAAACTGCCTCTGCTTTTATGCTCTGAAATGGTCACTGTCCTCTTGGTTGCTTAAAAAACAAAAAAAACAATGCAATGGAAAAAAAATGATGCTCTTGCTGACTTTGTTGTGACAAAAAGTCTGTAAAAAAAAACGGAAATAAAAAATACCTAAAAAAGTTATTTTTCTCTTTATATACCATCTTACTTAGAAATTGTTTCAAGTAAATATATCCCTTTAGGATTGCAACTATTCATTTTCTTAGTGATTATTCTGTCTTTTTTAATCAAGAAGCAAATCTTTTTTTTAATACAACAAACCAATGATCACATAAGCCTACACATTGGTGTTGAGCAAAAATAGCAAATCTCATAATGCAATGAGACTATGCAAAAAAAAAAATCGGGATTTCAATCTCGTCTAGCAAGACTTCAGTTTTTTTTTTCACAACAGACTCAGACCTACATACAAAACGGTGTACGTACAGAAAATCATAAGCGTAAGACAGAAAACAAGAACAATAAAACAAAGGTAAAAATAAAAAATGACATTTTTCCACTGTACCATTCATCCTAAGATATAGCATCATATAAAAGGTAAGAAAACCGTGCTCCAAAATTCCCTCTTTTAAGTGACATTAGAAACACTTGTGGTTTCAGCAAGACAGCGGGCACTGAGGGAAAACATTTATTTTCCGCAACCTTAACACTAGACTGTAATATTCTTTATCAACACGTCCACTTCTTTCCCTTTGATTTAACGCCCAGCCTTCGTACTGGATAGTCATTTAGGAGCTGAATGGGTTGCTGTTGCTAAAATGTGTTGGACACAAATAAATACAAATCTTTATCAATTTATTGTCATTTTGCTGCTTCGCTCTCTCATACGGTCTTGTTATAGCCTTGATGAGACTAGACTGAGCCAATTTGATTTTATATCAAGGTAGTGAGGCCGGACTTTTTAAAACCTGCCTTTTTGCAAATTATTCTGTGCAGAATGCAGATATGAACATGACTGAGGCGTGGTTAAGGAGACAGAGAGATGAATGTTATCTCATAATGATGACCCCAAAACCCTGAGGAAAGACTACATTGCCGAAACGTTGGTTGTACCTTTTTAATAAACTTTTGCATCGTGACTAAGAGCTGTGCGGCCTCATCCTTTTTTTTCAAAACTCATAATGGAACACACAGAGGGAGAATTCATGTTTGGAATTCAGCAGCATCATGCTTTGAAACAGTGTTACCATGCAACTGCTTGTGAATGGTCCCAACAATGCCCCATTCCATGTTCCAGTTGCCTTGTTAGTTTACATTTATACCCAACACACACACACACACACACACACACACACACACACACACACACACACACACACACGCACTCTCATGTGCACTCTGTTCAGAAAACAAGGCTTCAGCTATGTTCTCTGACAATCGCCGGATTGTTGTGCTCCAAGCCAGGTCCAGATTTCCTCCTGCCCCTTCAGTACACATACCGGGAAGAACAAAGGTGTTATTGAAAAAGAGCCCCATGTTGCGTTGCTGCAGCTCTTTTAGTTTAAGGACAAGCTCAGCAATTTGGGTGGGAAGTTAGTGAACTGTCGACCGGTTGGCTGCTCCAGAAGTTTATGTCCATTTGCTCAATGCAGCGCTGTCCAGTTCATCTGTCACTAATTGAGGTTTATTGCCACAAGCAGTAGTGTGTGTGCGTGTGAGATGGTAAGGAGACTATTAAAGCCAGCTTCAGCAGATGGGTGATGGGTGCATCAGCCACCAGGGGCTCGGCTGTCAAATGGACTCTCCTCCAGTGAGTGGACTGTCTGGGACACTGCGGACGAGGTCTGTGTGGAGGAGCGCTTGTTAAGGCACTCTGTGCGGGAAGCTTTGTAGATCAGACAAGACGCACAACTTTCTATAAGCTCCTCTACAATGTCTGTCGGCCCTCGCATGCGTTTCTGAGAAGAAAGAAATCGATTATTGCTCTCTGGCAAAACGGCAAGATAAACTGTCTTTGCCGCAATTCTGCATTCCCCCCACAACTGCTGGTTTATTTAAATTGTCTTCCAATTGAACTGCGGAGGAGAATCGAGGTCCTCTCTTGATTGACAGTGGCATTCCTTGAATATAAAGCACCTCATTGCTTTCCCTTTGTCTTTGTCACGCCAGCAGCACATGGTGTTGATGTGTGCAGGAGAGAGCCTGTGATTTAGAGACCAATGATAAACATATGAATCGTTGCCTCTACATTTTCATTTTTGCTCCTGAATGGCTTTTCATTGCCTGGCATTCCAAACAGGCTTTGAGGGGGACTCTGCTCCCATTTAAGAGCATGGGGTCGGTCTTATTGCTAAAGGGATCACAGTGGCCCTGTGCGCAAATTGACTCCTTCATGTGGAACGGAAGTTCCATAAACCTTTCTGTTTGAATCATGAGCCAAGGAAGACTATGTCAGTTACACCTGGATTTAATGCCCACCTCCTTTAGTCAAAGTTGAAAATGTTATCGTACTGTCTGGTGTAGTGTGTAAAAGATATAAAAAGCCTAATACACCTAATGTTTTTGACACTGCTAAGACCCTTAGTAGGTGTAGGACTATTCCAACAGACACCAAAGCATGAGCTCAAAACTCCTTTCCAAGGTCTTCAATCACGTCTTGACAGGTAATGATGGGTGAAAAGAGAAAAGTCATACATCACAGCTTCCAGGAGTCAATTTAACTCCTCTTTGTTGAACTCTACTCCCACCTGCTGTTTTGTAATGAGAACTGCGGGAAGCTCTTTTTTCAGACTGAACAAATTTGTCCACAAATGATTATGCAACCAACCATTTACCATTACTTTTAGATATTGATGATGAAATGTTGGATTTAGAACAATATCAATGATTGTGGTTCAGTCTGTAAAATGCAGCACCTATAACCCCTCAGGCAGACTTGAGAATGGAAACGGGTTGATTTCTAAATGTCTTTTACAACATAATCACCATCTGCACTAATTAGCACATGCATGCATGCATGCATCTACATATATTCACACATTATGCTCACATGCACAAACAACACATCTTGTCTTTGTCTTCCATCAATTTCTTCCCCCACTGTTGTTGCCACAGACTCCATGCAGAGCAAAGCTTGCGACCAACCAGCTCGAAATGGTGCTTAATGAAGTAGAAAATCCCAATCATTATCATAATTATTATTTGTCTATGTACCCATGATTGCCTTTAGAGTTTCTCTCTCCATCTCTCTCTCTCTCTCTTTCCAATCTATTATTGACTGCTTGTCACATGCATTAGTTGAGCTTATGAGTGATTTTCGACCAATCCATAAGTTATTTTCCGAGTTGTAGTTCATTAGTCATGTGACCTGCAGGCAAGCCAACCATGAAATCAACTGTTAAATCAAACTGGTCTCACATATTGAACCACTGGGGGGGGGGGAATGTGTGTTATGTTAATGATTTTACTAAGTCATTTGAAAGCACCATCTGCTTTTGAGATGAACGAGTTTTTCTGCATATGGATATTCACGTAGCCTACCTGAGATAACAATGCTTTACTTTGGCTACTGAATTGTATGATTTGTTTTGTGTTGTGTTGGTGCCAAAGTGTCACACCGCCCACACAGTCCCAAAACACCACGAGTTAAGAGGCCAACTGTTTGTTTTGATATTCAGTAGCCCAAGTCACCTACAAAGGTATAGGGCATATAGCAGTGGCGGCCATTTTGTGGTGCCACAGTTTCTACTTTTTCCCCAAAATTATTGATAGAAATTATTTTAACCTGGAACCAAGCCATCCAGGCTCCTGGTCAATCATGACCATTAAACATTTGATTCTGTGTCCAAACATTTTTTGAAAGCCAAAAAAATAGATTTATTATTAAATATAGGATATAATCAAATATTCAAATATGTTTTGACACAGAATAAAATATGTTATGGTCATGATTCACCAGGAGCCTGGGTGGCTTGGTTCCAGGCTTAAAATAATTTTCAGAAATCTCTGGCAAAAAAATAATGGGTTTTCTATCTGTGGCACCTCAAAAATGGCCGCCACTGCTATGCTCTATAGGTAAGGGCCATAGAGCGAGGTATAATATATCTAGAGGGCGGATTGCCCCGCCCCCAGCTATTAATTTCAATGAAGGTGCTCAGTGGCGTTTTGAAGCACCCGGAAGTCTGCCGGAAGTAGAAATATTGGGTCGTTTTCGTTTCGAGCAGCCATAGAGTTATGAGCAGGCGCACTAGTGTCCTTTTTGCGTCCCACGTCACAAACTACCTCCATGAACGAGCCTGTGTGTCGAGCCATGAACGCGAGATATTTATTAAATACACTTGAGATGCATATGTATATGTAAATGCATATGTATTTGTGTATAATATGTGTTCATATTTATATTATATATATTTATATATATAAATATCTCAGTATTTTTTGCTTTGCCTGGTAAGGGCCCAGCCAACCTGGATGGGTCAGCCAACCTGTACCAGTCATGCAAGCTCTAGCTTCTCTCTAGGGGTTGCATAGAATGGTGCAATTTGGTAGCAGTCCTGTGGACAAAAACAGCCTTTTAATCAGAAAGTTTGTGGAAAAACTAGTGGAAACTACCAACGGGGGCCTATTACGGTCAGCTACTCTCAATTCTGAAGGTGTATCGGATTGCAACTGTAGCATGGATGGTACTTAAACTCTCTGGTGTGTTTGTATGTGTGTTCTGCAAGTGTGATTGTGTGTTGTTATTTGTGTTAACATGTTGACTATGCATTAACAAATGCATGCATAGTGTGTGTTCTTTGTATGCATAAACAAAGTGGGAGAGTGAAGTGAAAGGCACATCGGCGAGGACACCTCCATGTGGAGTTATTGCGTACGCGCCGAGAATGTTCAACCCCTGACTTTAACACATTCAATCCAGGGAACGCATCGGTGTCATTACAGATTTTTTGGGCTATTTAAAAATAGCAGATATACATACACATACATATTGTAGATCTGCTATTTTTGTAATTAAAAAAAAAATTGCACAAATGAATATATGTATTTTTAAAGCGAACATTTGTAACTCTAATCTTTGCTTCTTGGGATTCTACAAATATCCTCTAAATCCCAACAGTTTCCCGGAAAAAAAAACCCTATGTCGCTATAACAGTGGTGCTTAACACCTTTTTCATGTCAAGGACCCCCAAAATGATATGTATTTGGCCGTGTTGGACCCCCATTTGAAAATATTTTGTTCCAGGGACCCCCAGTAGCAAAGATTTGAGTTAAAAATATATATATATTCAAAGATTTGCAACAACAACAAAAATCGGATCTACAAGTTCATAGCGCGGCACAAAGCTCGTATATCTGCTATTTTTTGAATAGCCAAAGTATAAAATATGGATAAAGTGGTTACACAAGATGCGTTCCCGGTTTGAATGGGTTAATTAAGATTCAGTCCAGTGGTCACGGAGCAGCTCCCTGGGCTGGCAGGTGGAGACAAAATGAGTAGAGAAAAGACTTTAAGGATTCTCATGTCTCATCGCCATGTCTGGAGCTCTGCTGCTCTTCCAGCTCCGAGAATACACAAGAGATAAAAAATAGGGAGAAGTTTACCAGCCAGTGGAGGAAGCGGACTTTTGAAAAAAAAAATAATAATAATAGAAAAAGAAATGCACCTGTACGCACGAGAGTGAAACGGATAACAAAAGCATAAATATCTTACGGGCAATTTATTCATCAATCCCTTTATTGTACTCCCAAGTCAATGTGTGGTGAGCGTGAGCCCCGAGTCCAAATGCCATTCTGTGCCTCAGCGCAAATGTTCTCAGTTGAACAGTCATTTGTAGAAAGATTAATGCAGTTAGAATGCTATTAGGAACATTTTAATTGGGAGTAAAAGCGGATTCATTATTGCTGTTATAGACGGCTGAGTACCCTGGGAGCAGGGTAGCTGCCAGCCAGTGTTGCACATGCTGCTCTACACAGGGACAATCCTGGGTAATTTGTCTCAAGGCATTGGCCCTGCGTTGCTGCTTCATGTTCTGTCTCAGTGACTTTGGAAAAGTTCTCTTCATCCACCTGTCTCCATCCTTAACCCTTTCAGACCGGGAAAGAATCTGTGTCATTTTTTAGGTTTCTTTGGGCTACTCAAAAATAGCAGATCTACAAGATCAAGCTTGTAGATCTGCTATTTTTGAAAAATCGTGAAACTTTGAGCAAATCTTTGAATATATATATTTTTCAAAGCAAACATTTGTAACTCAAATCTTTGCTTCTGGGGGATTCTACAAATGTCTATGTTGCTACAGTATAATCAGTGGTTCTCAAACGTTTTCATGTCAAGGACCCCCAAAATTATATGAACTTTGGCCACGGACCCCCATCTCAAAATATTTTGTTCCAGGGACCCCCCCAGAAGTTGTAATAGAGTTAAAAAATGTTCGCTATGGAAAAATAGACATTCAAAGATTTGCACACATTTTCACGATTTTTCAAAAAAAAATGCTGATCTACAAGCTTGTAGCGCGGCACCGAGTGCCGCGCTACGAGCTTGTATATCTGCTATTTTTTAATAGCCAAAGAAATCTTACAATGACACAGATGCGTTCTCGGTCTGAAAGGGTTAAAGGCTTCCACACAGCCACTCTTTCTCATAGTTTTTCACGCAATGCACACTACAGTACGAAGAGACGGGTCCTAATAGGGAATATCTTTCATAAGGCCTAGAAGACGATAACAATGAGTTTACAGCAGGTGTGAACAAAGCTACACACTTTTCGAGGTGTTCTTAGGTCATGTTCTTTCTGTTGGCATCTATAGGTATACATCTTTATCAATAACGCAACAAAGCAGCAAGTGCACTGCCAAGGATGACTGTTCTTTGTTCTACCCAATTCCTCTGTAAGGGATTTGGGCCTTATGTAAGGGATTTGGATTGTGTCTGTTATTGTAACCTCGGCTACATTGAAGGTGAGGGCTTGCCCCTCAACTGTACTCCGAGTTTAAACAAAGGTGATGATGATGATGATGAAGAATGTAGACCTGCTGAAAATCGACAGAGCAAAACAAAAGTACAATGAACTTTCCTATGTGCGCTGTGCACGCTACTGTAAGGGGCAGGCTCTCTCAGTTGCCCCAGCACATAAGGTAATTGTGGTGCCAAAGAGCCTCTGTAACTTTTTCTCCACCTCTGTAGTCCCAGCGATCGATTCCACTACTGCCCAGCAAGCACTTGAGTGGCTGATTAATAATGCAACCTTTGGACCAACCCGCTCGCTGTGCCAGGGATGACTTTTATCCACTCCTCTGATTTTTGTGGGAGTGTGAAAGTTTTAGGCTTCATAAAATATGCATTAGGGCTGGGCTTTAATGTAGGGTGACTAACCAAGCAGTGGAAAATCACAAGCTGCAAAAAAGTTTGGTCAACTTTGGTCATCTTTGTTTTGTGCACTGATTGATCACTACATAGTGTGTTTACGCTTGCTTTAGAAATAGTTTTTTCCCGCAAACAACCAAGATGCATTTGTCTTGTCTGCCCTGCCTATACACTCTAGCTCTGGCACTTTACCTTATTGAAATGTGCTTTACAAATAAACTTGCCTTGCCTAGCGTCTAAGTTCATTCAAGGGCACTAGACTGACCCGACCCTAACATGCAGGTTTTTTGACATGGTCATTCAGAGGAAACCCACATGAACACAGGGATAACATGTATGTAACCAGTGGTGGAAAAAGTACTAAAATGTTTTACTTAAGTAAAAGTATCAATACTGCGATATAGAAATACTCTGTTACAAGTAAAAGTCCGGAATTCAAAGTGTACTTGAGTAAAAGTACAAAGGTATTGGCATCAAAATGTACTTAAAGTACCAAAAGTGAAAGTACTCATTATGCAGAATGTCCCATTTAAAGTTTTCAAGTGTATAAAAATCTTTTGAAAATAGCAGATCTACAAGCTCACAATGCGTCGCATCGCGACACATTGTGAGCTTGTAGATCGGCTATTTTCAAATGGCCGAAATGTATATAGGGCTGAAGTGGTTAATGTATGTTTTGTAATAATAATAAAAATCTACAAAGTAACTAGTAACTAAAGATTTCAAATAATTATAGTGGAGTAAAAGTTTTTAAAAAAAATGCCTCTGGGATGTAGTGGAGTCCAAGTAAAAGTATTGGAAATTGGAAATACTCAAGTAAAGTACAAATACCTCAAAATTGTACTTAAGTACAGTACTTTCCACCACTGCATGTAACCAGTCAGGGTCAAACCCCAGCAACAGCACAAACCGTCTCTCTCTCTCTGTCTTGGCCAAATTGTATTTTAGTTGTAGTTTAATCCATTTTGCAATAGTGGAGGAACAGAGGCTATCAGACAATCAAAATTAATGAGGACAACTGTAGCTTTGAGTGGCCAGATGGAGTGACTGTCCCTGTTACCCTGTGTGCTGTGTGAACTCATTAAAGGATCTTTGGTTTATTTCTTTTTTCCTATCTGCTATTGATTCATTGTTGTTCTGAAGGCACTTTTTGTCCGTCTCCGTCTGTGGCAGGCTGATAGAGGGAACAGGGTAGCACTCGGGGCTATAAGACTGAGTCCATTATGACAGCGCCGTTGTCTTTACTCATGACAGCCCCCTTTGACTAATGTCAGTGTCTGCCTGCACAGCTCTGTGCATTATGATCTCACTTTCTCCCATCGAGCAACGTATCAAGGTCCTCTATCTGTGGGCGCCTGAACAGAATGCATGAATAAAAGGCGCTGCAATTACTGCTTCTCTCTCTCTCTCTCTCTCTCTCTGTCTCTCTCCACTGGCCATTATACACTAAGTCATACTTACTGTTCTTAACCCTTTAAGACCGAGAACGCATCGGTGTCATTTTAAGATTTATTTGGATATTCAAAAATAGCAGATCTACAAGCTCATATGAGCTTGAAGATAATCGAGAAAATTTGAGCACATCTTTGAAAATATATATATTTTTTAAGCAAAATTTTTTAACTCAAATCTTTGCTTCTGGGGATCCTACAAATGTTGATTTTTTTTTTTTTTTGGAAAAAAAAGAAAATATGTTGCTATAATCAACTGTGGTTCTCGAATTTTGGCCGCGGACCCCCATCTCAAAATATTTTGTTCCAGTGACCCCCCAGAAGTTGTAACAGAGTAAAAAATGTTCGCTACGGAAAAATAGATATTCAAAGATGTGCACACATTTTCACGATTTTTCAAAAAAATAGCCCAAATAAATCAAAAAATGACACCGATTCTTTCCCGGTCTTAATGGCTTAATCAATAGGCACACACCCATTATTCCATACTTGGTTGTTAATAGGGTTTTGTAATGTATACGGCCTTCACACTCTTAAAAGGCGCACTGGCATTTCAGCTGTACAAGGAGGGATCAATGCAGATGTAGAGACGCAGAGCATTCTTATATAAGTACTATCTGTACCACAGCATGGCAGGGCGTTTTGGGAGGCGTAATAATCAAGGGATAATCAGTGTGTCCTTCGGCAACAGCGCCAGCTCGTTAAAAATGCTGCACAGTAAGCACATTCATGTTCTTTCAGGCGCCCGTATGCTATACTTTCGTACAGCGGTTCAATGGCGTGGGGCCCTGACAATGGGTCACACTATAATAAACATAACTGATTTTGTATTTTGTGATCAATCACAAAGTTGCCAACACAGCAGAGAGTTGGCCAGCTGCTGTATTTTGGAGACTCCCTCCTTCCCACCAGAGCTGTCTCTGTGTGTGTGTGTGTTTATTTATTTATTTTCCTTAATAACACATTATGCAGATGACCGGACACACTGCGGCGAATACTAAACGGAGCGCTGCTGTGGGAAAGGTTCTAATGTCACCGCATCGATCGATCGTGTGGTTTAGCGGTCAGCGGAGTGTCGTGTGCCTGTGTGTTAATAAAACATGGCATATTTTATTGTGCAGCCCCGAACCGGGCAGGTGTCAAATGCATGGCTTCCTGCTACAACTGGCCCCAGCAGCAAAGGAGAAGCTTGTAAACGTTTTTTGTTGTTGTTGTAATTCCCCTGCGGCTCGTGTTTATTTGCACACACCTTTTTTATAGGAGATACCGTATCATCTTCCCTGGTTTGTATTTGAGGTTTGTTGTTTTGTCAAAGGCAATAAATCACCTTTATCGTTTGGGCTCAGCGTCAGACCCACCCGCATGTACCTGCCACCTGGTATATCTACTGTAGACACACAGGAGACATCCATCACATGCTCTCTCCGTTGTCTGGAGTATAGCTTTACCTTTTCTCAACTTCTTTTCGGTGATATGAAAGCTGGAGTTGGACAGATGAGAGTAAACTTCTCACAAGTTTAGACACACAGTGCCTGCACTTGCCAATGTGCTTTAACCCATTAAGACCGGGAACGCATCTGTGTGTCATTTTTAGATTTCTTTGACTATTAAAAAATAGCATATATACAAGCTCGTAGCACGGCACCGAGTGCCGCGCTACGAGCTTGTAGATCTGCATTTTTTTATTATTTTTTTGTGAAAATGTGTGCAAATCTTTGAATATCTATTTTTCCATAGCGAACGAAATATTTTGAGATGGGAGTCCGCGGGTCAAAATTCGGGTCAATCATTTTGGGGGTCCTTGACTTGAAAAAGTTTGAGAACCACTGATTATAGCAACATATATATATATATTTATTTATTTTCAAAAAACTGTTAGGATTTGTAGAAAATTTGTAGAATCCCCCAGAAGTTAAAGTTATATGTTTGCTTTGAAAAATATATATATTCAAGATTTGCTCAAACTTTCACGATTTAAAAAAAATAGCAGATCTACAAGCTGATAGCGCGGCACTCGGTGCCGTGCTATGAGCTTGTATATCTGCTATTTTTGAATAGCCCAAAGAAACCAAAAAAAATAACACAGATTCTTTCCCGATCTGAAAGGGTTAAATGAGTAAAGTTCCTAGACTTAGATGTTTCAGAGACATCTGACCACTGTGTTTCCTCAACTGTAGCCTTCTGTGTCAGGCCTATATCAGGAAGAGTCATCGATTAGCAGAGGCCCAGAGGGACTTTCGCTTTGGGGAGCCCCAGCAGATCTTAACCAATTAGAGTTCTTTTTTTACCCGCTTGCTGAAAGCTGGCGGGTCTATGCAGAGGCAGACCTATGACTCATCATTCGACAGATTCATTTGCATTCGACAGATTTGTTCGACAGATTTGCGTCATTGGCTGTCGTTTAAGCCAATGGGATACTTTCCCATACTCTGAACGGGCGTCCTCGTCCTCCCAAGCTATGGGACTATGCAGTCCTCCGAGCGCTAGCCGAATTTGGCTAATAGTTAGCTTGTATGATGTTACTAACTAACTGTTTTTAGCCAAGCGCGCTACTGTCCGCTCCCCATTAGTTATCGACGCAAGTCGCGTTATTACTCTCGTAATTTTCATGTATTGTACATCCCAAAACAAAATTTATTCACCATGTTATGGTGCTGTAATGACTTCCTATTTTCTCAACATAATACTGCCTTTCACGCGACCTGCCTTTTTACCCCCGGTCTCAGTAGCGGGGGGCGGGGCGGGTGCGGGGAGAGACCGGCGAGTTGAGTGAAACGAGTTGGGGCAAACGCAGTCCCCACAACATCATTTACTATTCTGTGCCTATCGGTACATAACTCGGACGGCGGTAATTAGTATACATGGCAACACTAGTACGAGTACTTTTCCCACCACTGTTGCTGTTTTTAGCATGACTGCCCTGTTTACAAATGAATGACTACACACTACAACCAAGGTTACTGTAGCAACATTTTTCATGTAAGGTATGACGCTAAAATCAGCTGCATTTTATCAGAAAAAAACAGATCTACACGCTCACAACGCATCGCCGCCTTGTGAGCTTGTACATCTGCTATTTTTTATTATGACGTTTTATTGAATACTTCATTTACAAAAGACATTAATGAAACCAAATGGACCCATTTGGGTTTTTCTTTCTTTTAAGCCAGTAGTGAAAAGGGCAAACTTGCAGTTATGCATTACAACTCAAGCCTAGCTGTTTCAAACAGTGAAATCAAAAGACACGTTGTGAGCTTCACTTTTATAAAGGGTTAGGGTTACATTGCAGTATTGATACTTTTACTTAAGTAAAACATTACAGTACTTTTTCCACCACTGTTGATGTTTTTAACATGACTGCCCTTACGCTACCTGTATTCTATGGACTCACTTAGTTTATTGTGAAAATAGTTTATTTCTTTCATACATAAATGAATACTAACTGGTCACCACCGGTCTTCTGTCCAGGAACAATGCATACAACACTATCAACCAGTCCTCCTGGGTGTGTGTGTGTGTGTCTTGTCATTTTTGTTGTTCATACATTACTAAGTGAAACACTGTACTTTTGACTTGGGTAAGGGTAGGCTACATTATGAAGTAACTATATCAGCTGGTGAAAATAGCAGATCTGTCAGATTGTAGATCAATTATTTTCACTATCATTGATATTGTACACACCACACACACACACACACACACACACACACACACACACACACACACACACACACACACACACACACACACACACACACACACACACACACACACACACACACACACTTTATATTGGTAGCCAACCAATGAACCTCTGTGGAGTTATTTTTGTTGCATTCGAATGGCTGAGATTTTATTTTGATGACAACTTTTACATTTTGTGCTGCAGATTGGGGCAAAACCAGCCTGCCGCAAGCGGGTATATTATGACTTTGTCATTTCTTGTTTCTCCACAAGTGGCTGTGAGTCCTAGTGCCTTCCTGTCGACTCTGTCAGTGTTGGCACTTGGCACTGGATGGTGGCTAATGGCTGCCAGCCAGGGCAGTTGTTTAACCCATCAGTAGGAGATTCCCACAGGGACTGATAATGCCTGTTTTCCATCCGCCTTCTGTTTTTCCTTGCACTGCTGAAATTACTTGAAGACGGAATTACAATTGCCGAGGTATCAGGGGCACCGTGGCAGGCCAGCTACATGACATTATAACATCAAGCCCGCCTAACAGCAGAGACTCTGCGTTTAGATATGAAATGGAATAGGAAGTGAAATATTTACCCGCTCCAGTGGTCTTTGTGCCCGGTGACAGCAGAGCAAATACGTGTACGTGTACGTTAATTCCCCCTTTTGTCCTCTTAACCGGGAGCTGTTCCCCCAGGCTTTTGGGCTAATTCAATTGTAATCTTTTTGGAAAAGGATAGATTACGTGCACTCCATTAACCTCAGGTGCCTCAGTCTTGTAGCGTGCACTTGGTGAATATCAATGCTGCTGCCATCCCAGCACTTTAACACAGCCATTGCTACAGTAACACACCTGTGAAGTGGCGTATCTTGGTGAGCGAAACGCTATTGTCTGCTCAAGTCATTTGACCTGCTAAAGCATTGCATACGAAGAATGTCGTTAGGTTGACACTGATTAAATGGAAAGATGAGATTCTGGCTGCTTCGGGAAAAAAAACATCTGCTACACACGAAGTTCCATGTTTTTTTTTGTAAGGAAGATGGAAGAAATGTTAGTTTTGGCCATTAAAGGAAATATTTCAGTCCAGTCATCCAGATAATTTACTGTAGTTTATTTTCTTACTATAGCCTTGTTTGTATGGTATGTGCTCTTATTCTGTGAATCGCTGTAGTTGTAGCAAAAAGTGGTTTATTTGTTGTGTTTTGAATCATCGTGCTTATTATCATCATGGGTTATTAAATGGTAAAATGGTAAATGGTGCATTTATATAGCGCTTTTATCCAAAGCGCTTTACATAGATGATTAAGGTAGCTCCACCGCACTGACGTCGGCGGCGGTAAGCATTGGAAAGCGTCTTTTCTCGGAAATCTGCCGTTGAATGGGCGGTGTGTACACTGTCGCGTACTGTCGGAAGTTGCAGGGAAGCGACGAAAGCCAACCGAAGCAAGTTCGGTCTGCTTTCGACCGTCAGTAGCAGCGGGCTGGCGGAGAGGAGATAGAGCTCTCTGGTTGGCTGCTAGGGACCTGCTTTCTAGCCTGGTTCCATACCATAGACCCCGCCCACTCTCTGAGTGGACTGCCTCTTGGTCTGGAGTTGTAAATGTGAACCTAGGACTTCTCCGGTACAAAATGCGTTGTCCAATGAGAGGCGGAGGTGGGCGTGGGGATCCC
This sequence comes from Gymnoscopelus braueri, assembly GCF_963280865.1. Lineage (NCBI taxonomy): Eukaryota > Metazoa > Chordata > Actinopteri > Myctophiformes > Myctophidae > Gymnoscopelus > Gymnoscopelus braueri. Next base: position 21,589,731 of record NC_137625.1, read on the forward strand.
TTAGGATTGGTTTAGGGAATTTCTAATACCCTCCCCCTTTTAATCCCCGACACTGGAGCCAATTTCAGACTGAAGCTCCACGCAGCTTCAGTCTGATAATCAGGCTAGACCCTTTCTAAAATGCTGGACATTTATTTTGTCTGAATACAGCGCATATCCATGGTACAGTAGGCCTATATTACTACAGCTGCATGATGTGTGCTCAAAATGCCGACAAAAAGCATGGGACTGTACGCGCGCGTCTCATTCAAACACATGCCACGTGTCTTCAACTTATACAAATCCTAAGCACTTACAGTACTCCTGCTTTTCTTTAAGGCGATAAAGGTCTGTAAAATGGCTGAAGCAACTGGTGGTATTCTATGGTTTCACATCAATGTATTAACATGGAGGATAGATTGGCCATTTTATCAATTGAAAATTATGATTTCTATGTGGATGTGCAAGGCTCGTGTGGTGAATATTCTATCCTACAGTAGGCGACTCAAACAGAAATGACAGGTTTCCATTTTTTTCTAATGATTCTAACTATTGATTATATTATATTGATCATTAGCCTAGTTGAAGCAAAATGATATGGCCGTGTGCGCATTGCGCTGCCGCTTGCACACAGTGTTTATTGTTTTAATTAACATTAAATATGACAGTATGATAAACCAAAATAGTCCTAGTGCCCTGCAGTGCAGTGATTTTCTTTATAATTTAAGCATGTACACGTTCATGTATTTGTTGTTGAAAAAGACATCAAGCCCAGTGTTGCCAGATTCTGTGAGAGAAACAAGCAACCAGGCCTAGGAAAACCAGCCCAAAAGAAGCGACTATGGGTCACATGAGCACTTTAACATATACAACGCTCACAACGCGTTGCGATGTGAGCGTTGTGAGCTTGTAGATCTGCTATTTTCAAATACAATCTTGCGGGGAAATTATAATAAGCAGATTTGGCAACCCTGATCAAGCCATAGGCTATTTTTAGCACCATAGTATCCGTCTATCGGTGTCGACTCTCAGGTGCATTTTTTCCCCACCCTCCCACCAACTGATCTCCCGACTTCATTCGACTGCCAGTCGGTAGTAATCTGTAGAGTCTGTTTGGTGGAGAGCTGCCTTTAGACCGTAAAATCATTTTCAATAACTGGAATACCAGGCAGACGGAGAGAACAGAAAAGTTAAGATCAACTAGACAAATGAATCTCCTTTTCCTACTATAAATGTGCAAAATCTCTGTACGTCTGTACATCCGTCTGTAGTTCACGTATCTCGAGAACCGGCAAACTGGCGCGTGCGTCGCCAACGACCTGAGGGAGGGCTGATCCGACCAATATGCCCTTATATGGGCATGCCCTTATATGGGCATATACTGATGACATCAGGGATCTCCATATAGGCATAAAAGGTACAAGGGCAGACAGATACAGAGATCTCCATATATGGGCACAAAAGGGAGACAGACTGACAGACGGGTACAACGGGTACAAGGAGTCTGTCGGCCTATAACCGTTTTCTTTGCAGGAGTGGTCCGTTTTGTACAAGATGCCTCAAGTTGTGAATTGTGATAGATTTTGTACAAACATCACGCAAATCAGTGCACATTATCTCGATAGTCATGTCATCAAGACGGACCTGTCCGATTTTTCATATTTCATCCTGATTGGCTACTTGATTCTACAACCTGGCCTGGCGGATTTTTCTAGATGGCCTTTGATTTACCTCACAGAATTACAGAATGAAAGGTGTACAGAATTCCTTAATGTGGAAACCACGTTTCCCTGAAGTCCACATGCTCTGGTGCTCTCAGAAGACCAGTGTCTTCTGGCAGAATGTCCTCCTACCATGACTTATTGTGCAGGAAAGGCACAAGCGAGGATGACCTCAGAGCAAAAACTTGTTTCCACCACCTCCAGAGCTTTATTGCCCTCCACCTTGTTTTCATCAATCACAGAACGAGTCTGGGCATTGGTGTCTGTTGAAACACTCTTGGGTTGTAATCCCTAGTGGCCCACCTGAAAGGGGTTTATGGTCGTAATCAGTGTTTCAAAGCACAACGTTATTACCTTCAGCTGTTTGTAACTGTCAACTGCGAGAAGGGTCTCCATGCAGTGACAGTCTGTCAATAACCTGACCAACAAAGCTTGCTGGTTAACTCATTCACTGCCGCCAAGGACTATTTATGACGTGGGGGCGCTGCTCCAGCCTGTGAATGATCCAAGCACCACCGAAGAAGAGCACACCCAGAAATCACGTGATCACAACAAACAAAATAATAGGCATCTTTCATGTTAAAGGTGATTTATAAAAGTCAAATTTTCTCTGCTTTCTGTTGTTTTTCTGCTTGTTTTTCAAAAAAACAAGTCACATTCAAACGGCCATAGCTCTGGAAAGGAAGATCGCGACCGGACACATTTTCTTTCCCTCTACTACGACACCCCCGTGCGCGTAATGAGCCGATCTCCATGAGGACGGAGGTCACAGAGAATATTCCATGATTTTTCAAAGGTACAGTAAAATCGCTGTTTTCGCTGGCAAGGGGACGGTAGACGGATGAATTAATGAATGAATTCCTGTCAGTCAAAGAGTTAACCCATTAAGACCTGAGGCCGATTCTAAAAATGCTTTCTAAATCCAAGCAGTTTTATGAAAAAAAACAAAAAACACACAATTTTTCAAAAATAGCAGATCTACAAGCTCATAGCGCGGCACTGAGCTTGTATATCTGCTATTTTTCAATAGCCAAAGAAATCTAAAGTGACACAGATGCGTTCCAAGTCTCAGTGGCGGAGCGTCCGGGGAGGCCAGGGAGCCGGCCGCCTCCCGGCCCGCGACCCTCGCGGGCCCAGGCCGTCAGATAATAAATCGGTAAAATCAGGCAAAAATAAGAATTAAACAATATAACCCTAACCTAACCCTACCCTAACCCTAGAACCAAAATAAAGTGACAAAAAGCCCCCCAAAAAGTGACCGAAAACCCTCAAAAATTCTGCGCGTGCGCTTCGCGCACGCGCGCGGGATGTGCACCCACGCACGCACAGGTGCGCAGGGGGGGCCTGATCACTGTGCTGTGCCTCCCGGCCCGGCTTTCAGTTGTTCCGCCACTGCCAAGTCTTAATGGGTTAATGTACTCAGCTAAACAGATAACCAACTTCTACTGGGATCATGTGAATAAACTCAAAGACACATCTATTATTAACATTGAAAGGAGTTTCCATTATCAGATATAACATAGCCATGTATACCTGCCATGAAATGGCTGAGATGAATCAATTATTTCAACAAGCTACCTTGTCAGCACATAAAAAGGTGTGTCACACATTATGCCCACAATTTTTCACTACATACAGTACCTTTATCTATGCCGGTTTCACCAGTGGAATATGAACAATGGGAAGCCAGGTGGTCTGTAAATGCATGGCTAAAATAAATAGAAAATCTTAAAAAAAGTTTATGATAAACGTCCAGCTTATGATAAATTGCAGCCTGTCCTTTCAAGAATTCAAAATAGCACCGGGGGTGGTGTGGGATGGGGGGGCTGGGGTTGGGGCCGGGGCAACCCAGTCTGAACCTCACCATTCTCCCGTCTTTGTGTAGGTGTATATGTGACTGTCAGGCAGGCAGGAACAATGCTATATCCCTTACACAGAACCCCATCAAAGCTGTCTATACCGCAGACCAAAGTGCCTTGTTAGAGACCAGATGTGTCGTCAATTTCTTACAATATCTCCCAACAGGAGCTTACGCAATTAAACTCCACATTTTTGCATTACAAAGCCCAGGCCCTTTACCGTGGCATGAACGATACACACATAAAGAACGGGAGGGGGCGTATAAATGGTATAGCACAACAGAGAAGCACAGATGCAAACACAAAGGGTGCAGACACATGCAAGCAAACGGACGCACACGCCCACAAAACCGTTTTTTTTTCATAATGGTTTTGTATCCAAAGGGCATCCCTCTCCTTTCTGGTTCTGTGATTGCGAATAATTCCCTTCCTCCTTCCCTCCCTGCTTGGACTTATTCATTCCTCTCATTAGATATACTGTATCATTCATTAGTCAGCTCTAGAGCATTTTCTCATGAAGGCTTTTCCCCTGGAGCGTCCCAGGTTATTTGTTTCTTCCTTTGCGTCCTTAGGGCCAGTCAGAGTCTTAGTCACAGTTCACGATCATGAACTTCTTTGTTGACGATTAATTGTCATACAAATAATTGTGAATAATGGATTTCATTGTATTTTTGGGCATTCCTGTTTGCCTTATAAGCTTTGAAAACTCCACGGGGCAGATTATGACAGAAATAACTTAAACATACAAAGACAATTACTGAATTATACAAAGAAATGAATGACAATGACAGGTACCAATAATAATATAGTAATACAATAATACAAAATAAACAATGTAGGCTACTATTGCCAAAACAGGCCATAACATTGTCATCCACGGCCACAGGAGTCATGCTCTTCACTGGCTGGGTAGATAGATTATTTCTGGGCAAGCAACACTAAAATATTTGTTCAGCTTATCTGGCCACAACAATATGACATAATTAAAAGAGCGTGGACAACGACATGGAAATAGGCTGTATATAATGTAGTCCCGGCAGCAGATTTGAACTGGAAAAGAAGCTATGGGAAAGCTATGGGAAACTGAACCAGATCACTAAACGGGTATGCCAACTTCTGGAAACCCGGGACTACAGTTATGCACAGAGCCTAATAGTTATGAAATTATGATATTTCTGTCAAGGGTCATCCAGCTGTTTTCGTACAGATGAATGGAAACAACTTTAACGATTCAGAAAACTAATTGTGATAAATGATAAATGTGACACATCACAATGTAAGTTCTAACTGTGAAATTGGTTGAGTTATTGGTTTTAGGATTTGTCAAAGATACACCTGATACCTGAGATGAGATGGTTTCATGCTGAAACTGATGCGTATAAAAAGGCCTTATACGGAAATACATTTTGTGTCATTACTCTAAGTGCCACGCATCGATAATTCAGTCCAAATTCTTTGCTGTTTGAAAAAAGGCAACGAGGCCTTTTGTTCTGCTGAATCAGATGGAAGGGCTGAAGGAGACAGATGAGAGGGTGTGAGAGGGTGCAATGCCAGCGGCTTCAACTATAGTACCTACTGGGATTCTTAAAGACCAGACTGCCAGTTGGAGACTCTGGAATTTTCCCATAACACCACTTTTGATTAATGGTTTTCATACTGCTTCTCTGAAGGCCAGTCATTTTAATATTTCTAATCACTCAAACTAGATTTTGTGTGGGGGCTAAGCTTTAAAAAAACAAAAAAAAACAATAATAATAATAACTAGAAAATGTGCTCCTCGGAGCACAAGTCTCCGCCAGCAGACCCGTGCTATTTTAATAGCACGGGTCGTCTTGGTAGAACGGGTCGTCTTGGTATAATGCGCGTGGTTTTTGGTGTTCTGCAGGGGCGACTGAATATGTAGTGTCTGCATCTAAAAGATGTTCTTCTTGAAGCAATGTGTCATATGGGAGTCGTCGTAATTGACTGGTTTGTTCAAATGCTTGTCTGTCTTCTTCATCTTCATTGTTGTCTTGAACAGTTTCAGCAGTTGATTGGTGTGTTTGATCTATGTCAGTTTTCTCTAGTGCTACATAATGTATTTGATCAAGGTGGCCAATTGTTACAGTATTAAGACTTCGGCCTTGTTGTTGTGGGATCAATTAAACTCTATAGTCCTCTTCTGTGTTACTGTTGTAGATGAGTATGCTTTCTTAGCTTTGGCCTTCTGCGCCTTTGCTTGACCAATGTTAGGTGTTCTCAGAGGGACACACACACGCACGGACGGGTGATTTGGACTGGAAGGTACTGTTCCAATCAAGACTGATTGATCCTGTCTTACCTCACTTCAAAAACGTAAACGGCTTTTTGAAGTGACACACCTATTTATAGGATTTTATTTCGTCATGCGTCCCTCTAGCCAATCAAAGGCATTGGTGTCAACATATTGACACGTGTCACGTAGAGCTTGACCAATGTTAGCTTGGCTAACAATGTTTGCTCACACACGGCGGGACGAAGCGAAAACATACTCTCCACCTACGGCGGAGACAATAATAATAAGCCTGAGTAAACAAGTGTCTCTTCAGTGTTGTTGGCGTCTGGTGAATGTCCATGGGGAGAGAGTTCCAGAGGGCAGGGGCTGTGTGTGTGTGTGTGTGTGTGTGTGTGTGTGTGTGTGTGTGTGTGTGTGTGTGTGTAAATAAATGTTGTCTTTTTGCGTTCTATAACTTTCATGTACATAATGTTGATGTGCCACCCAGGTCCCCCCATGCAACTGCTGACATTTTTAGCACTGAGTTAAACAAAGCATGTCTACTTGCTCAGGGGAGATATTGCTTTTTGACTTTCAGGCAATACCACTTGACAACCACAAGTGATCATACCCTGCACCACAGGTACAGGGAGACCAAATTCAACCCCCGCAGCTTTGTTATAACATGTTATTTACAGCAGTTGATTGGTGTGGCTGTGGCTCAGGAGGTAGAGCAGGTCGTCCAATGATCCGTGGGTCGGCGGTTCGAATCCCGGCTCCTCCTGACCGCATGTCGAAGTGTCCCTGGGCAAGACACTGAACCCTACATTGCCTCCAATGATTCGGTCGGCGCTCGCTTGCCACCATTGGTGTGTGAATGTGGGAAAAGTGGGGACGCTGGCGTCGACTGTTCGCCGCTCCACCTCCCAATGTCCCCCACCTGTATGAATGAATGAACCATTGTAAAGCGCTTTGAGCACTTGGAAAAGCGCTATAAAAATGCAATTCATTATTATTATTATTATTATTATTACAGCGGTAATTGAGCCACCATCAACTGTATACCCTAATACCCTAATTCCCTGTACCCTAATTCTGAATCCATCCTCTTCGGGTCCAGTCCTAACCTTAGCAAGGCAGAGAGTTTCACGATCAAAGTGGGTGATGATGTCATCAAAAGAAAGGATGAAATTACCTACCTGGGCTCCATCTTGGAGGCAAACCTCTCTGGTAACAAAAATGCCGAAAAAGTGATCAAAAATGTCAACCAAACAACACACTATTTGTGGAGGATTGATCGTCTAGTCAGTAAGAATACTGTAAGATTCTTGCAGGAGCCCTCATTCAAGGTCATTATGATTATGCATGCACTTCATGGTATCACAACACCTCCAAGGCCTTAAAAACAAGGCTCCAAACATCCCAAAACAAACTTGTAAGGCTACTTCTTGGCCTCAATCACAAAACCCATCTAACCCCTGCTCATTTTGCTAGGATTGGATGGCTTAGGGTTGAGGACAGAGTACAGCAACTTGCTATGGGCCTGGTCTTCAAGATACACCACAACATTGGGATCCCCCTGTATTTGTCAAAATACTTCCAAAATGTTAATGAAGTCCATGATCATAACACCAGAGGCAGCTCCACAAATCATGTTCAACCCAGATTTGGCTCAACTAAGGGAATGAACTCGTTCTCATGCTATTCATCAAAAATGTGGAATGCCCTACCAAAAGGAGTAAAGGAGTGTAAAACCCTACTCACTTTCAAAACTGCCCTAAAGATACACCTTCAGGAGGCTGCAATTCGAAAATGGCCCCTGTCTAAGTCTTAACCTACCCCCCCCCTCCTTCATTTTCCTCTTTTGTATATATATATTTTTTTTCTCTCTTCATACCAGTAACCTGAAAGCTGATTGTATGACATTCTGTATAGTAGTGTGTTTATCTGTCTGCCTCTTATATGTCATCATGATTTGTGTGCATGGGGTTCTCATCTTAAACAAGCTGCGTGCTTAATGAGAGTTCCAGTTTAGTAGACCTTGTATTGTGAATTTGTACTTCCATGTACTGTTATGTACTGTCATGTACTATTCTCATGTCTTATTAAATAAACTACATCAATCAATCAATCAATACTACAATTGATAGTGTTAGTGGGGCTAATGTTTTATTTAATAAAATGCTTTATTTATTTATTTATTTTCAAAATTGTTCTACATGTTTTATTTAATGTTTCTATATCAGTGGTGCTCAAACTTTTTCATGTCAAGGAACCCCAAAATAATATGTATTTGGCACTCGATGCCGCGCTATAAGATTGTATATCTGCTATTTTTGAATAGCCAAAGTGTAAAATAATGCTTTTTAGCTCAAATAAAAAAATGACAGATGCGTTCCAGGTCTTAATGGGTTAAAATATTTTTTTTAATATTTTTCTTTCAGTGATCATCTCTCTTCCCACTATGACATACTCTCTCCAACACCCTCTCTCTACTCTTTCGTGTTGTTCAAGATGTGAGCTGTCTGGCATCAAGGTTTCTTTTCTAGTAAAAAAAATCATTAGTAGTGGATAGTGCTTCACAGACTTGAGGACAGCAGTTGATACAATCTCTGCAGGTCAGCTTGTTTTTTGTCTCCCCCAGTGATAATGTTTGTCAGGTCAGTTTGTCGGTTGTTTATTTTCTCATACCCGCTCTCATATCATTACCCAGGAGAACAGGTTTAACTGTGTTGACCAGCAGCACCATGCTACAGCACACCACAGTGTTATATAGCTCTCTCCCACCGCGACATACATGTGCATTTACAACACAGCGTGACTATTATCGAAGTGTCCTTGGAGGCTTGCATCATGCCTACCTTCGCTGTCGATGTGTGAATTGGCGAAAGTGAGGCATACATTTGTAAATTGCTTTGAGTGGTGAAGCCTGGAAAAGCACTATATAAATGCAAGACCATTTATGTTGTACCTGACATACTGTCAAAAATAAGGGATTTCCTGCATGTTTATATATAAACCCAACGCCATGTTTCTGAGCTTTTCTGTGTATTCCTATGTCTACTGTATGTATTTAGAGCGTGTGTTTGTGCAGGTGCCCGTGTTGAATGCTAATACACAGAATGAGACTACTGCGTGGCGGGTGTAGCATAGTGACCGGTTCCTCGCGGGATTACCGACGAGCCCGGTTGCCATTGATCATCCACTAACAGTAAACAAGCAAATCCCTTCCCATGGTCCTCTCACACCGTCTTCTCTGCAAAAGGGCGCAGTCAACACACACCGGGGGGGCAGACGCAGTAGACTTACAACATTCCTCCAACTCGCTGGGGTTTGCTCGGTGCTGATAAGACCCTAAATGTAATATTAAAAAAATAAACAAATAAATAAACACTGTGGTGTTATCAGCGCCAAGCAAATCTCGGCCAAGTAACTGGGGGGCGATGCCTCTTCAGAATCCTTAATAGGATTCCTCCACAGATGAGAAAAGTTGTGCTTATAGCTCTTCATTTTGGGATGGGAGAAACTTGTTTTATCTTGTTCTGGTAGACTATGACCGGGCTGATTATCTGAGCTGAAACGTTGCAAACTGTTCATCCGTTTTCTTTACCTTCAACACGTCAAAGAACCTTCCATCCCATGTCGTTTACATGTGAAGTGAAAGGAAGGACTTTCGTATTTGAGGCCACGACACCTGCTCCCAAATCTCTACCTGACCGTGTCTGTGAAAATGAAACACTCTGTGGTCTTCTGTACCTATATAAAGCTTGAACCCTTCAATACTGGGATCTACTGACATGGCATGAAGTCTTTGCAATTTTCTATGAGCTAAGTCAGGCGCGTAGCCACGGGTGGGCATAGGTAGCCAAAAATAAAAAATACAAATTATAACTTTTTTTCTCCTTTTTTTTCCCTGTCATATTCAGCCATTTTGATAACAGTGTATATATAGGTAGCCGAAATCCGTCACAAACCCGCAAAAAAAAGCATTAAAAAACACAAATAACGGCAAATTTCCGCGCGCGCGCACAGTCCGGGCGCAGCGTTCTGGCCACGCCACTGAGCTAACTGCTGATGAGGTGGTGGATTGTTGAAGGTTAAGACTCTGCAACTCTTCTCTGCTTCAGGGGTCCCAGAGTTTTCACCTACCAGTAGAACTACTCCTCCCCACAGACACCACATCTCCACCCCCAAACCTGAATAATTCATTGTGTTGTGCTTGTGCATGAACCCCGAGCTTCGGCTATAGCGAAGGCCAGCGGGCATCAACGGCATAAAGACTTGATCCTTGTACAGACGCCACTGTGGCCCCCATACATGATTTAACCACATGAACCCTCTAGCTACCTTATCCCTACTCTGCAAGGGAACACTCGCCAAAAAATGGCAGAACTACAAGTTCAGAGGGAAAAAGCAGCTGGCTTAGCATAGACCCCTAGGCGACGCCGGTCAAGTATATAAGGTTTAAACCGTTCAATTCGAGAACGCATCTCTGTCATCTTGGATTTCTTTGGCTATAAAAATAGCAGATATACAAGCTCATAGATCTGCTATTTTTGAAAAATCGTGAACATTTTCGCAAATCTATATATTTTTTTTTAAGCGAACATTTGTAACTCAAATCTTTGCTTCTGGGGGTCCCTGGAACAAAATATTTTACAAATGTTCGCTTTAAAAATATATATATATTCAAAGATTTGCACACATTTCACGATTTTTCAAAAATAGCAGTTCTACAAGCTCATAGCGCTATGAGCTTGTAGATCTGCTATTTTTGAAAAAAATTTGAATAGCCAAAGAAATCTAAAATGACAGAGATGCGTTGCCGGATTGAATGGGTTAAGCAGTTAACACTAAAGTTCAGTCATGTTCCCATAAGGGCACTGAAGATGTAATGAGGAAACAGAAGATACTCAATAAAGCATTTCTCAGGTGACTCCTAAATAATTAGCAGCCCGACCTTCACCACACTTCTACAACAGGATTCAAACACACTCACACAGTACGAGCATGAGGAAACAAGTTTTTGGAACTGCGCACTCTTTGAACTTTAAAGGTTTCATGACGTTCAGTTTTACCACACATTAAAAGTCTTTGTCATGGTCCTTCAAACGTGTATAGAAAGTTTTAACAAAAAATTCCACTCCATTGATCCATGGCAGGTGTTTTTCTCTCACATTTCTAAAGCCTTTTCAACTGCAATGAAAAAATAAATCTTTGCCTGCGGGTGTCGCTGGTGAGGGATTTTGCCTGTCAATCATCGCCTCTGCTCCGCCCCCCCCCCCCCCCAAAGGAAAGGATAGGGGAGGGGAGGGGCGAGGAGGAGTGTGGGCGGGATTAATCGGCTGTGACCTCACTGCCGAAGGGCCAAGCTCAGATAACTTTTCAGCCTAATTATTCAGAAAACCCCAGACCACAGAAAATCCACTGAATGTTCAAAGTTCAGATTTTTTGGGTGTAATTGAGGTCATAAAACCCCCCAAAAAACATAAACAATTTAAATTAAAGTCATAGAACCTTTAACACAACTTAAAGGCATGTCAGAACATTCATTGACTATTTCTTTTCATATCATTTTCTTTTCATATTTTCTAGAAAGCATCTAAAATGTTTTTTTTTTCATGCTGTTGCAGAGAAGAACAGGTACTGTAGGTATAGCGGTAATTAGCTTCACATTATTTGCCATCGTTCCTGTTTTGCGTTTGACAACATAACAGCCCAAGCAGGGGCCCTGTGTAATTAACCCATTAAGACCGGGAACGCAACTGTCATTTTAGGTTTTAACCACTTTAACCATTATTTTATACTTTGGCTATTCAAAAATAGCAGATATACAAGCTCATAGCGCGGCACCAAGTGCTGCGCTATGAGCTTGTAGATCTGCTATTCTATTGAAAAATCGTGAAAATACTTATGTGCAAATCTTTGAGTATAGATATATTTTTAAAGCGAACACTTGTAACTCAAATCTTTGCTTCTGGGGGATTCTACAAAAATAATGTCTTCTAAATCCTAACAGTTTTTCGGAAAAAAAACGTATGTTGCTATATCAGTGGTTCTCAAACTTTTGGATGTCAAGGACCCCAAAATGATATGTATTTTGGCTGCGGACCCCCATCTCAAAATATGTTGTTCCAGGGACCCCCAGAAGCAAAGATTTGAGTTAAAAATGTTTGCTTTAAAATAGCCAAATAAATCTTAAAATGTCACAGGTGCGCTCCCTTTTTTCTAAGACCACCTTTGTTGAGATCTCCGTTCTCTCCACTCTCACTGTTGCCAGTCCTCGGGAACACATTGAATGTTTCAACAGAGCAGGCATAGATAGCAAGGCCACGGATGGTGAAGTTTGATAGAGTCAATGAGCTTAGATACATTTACTACAGGGGTCTTCAACGTTTTCAGGCCAAGGACCCCCTAGCTGAGAGAGAGATGAAGCAGGGACCCCCTACTCTATATTGTATAAAATTGTGTTTCAGATTAAAGTTTTTTTTTTACTTAGTCTGCTCTTTTTTCCCTCTACACCTATAGCCTCTATGCCAAAAATAGGCGATCTACAAGCTCTCAACGCCTCGCAGCGCGAGGCGTTGAGAGCTTGTAGATCGCCTATTTTTGGCTAATGTTCCCCTCAGAAAAGGAATTCTAGGGTTCAAGTGGTTAATGTAAAAAAACTAAATCCTATCACACAAAGATTTGGCGGACCCCCTATAGTAGCTCTGAGGACCCCCAAGGGGTCCCGGACCCCCTGTTGAAGACCCCTGATTTACTATGAACAGGACGCACACACATACTGTAGTCCGCCTTTATGCAGAGCGCATTAAAAGGTACGTTACATTGACCCATTCACACACCGACGGTGGAGGCAACCACTCTACCTTCGGAGCGTCTGACACACCAGTCTGAAAGACTGCCTTTGAGATGTACTGTGCTGACGAGTCCCACCCAAAATAAATGACAGTAGCCTTCAGTGTGTATTAAGCCTGAATAATCGCTTCAACTGTATCCTTTTTTTCCTGACGTGCGCTACCTGTCTGCATCAACATGAATCAAAAATTCCATTTTCCCTTTTTAATGAAGAATAATAGCCAAATCCAGGCTGAGCAGCTTGTTAGACAAACAAAATGAGTGGAGCTCCCCGTTCCTGCCAACATGGTTCCAACCTTTCTAAATGAACTCTCCATCACAAACAATCAATAAACGTCAGCCCCCTGTGCCATTCTGAGCATGCAGCGCAACTATTTCAAACTTTGCGGCATTCTGCCAAGACTTCCCACTGCTGCAGATTAATCAGGTGTGAGTAGTAGCCAGCAGCAGTGGGGAGTCAGCATCTTTAATTACACCAAAATAATCCCTTGTATAACATTTAAATGCCTTCAAAAATGCACGCACGCACACACGCACGCACGCACGCACGCACGCACACACACACACACACACACACACACACACACACACACACACACACACACACACACACACACACACACACACACACACACACACACACACACACACACAAAATATGTATTTATGTCCAGATAAACAGAAGTACAGCCAGTTACAAAGTGCATGTAAGGCAGAACATTGTTACATACAATAATGTTGGCACACTTGCCAAACACAGCAGACAACAATCATGGGTACACACACACACACACACACACACACACACACACACACACACACACACACACACACACACACACACACACACACACACACACACACACACACACACACACACACACACTGTGTGTGTGTGTGTGTGTGAGACATAAATACATATTTTGTGTGTGTGCGTGCGTGCGTGCGTGCGTGCGTGCGTGCGTGCGTGCGTGCGTGCGTGCGTGCGTGCGTGCGTGCATTTTTGAAGGCATTTAAATGTTATACAAGGGATTATTTTGGTGTAATTAAAGATGCTGACTTCCCACTGCTGCTGGCTACTACTCACACCTGATTAATCTGCAGCAGTGGGAAGTCTTGGCAGAATGCCGCAAAGTTTGAAATAGTTGCGCTGCATGCTCAGAATGGCACAGGGGGCTGACGTTTATTGATTGTTTGTGATGCAGAGTTTAGTAAAATTGTTATCCATGTTGGAAATTTGAAACATTCAGGGCATGACAAAAGCACCTACCGACCCCTTAAACCAAATTAACCGTAAGGACAAAGCCAGCCTCAAAGACACACTTTAAACCCTCCACTTATTAATTAAACTAATACTACACCAAATCTCTTTGATGAAAACAGTCAGACAATCTCCCAAGAGCTGGTAGATGTGCTATTTTTGGCGACTGGTCACCCCAGAACAAGGATGCTATAGGGCTCAATTGATTAAGTCCTTGTGTCCAGTTTCCTGCATTCACATACAGTACATTTTGGGGCCTGCTGTTAACTTTAGCTGTGCCGTTTTCAGCAACAATCCTTGACACTTATAAAGCTGTATTTACTTTATAAGTGTTTTTGGCTGCAGCTCTGCAGATGCACTGCTACCCTCAACGCCCATATGCGGCCAACCATATAATAAGCCCTAAAATACTATTAATGTCAATGTATCATACCTTCGGCTGTTGGCTAATAGTGTAGCCAGAAACAACGTAATAGCCTTTTGATTAGTCTTTTTATGTGTTCATTGGCAGTTTTTCAAAGGATACAATATTTGTTTAATTATGAAAGAACAGAGGCGTAATGGGAGCCGGGGCAGTAAAAACAGCCATATAAAATGAAAAGGAAGGCAAGGCGCTGAGGCATTAAAAAAATTAAATGGTCTGTATATCAACTTTGCCATTGGTGCTAAATCATGCTTGTGTGAACATAGTGATGCCGTAAGGTCGTTAACTTACTGCTGTCAATACTTCCAGCAGCCGTGGAATAAGGCTGAACGCTATTAGCATGGATGTGGGCTATTACTTGCACACATCTCGAGCTGTTGTGACAACTTTCCAAACTTGCACAACAATAATAAGGGTTTGTTTTCTTAGAGCGTAAGTTCATTTGTCTCTGTCCATTTTAACCAATCAATACATACTGTAGAGTATCGTGAACCAGGACCGCTGATGATGTGCTTTAGTTTTGCCTTTAAAAGATGCCTTTGCACATGCAATTCCCCACGCAGAGGTAAAACTCAGGGTGCAAATGACACATCGCTGACAAAGGGTGGCTATTAAGAAGCAATGGGTGAGACTGGCCAATCAGACGAGAGTTCCCTGGAAGACCATGAACCACTAATAAAGACCTCGCGGGTCAACTTGAACAATCACACCTGTCTCTGCCACTCTATATACCATCACCTAACCTACCGCTTGAACCAATTTGAAAAGCAGCAATAACACCAAGAGTTATACCTCTGGTGTATTGCTGCTTTTGTGAAATTAAACTACACTTTAATAAAGCATACTAATATTACAAATGACAGGAAAATATGTGTACTTTCCATAAGTACACTAAATGACCACTAATAGGCATTAAAAAAATACTTTTAAAAAGTGTATACTGAATTTCATAATAGAATAATTTGTGTTTGACATGTAATGGTGAATGTACTTTGCGTGCAGTATGCAGTGCTGTACTTTTTTCTTTTAATTTGACATAAACCTGCAAATCTCATGTGTATCTCAGGTCACACGTACCTTTGCAATACTCTCTGCCTCTCTCTCTCTTTTCACATTCTTATTCCCTTTCCCCCTGCTCAACATCCTTGTCTCCATCCATGTTTTAATTTATAGGTTAACCTACTGTACTGTACCAAATTCTCTTCTTTAGGATCGTTCCGTGCAACTCGGGACCTGTTGTTAATAATTAATAAGGTGGCCTCTCTGATTGAAATGAAAGGGTCTTTTCTCAGTGACTTTATATCTCTCTCGGCCGAGATGTCTTCAGCAGCATCCATCCATCCCTATGGTTCCACTCACCTTGTTTTTCAAGCTTTGAAGCTCGTTCAATTCAACGACTGAGCAAAAGGCTCAAGGTCAAAAGGCTCATCTGCAAATTCAACTAAAACTCTTTTAGGATTTCATCTCAGGTCTGGCGTTTGCCATTTAAAATTCTCAGCCAAGTCAAAGGGACATTATCTCCTGACAGGACTCTAGATTGCAAATGTTTGCGCTACTAGTGTGACAAGCAATTATAATGGCCTGCAGTTCTTTCATACATTTTCCTGGTGAATCTGAAAAGTTTTTCCTCTGATGATTTACAATACACATTGTTTTTGTTTCCTTTCCCCACCAAATAAACTTTAAGAGAATTGTTTGGGGAAATCAATATTGCCGGTGTGAGTAACTGGAAGCCGACAAGGCCGACAGCAGAAGGATATCATGAGGCTCTGTCAGGTACGTACTGTAGATTGCCTCTCATCATAATAAGATCTTTAATAAGATCTATCTGGATACCACAGACATTATGATGAGTATTTACGTGTAGTTCCTTTCATTATACGATCCACTACAAGGCTGTCTTCGGAGAGAAAACATACTTAAAATAATAAATGGCCAATAAGAGGTACGCATTATAACTAACTGACTGGGAGATTAAAGTGAGAAGCAAATGCTACCTCTGTCTGTCCTGGGAGAGAGGCGTGTAGGGCGTAAGGAAAATGGAGGCAACCAGGGAGCTAATCATTTGCCATGGTGGAGACATGAGAGATAGATGTGAATCTCCATCTCTCGCTGAAGAGCTGCCTGGCTTCAGAAGCGCAGAGAGGGAGAGGAATTTATCTCTATGCCACCAACTCCTCAAATTAAAAGTCAAACGTTGTCATTCTCTCTCTCTCTCTCTCTCTCTCTCTCTCTCTCTCTCTCCTGCTCATCCCTGTCCCCTCTCTCCCATCTGTCTGGAGCCATGTGGAAATTACAGTGCAATTTGTTGGTACATGATGCTGGGAGATGGAATGTGGAGAGAAGATGGGGGAGGTAAATGGTGCAGTTTTTTTGTGATGGATGCGACATGCAGAGAAAGCCTGACTGTGGGTAGTGTGTGATGCACGCTAGCTGGGTGTAAGATCCCATTGACATGACACAAGTCGTTGGGACTGATCTGGAATGAATTGTTCAATCTCATAATTCATCAAAATGTGTTTCATTTGTTCGAGGTTAAGAGTCCAGCAGGCTGCACAAAAGTCTGGGAACTTGGCAAGTCTGGTTAAATCAAAGCGTACTTTCAAAAACAAATGTAAAGGTCAGGTGGAGGGCTTGTCCATGGATGACCCAGAGAGAAAAGTGTGATATTATACTTTTTAACAGGGATAGGATCTATGCATCAGGGGAAGGCATGCAGGGACAAGCTAGAGGCTAGAGATTCCCTGCTGTTTATTGCCTATACCTCTTGTAAAGATAATGGCCAGATGGCTGCCAGACCGTGAGGAATTTAAAGTTATTTCAGAAACAAATCGTTTTAAAACGTTAAGGAGTGAAGTGGGAAATACACGTCTCATCCCTTCTGTTATTGTCGGTCTCGATGGAGAGGGCACAGAGGGCAAAGCAATGTTAATATAACCCATCTCAAGTGTCTTTTGAATAAAGGTCAGATGAGTTAGAACGATATCCGACATCATATTCGGTGAGCTCGACTAACACCTGCACATTCCAGTATAGCAAAACTCTTCAGGATGAAGATCTAAAGCACATTCTAAAACAGCCTTTTCCATTACTCGACACTGAGCGGTTCACGCTGTTGGAGAAGTCTTTTAAATTAAGATTCAGCTCTCCTGCCGGCCCCCCCAGACAGAGTCCTCTGATCAAAGATCTAAGAGACTTGTATCACATGAGATGCCTTAAGTACGCTCACCTTCTCATCCCCTTCTGTCTGCGTATAATAGCTTGACATGATGTGGCCAGGCCACTGCTATCCTGTGGGAGACGGAATTAATTGGACGTTTTTTTTGTAAAAAAAGGAATCCCTTTGACTAAAACGCTATAAGCTACCGGGCTACGTGTACATCACAGAGTTGAAAGTGTCTTGCATCTTGGACAGACTCCTGCAGGGAGGATATTCCAACAGAACTCTCTAAACTGAAGGAATCTCTTGGGATGAATCACCGTTACAAAGTGATTAAAAAGTACCATGAACCATGAGAGGCAGGCGCTTAGGTAAGAACACCCTTAACTCATTCACTGCCAGACTTATTTCTGGCTGTGTGGTCCCACTGCCAGGATTTGGCCATTCTCTTACCTTTTTCAAGTATAGTCACAGAATATTTATCTCCAGTATGATTGATCCCCTGATGGTTGCTAATCACTGAGGGTTTCATTGTGTGGTTTCACAAATGACATTTGAAAATAGCATGTTTCACTCAAAAATACATAGTAAAACACAGGAAAAAAGTGTTATTTTTTCTCCGTTATTATTTTAACACATTGACTGCCAGAGTTTTTTCAGAACAGTCTGTAGCCTCTGCCAGGGTTTTGAACGATTTTGGTACCTTTTCGCGTAGCCACAGAATATTTTTCTCCAGTATGATTGATCCCCAGATGGTTTCTAATCACAGATGAGATTCAGGTGTGGTTTCACAAATGTCAACGAGGTCATTGTGACCTTGTTGACATGTGTTGTTTGATGTTTGAAAATAGCTCAAAACCAGTAGTTTTAAACCAAAAAACAATGTGAATTGTTTGTCCGTTTGAAGTGAATGGAGCAGCAAATCTTTGAAAATTGTTATCTCCTAATTCGTTGTGAATAACGGAAAAAAATAAAATAAAAGAGATTTATTTTAGATTTTTTTTTTTCCCTCTTTTTTTCAGGACGTTTTTAAACGTCTTTGGCAAGCATTAGCTGAATTCCCAAAGACGTTTTTAAACGTTTTTGGCAGTTAATGTGTTCAGGGAAGTGAATGGAGCAGTAAATCTTTGGATCGCGTTATCTCCTGGTTCTTAAAAAAAAAAAAAAAAAAGACTCATTGGCACAGAATAGACTAGAGCCATCTGCACCTTTTAGGTTAATACATTTATTTTTTTTACAGACGAAGACTTATGAATTGGCTAATGAGTGGGGGTGTAACGATACGTTTTAACAGCGATTCGATACGCATCACGATACATGGTTGACGATACGATACATGGACGATTTTGGTTCATTATTCATGGCGATACGATTCAATGATTTAAATCGATACAGTAACTATTTAGCAAAAAAATCTAATCTCTAATGAGTAATCAAGTTATCATTTTGAACTAATGTTAATCCAATCATTCCTTTTCACTTGAGCTTTAATGATTGACAAAAACAAACCACGTTGAATGTCGACGTTTAAGTTCTACATGGAATTTAATAATGCATTTGAACTGATTCCCGAACCTACTGGTATGTACTGTAACTCGCACGCCACTGATTCTACAGCGCAGCCATTGCACCAGTCAGTGCAAACTATTGGCTTGGCTATTGCCTCAGTCAGGCTCACCTCACAGGACCCACGAAGCCCGCTTCTGTCGGTGCAGCAGCCTGGTTGGACACTTGGTTCATTCATTATTCATAAGTCTGTTCCTGATATCCTAGAGAGGAGATGTGCTATAGGGAAAGTGTAAACAGCTGAGAGTCACCAGGGGCTGAAGAAAGAAGTGGCAACAGTTGTGTAGATGGGTGGGCCAGTCAGGTGATGGGGGGGGAAGGAGGGAAAGTCTGAGGACATCTGATGGGTAAGAATATAGCAGGTCTGGGGTGTTGAAGGAAATGAGGATGGAGAGGAGAGACTGAAGAGACAGATGTGGCTGGAGAGGAGAGACAGAGACACAGACACAGACTGTGACACATAGTGACACATATCTATAGCCATCTGTTGTTTTACCCTGTATCTCCTTTTAATAATCTCACAGATTTTTTTTTTTTACTTACATTTTTATCCGACGATTTTTGTAACCCCACATGAGCTCCGCTTTGTAAACCAGGTGCAAATAGAAAAAGTGCTCCTCGGAGTACAGGTCTCCACCAGGTCAGGTAGGTTATTGTGGCCTCCTGGTGGCGCTATAATAGGCCAATGTGAAAAGGGTGCCATTTCTTCTTAGGCCTTTCACGGCAATCGGACACTGCAGTCATGATTTGAGGCATTTTGTTCCAAAACATGTGTTTTGTTAAATTGGACCTGCTGGTGGCGCTATAACAGGCCAATGTGAAAATGGTGGCATTTCTTCCTCTGCCTAATGGGAATGTGCGTGTGAAATTTCACGGAAATCGCAAGCTGCGCTCATGATTTGAGGCATTTTGTTCAAAATCCTGCAAACTTTGGAAGCCAACCTAAACCAATGAAGATGGAATATGGAAAATCTGACAGACCCGTGTTGATCACATGACTATAGAGATACTGTGTACCGATTTGCATGACCGTTGGATAAAACTTGTAGGAGTAAATGGGTTTTGCACAAATCGGCCTCCTGGTGGCGTTATAACAGGCCCAATGCTAAAAAATTGGGGCACTCCCTGGATGAATTGGCATCCAGGGAGTATGTGTACACAGTTTCGCAGCGACCGGGCCAACGGTGCCGGAGATTAGATGCTCACGGACGGACAGGACACACGGACGAACGGACAGGGTGCAACACACACTCTCTCGCCACGCCTTTCGGCCTGGCGGAGACAATAAGTTGGGTGTTTGTTGTTCCGAGTTTGAGGAGGGCTCCTCCTGCATGAGACACTGCATGGTGGCAGTTGCAGAGGTGAGACCGCAGAGCTTACAGCAGAATGCCATAAAAAAAACTTTACTTTTACTTTACAAGCATGGTGCACACTATATGCGCCACACCGGCAGTATTTTAACCTATTAAGACCGGGAACGCATCTGTGTCATTTTTACTTTGGCTATTAAAAAATTAGACCTGTTCCAATGTGATGCGTTGTGAAAATAGCAAAAAATATAGCAGATATACAAGCAGATCTACAAGCTCATAGCGCGGCACTGAGTGCCGCGCTATGAGCTTGTAGATCTGCTATTTTTTGAAAAATCGTGAAAATTTGTGCAAATCTTTGAATATATATATTTTTAAAGTGAACATTTTTAACTCAAATCTTTGCTTCTGGGGATTCTACAATGTCTTCTAAATCCTAACATGTTGCTATAATATCAGTGGTCCTCAAACTTTTTCATGTCTGTCAAGGACCCTCAAAATGATATTTGGCCGCGGACCCCCATATCAAAATATGTTGTTCCAGGGACCCCCCAGAAGCAAAGATTTGAGTAAAAATGTTCACTTTAAAAAGAAATGTATATATTTATATGTTCAAAGATTTGCAAACATTTTCAAGATTTTTCAAAAAATAGCAGATCTACAAGCTTGTAGATCTGCTATTTTTGAATAGCCAAAGAAATCTTAAAATGACACAGGAAAAACATTAGTGCTTGGCTGCATGCATGTTCAGTCAACTTTTCAGGGCAACAAGGAAGGGGACATAAATATTACTACACAGGAATATAATGTATTTGGGGTTTATTCCATGATACCTGGCAACCCTACCACTTATAATATTCTCCCCTGGCGGTAATAAGAACCTAACCTGGAGTGGAGTGGAGTTCATGAATGCAGGCAAGTTGTTACGTTCAGGTGTTAGAACTCCTTTCATTATGCGGTTCTGCTTGTACTGCATGTACCTGGCTCCAGGCCCAGACAGTTGCAGTGCCTTTAGGTCTAGTGCTGACAGCTCAGTCTTGGGGGGGGCTGTCTCCAGGTCGACAACAGTGTTCCCAGAGAACACTGCTGTTATTACTCATTGCCGGGCTGATAGTCACTGACAACCGTGAATCATGCCCCCGAAACAGATTTTTGCACATGATCTCGGTGACAGAGGCATTATTACCTAGCTTGCACATTGGTCTCTCACCTTAAAAAACATATAAGCTCCTTCCTCTCATCATGCAGAAGCTCACTGATGCAAGAAGATGACTAAAATAATGTCTCCTAATATAGCTGCTGATAAGATTTTAAAAAGGAATGAAAAATCTATATTCTAGTTGAGCATGACGTTTTGTTGTTGGAGCGCTCACTACACTGTTTGACGTGTGAACCAATCAAGCAATTAAAAAACTAATTGGTCGAAGAGTTGCAACGTAGGAAATGAGCATCATGAACGTTTCTGATGCTATATTCATTTCAAGCCAAATTACAAACTCTTATTTTGGGCAGTGACTAATTGGGATATGGTAATAAATACTGGATGCCAAAGTAATGAGATTATGACGGATTTGGTTCTTTTGTGTTTATTATTTCCAGCACTATCTCCCAGGCCTTGGCCGTAGTTCATTCGGCATATAAACATGTCAGAGAAAGGAGAAGGAATGTTGAGAGGGCTGTCTTCCCGGAAGACACTGTGTTTTTCTCTAGTATTATTATTAGATACAGTATCCCGCCAAGCCCTCCAGGCTTCTGTCCTGTCAGCAGCAACTCCACAATATGTTATTAACCTGGTTGGTTTACAACTATAGGTCGTGATCTAAAGCTGGCCACAAAACAAGAATTATTATCATATAAGTCTGGCTTGAAGAAGAGGTCTGTGGCACATGGAACAAAGGCAACAACTTAAGAACCCTTGATATTGCCGAATCCCAGATGCTTCTGAAGCTTTAGAGGAGCACTTTGGGTGGATCACTCAGACCTACAGCGTTGATAGATAAAACTGCAGCCTCAGAGTTTGTTTGTGATGGCAATTCCATTAGCCCGGGAACGCATCTGTGTCATTTTGAAGATTTCTTTGGCTATTCAAAAATAGTAGATCTACAAGCTCATAGCGCGGCACTGAGTGCCACGCTATGAGCTTGTAGATCTGCTATTTTTTTTAAATCGTGAAAATGTTAGCACATTTTTTAATATATAGATATTTTCAAAGCAATTGTTTTTACTCAAATCTTGCTTCTGGGGATTCTACAAATGTCTTCTAAATCCTAACAGTTTTTTTCTTTTGAATATCAGTGGTTCTCAAACTTTTTCACGTCAAGGATGTGTTTGGCCGCGGACCCCCATCTCAAAATATGTTGTTCCAGGGACCCCCAGAAGCAAAGATTTTAGTTACAAATGTTCTCTTTAAAAATATATATATATTCAAAGATTTGAACTCTGTGTGCAGTTTGCATGTTCTCCCCGTGTCTCACAGGGTAGTTAATACTCTCACAAAAACATGTAGTAATCCTGGTCACTATATCGCCTCCCCCATGACAGCCGGGGCGCCTGATGGAGGGGAAGGGAACTGGTTGGAATAACGTGTTCCTTCCACGCGCTACGTCCTACCAGGGAAATCCCCCCTGTCAGGTGACAAGAAGGTCAGTTGGCTCTCATGCATTGAATGAGGCATGAGCTCGGCCCTGGCCTCCCTAGGCTGGTGAGGGGAGTGTAGTGCCCAGGATCACTTAGAAAATTGGCACCGGGTGAAAAATAAGGGTTACAAAATCTTTTTAAAAAAAAAAAGAATAGCCTAAGAAATCTAAAAATGACACAGATGTGTTCCCGGTCTTTTTGGGTCAAGTAAGCTTCACACAGGCTCACTTTTTTTGCGGCCTAATGTCACATTTGCATATTTGAAGCATTCCAGTGATTCACACAAAAGCAATCAACTAAACAATGTCTCAAGGGTCTCCACCTGGTTTGAACCCAAACTATCAGATCTTAATAGTGGCTAGCATTCATTTTTACCAGACCTTGAGCTAAAATGTAATTATTCCAGATTTCACACCGTCACTGGAAGAGTTAGGAAACCGCAGCATCACTCCAATGCACACACAAAGCTTGGATAACTTTGATAGTCGTGTCCGACAGCATGCTGTGTGTTGTAACACTGCCCCCTTTTGGTGAAGCATATGCACTTAAGTCAATACCTAAGCTGTGCTTTTTATAAGTGGATTCGATTGACACGTTTCTACATAGAATCCCCACTGATTCAGGGGTGAAGACCGGCCGTGCGTTTGTTGAATATTCTCTCTCCAGGCAGGCAGAAGAATGGCCACCTGCAGAGAGGAAGTATTTCTTCTTTTTTTCTCCTCCCTATTGTTTTTCCCGTTAGAACACCATCTGTTGCCTAACTCAGGGGTTGTAGGCCTATAACCCTTTCAGACCGAGAACGCATCGGTGTCATTTTAGATTTCTTTGGCTATTCAAAAATAGCAGATATACAAGCTCATAGCGTGGCACCGAGTGCCGCGCTATGAGCTTGTAGATCTCTTTTTTTTTATTTTGTATTGTGAAATTGTGTGTAAATCTTTGAATATCTATTTTTCCATAGCGAAACATTTTCTCTATTACAACTTTTGGGGGGTCCAAGGAACAAAATATTTTGAGATGGGGGTCTGCGGCCAAAATTCATATAATTTTGGAAAAAGTTTGAGAACCACTGATTATAACAACATTTATTTTTTATTTTTTTCAAAAAACTGTTAGGATTTAGAAGACATTTGTAGAATCCCCCAGAAGCAAATATTTGAGTTACAATTGTTTGCTTTGAAATATATATGTATTCAAAGATTTGCTCAAATTTTCTAGTTTTTTCAAAAATAGCAGATCTACAAGCTCATCTTATAGCTCATCTTATAGCGCGGCACCGAGTGCCGCGCTATAAGATCGTAGATCTGCTATTTTTGAATAGCCAAAGAAATCTTAAAATGACACAGATGCGTTCTCGGTCTGAAAGAGATAAAGCACACAAAGATGAGTATTACGGCTTGTCCTCATGGCATTTTTTGTTTCCTTGTTTGTTTGTTTGTTTTATTCTTCTCCATTTGAATGTATTGTAGTTGAAGGGCATACCTTCGGTGCCCATCTGGTATGGGAACATTC
Organism: Gymnoscopelus braueri; assembly: GCF_963280865.1. Classification (NCBI taxonomy): domain Eukaryota; kingdom Metazoa; phylum Chordata; class Actinopteri; order Myctophiformes; family Myctophidae; genus Gymnoscopelus; species Gymnoscopelus braueri. Next base: position 21,614,254 of record NC_137625.1, read on the forward strand.
AAGCAAAAAATATGATTATAATGGAGCAGCAGAAATGACAGAAATGAAAGTCGCCGAGCCCTGTGCAAATTAACCAGGCCCTGCAGAGTTGCTAGATTAATGAATTGACTGTGTAAACTGGAAAATGTTGGCATTTGCCGTGATGCAATAATTGCACAATGCAGACAGTTGCTTTAGCAGCTTTCTGTATCTCATGCCATTTATTTTTGATTTAATGCTTTTTTGTTTTAGCTTTAATGACCCATGTAAATATGTAATAGCTGACATCTCCTCTCTGCTTGCCACCATTACCCGTTCCTAATGCAAAAGGTGGTCATGGCCCATTTGATAAAAGCGGATGGTTCGGATAAAGCCATCGCCCACCCACTGTGACTGAGTCACTTTAAATTTTACACAGAGCCATTAACTGTTTAAAGTTTGCGATTGACCGTGTATTTGAGCTACTGAGACAAAATGTTATCAGTCTCACGAGTGCAATGCCTTTTTTTGGTCCAACACACACTGAGTGGTGCTGTTAAAATGACAGCGCCACTCATGAGTCATGATGCTGTTTATTCTTGAACTTTGTGACTTTGATTGTTAACCTAGAGGTTTTGTCTGCATATGAAATATTTTGGGTTTTTGTGAGGGTAGGTACCCTCACAAAAACATGCAGTAATCCTGGTCTCTATACTGCCTCCCCCTGGCCAGCCGGGGCGCCTGATCGAGGGGAAAGGAACTGGTTGGAATAACATGTTCCTTCCACGTGCTACGTTCTACCAGGGAAACTCTCCTCTGTCAGGTGATAAGAAGGATCAGTTGTCTCTCATGCATTGAAGGAGGCATGAGCTCGGCCCTGGCCTCCCTAGGTTGGCAGAGGGCAGGTAGTGCCCAGGATTACATAGACAATTGGCACCGGGTGTAAAAAATGGGGTTACAAAATCATGGGATAAAAATGTAAGGAAAAAAATATATATATTTTGGGTATGCTTTTTTAGGTCAGCTCAAAAGGATCTAGATTCCTCTGAAAGAAACGGCACAATATACTGTGCAATGTACAGTATGTACACCACCAGACTGGGCGAATGTGATTGTTATTTGCAAGTTAGCATTGAAGTGGCTGTTGAGAGAGATCCGTTTTTTTCTGTGGCTCCTTACTGTAGTTTATTGATCTTTGCTTGAATTTGTCAACAAAAAGGAGGTTCAGATTTCAGTGAAGGTGGTGGTAATGATCAACAGGCTGGTGTTGACAACACAATGAAAATAAGTTATTAACTGGGGATCAGCTACATGTTGCAAAGCAGGAACACTAGGTCTGGAGCAATCAGCCTGTCAGCCATTTATCTTTTATCAATCTGCCGCTCAGTGGCACTGTTGGGAGAAAGCAGCTCAGAATAATTTGACTTTGTGTTGAGATCAAAATACAGCATAACTCATTTTGACAACTTATGCTCTGTGAGGGGGCTGCATGCTGACTCTCACACGGGAATCACTGCAAAATCCTACATGTTATTTTATCTCTCTGAGTAAAAATTAACACGCAGCCGCAGGATTTTGAATGATGTTGATGTACTATTTCTATGCCAGTAAATCTGCAGTAAGATTTTGATAGTCGAAAGCTGATTTTGGTTCATTTGGCGATGTTTAGGCACAGCTCTGACAAAGACAAAACAAAATATTAATCCATTAAGACCGGGAACACATCTGTCATTTTTTGATTTCTTAGGCTATTCAAAAAAATAGCTATGAGCTTGTAGATCTGCTATTTTTTTTTTTTATCGTGAACATTTTTGCAAATCTTTGAATATATATGTATTTTTAAAGCGAACATTTGTAACTAAAATCTTTGCTTCTGGGGGTCCCTGGAACAACATATTTTGAGATGGGAGTCCACGGCCAAATAAATCCTTGACTTGAAAAAGTTTGAGAACCACTGATATTAAAGCAACATAAGTTTTTTCAAAAGAAAAAAACTGTTAGGATTTATACGACATTTGTAGAATCCCCAGAAGCAAGGTTTGAGTAAAAAAAATTGCTTTGAAAATATATATATATTCATGATTTTTCAAAAATAGCAGATCTACAAGCTCATAGTGCGGCACTCGGTGCCGCGCTATGAGCTTGTAGATCTGCTATTTTTAAATATCCAAAGAAATCTTAAAATGACACAGATGTGTTCTCGGTCTTAAAGGGTTAAATAAAAGTTCATGTAATTTTCACAATCTGTTTAGAAATACAGTTTTAACTGAAATCATGATTTAGTGGCCCATATGGCCATGGCAAGCCTTCGGACCAGGATAAAGGCGTGATTTAATTAGGAAGCAGCTTGAAAGCTAATGAGGTGTTGTGGTGTTTGCCTGGATTAATACACTTTCCTGGCAAAACCATCCATGCATGTGTGATGCCAACATGAGTTCGCTTTGTATACCTTATGGTCAGCTAATCTTTATTGTGTCTCTTCCACATATTGTAGTATAGTGTCCTACATGCATTGATTGTAACCACTTTCAACCAAGCGTCCCTATTTTGGGCATATGCAAAACCTTTTTTTAATGTCCAAAACTTTCAAAAAATAGCAACATTTGCAGATCTACATGCTCTTAATGCGCCATGTGAGCTATTTTTACCAGGTTGCAAAACCTGGTCTACATCTACACTCGCTAGTCCTGACTTTTGCGTCACTTTTTCCTCATTGGCTGGTCCTTTAGCCAATGAGGGCTCAATGTCCTCTCAGAATATGGGATGTAAAGACGACCCGCAATACTGTGTTCGGCCACTGTATGTATCTCTATGAACTTGCCATGTTAGGGAGAGAAATGAGCAACCAGGTCTAGGAAAACAAGCCCAAAAAAAGCAACTATAGGCCACATGAGCACTTTCAACCGCCGCAACCTGGTATAATATGACTGTGTCATATCTTGTTTGAAATAGGACTCAAGTGGTTAAAGTGGCTTCTGTTTCTAGCAGGTTGAACAATCTTGGGGGCCAGCGAGTTGATTTAGCAGCCAATTCATCTGGGTTTAGTCGGCCGGTTGACCCTAATTGAACCAGTCTGCCCAAGGCAAGCAGTCAGCCAGTAGCGTAGCGTGAGGGAAAGCCCGGCAAGTGGAGTACAGTAGGCGTTCCCTCCCCTAGTCCTGATGACTTCCAGATGACAGCCTAGACGGCCTGGCCTCTTGAGAAAACTCAACACGCACACACACACACACACACACACACACACACACACACACACACGTTTGTATTACTATACTTGTGAGGACATCAATATTTTAGGAAGCCGATTTTATGATAAATTTATGATTTCTTCTAAAGCCGAAAAATAGCAGGTCTACAAGCTCACAACGTGTCGCGCTGCGACACGTTGTGAGCTTGTAGATCGGCTATTCTATGGTGTGTGCCATCGCCGCACAACTAAGTATAAAATGGGAAAAATCTACAACCCGACCCCTTAACCTAACCTCTAAATGTCTAATTCTAATATTAACCCCAACCTGAATCTTTATCTAATTGTAAACGTATGTACGTTGGTCCTCACAAGTATAGTAATACAAACACACACACACACACACACATGCACGCGCGCGCGCGCGAACACACTCACACACACAGAGAGAGAGTGGGTATCAGAAAGTGATGGAGGGGGAAAGAATGTGCCCTCATATGTAACTATTGCTCTTGAAGTGCCAGAGCGCAACGCACTCAGTTTGCTTTTATCCTCCTTCTTCTCCTGATGGGTGTTCTGTTCGTTTATACGTATATCTGCTCAGCTTGGGCCTTGGCGGCTGCACCGTAGAGCCATGTGACATGTAGGGAATGCATCCCTCATAGAGAAAGCAAGCTAGAGTGGGAGATAGATAGAGAGACAGTGCTGTGTGTCAGTGGAGGTGTTGCTCTTCTGATATTATCACCATGATGCAGTGGTGGGTCGCTCTCATCTCTGTCCTCTCCTGCAGCGTCTACCTAGCAGCCTCTCAGCACTGGAGAAAAGGTAAGGTGGATGGATGACTTAGGCTCAGTGGTGGAAAGAAATCACTCAAATGTTTTACTTAAAGGTAGGGTAAGTGATTTACTTTTGTTGAAATAAGTGTTAAACAGCTCTATATTCTGATAGTAATCATTGCTATAGAGTGTTTGTTCAGTAAAAGGAGTCTTCCATGTCTCTCCAGCTCTTTATTAAACAGAAAATGCATTTTCAGTGCTCTCTCCTGATTGGCTTAAATGTTGTCACCTACCTGAAAATGTATTTATATTCTGTTTACTAAAGAGCTGGAGAGACGCCTGTGACCGAATAAACGCTCTGTAGCAATCATTACTATCAGAATATAGTACTTTAACCTTTTAACAAAAAGAATATATATACCAAAAAATATCACTTACCCTACCTTTAAGTGAAAGTATAAATACTGCAATGTAGAAGTACTCTGTTACGTTGTGAGCTTGTAGATCGGCTATTTTCAAACATTTTAGTACTTTTACTTTTGGTACTTTAAGTACATTTTGATACCAATACTTTTGTACTTTTACTCAAGTAAATTTAGAATTTGGGACTTTTACTTCTAACAGAGTACTTCTATATTGCAGTATTAATACTTTTACTTAAGTAAAACATTTGAGTACTTTTTCCACCACTGAGTTTGACCCCTTTCCCACATTGAGACATCCCTCAAGCCAAATTCTAGCATTCACCAATAGGGCTAAAGTGGTTAATGTATGTTTTATAATGTAATCATTTATATCTGCAAAGTAACTAGTAACTAAAGTTTTCAAATAATTGTAGTGGAGTAAAAGTACAATATTTGCCTCTGAGATGTAGTGGAGTAGAAGTAAAAGTATAGACAATTGGAAATACTCCAGGAATGTAAAAGTACCTCAAAATTGTACTTAAGTACAGTACTTGAGTAAATGTACTTTGTTACTTGTTACGCTCTCACGGGTCCAGTTAGGGGCATGAGGGTGTTTTGTCTCTGTCGATTCTCTCCACTTCCACACATACAGCTGTTGTGGCCAGTGGAGCCACCGCTGGTGATTTGTTGACAATCTCAACTTTAAAGCTGTGAGAAAAGTTAGAGTTAAGCAGGTAGTGTTTCTTGTATGCAGACAGTAGTCTCAGGAGCATAAATGTATAAGGCTGTAATGGCCCGTGTTCATACAGAGAAGACATTATTGTTTGTTTGTGTATTCTTGCAGGCCGCCTGGGGTGATACTAGATGGGGATAAACAAACAAACGCATGACGACTAATGTTGAATAGCTTTAATAATATTTACACAGTGCTCTGTGTGTGTGTGTGTGTGTGTGTGTGTGTGTGTGTGTGTGTGTGTGTGTGTGTGTGTGTGTGTGTGTGTGTGTGTGTGTGTGTGTGTGTGTGTGTGTGTGTGTGTGTGTGTGTGTTTGCTTGTGCCTGCCTGCATGCCTGCCCTCATACAGTACATACAGTATTATATCTATTTAGTTTATTTTGATCCACATCAACAATTACACAAAACGTACCACACTATAATCCAATACCACAATAACCCTGTCGTCCCTATTTTGGGGAAGCAAGAAGGTTTGCTCTATATTGGCTCAGTGTTAAAAATTCTAGCACTATTATGCACTTTTATTTTCCTGCTAAAAACAACTAGCTTCTTATTATTGGATCCAGTTCTACAGGGTCCTCATATGTTCTAGATTTAGCAGTGCAGCCTGAAATTCTCTGACAAACATTCAGACTCGGTCCCATTGGAAACCTGCATTCCTCACCTCAAAGAATACGATACAGGGATTTGCACAACCAAAAAAAGCAATGATTTAAATTGCTGGATTAGTCACATGATGATAAACCTGTGACAGGAAAAGGGATTTGAGCAAAAGGATTTGAAGGGTGATTTCCAATAGATACAATGCTAAATCACTGGGTGCATGACAGAGCGCTGTGTGCGTGTGCGTGTGAGAGAGAGAGTATGTGTGTCAGAGAGTGTGATATATAGATAGATAGAAAACTTGATGTATCCCGAGGGAAATTGCAGTCATTACAGCAGCAGAATACACAGTAGTGAACATAGGACAAGGCACAGCACAAAAAAACTAAACTGAAAACGCTGTACCAAACAAGCAGGGAACAATACAAAAAGCCATAAGAGGCATCAAAAATAGAATACAAATACAAAACAAAAAGCATAGAAATACTGTCAAACCACTTAAACCCCAGCATCTGTATTGTGGGGAAAGCTGTTGCTGAAAATAGCAGATCGACAAGCTCACAACAAGACGCAACGCTATTTTCAGCGAAAGCTTTCTCCACAATAACAGAAAACAGAAAATACACTAGTATTGAGCCCTGTGGGACTCCGGTTACCCACATGGGGTTTAAGTGGTTAATGTGCAGAACAACAATGTGGTGTTTTGTACATGAGGGACAATGATTGGAGAGACTTGTTGAAAGTCCTGATGGCCGCCAACAGAAACAATCACAAGGATCCTGGGAACAGTGCAGATGGATCAGATCTGTTGCTGACATTCAGTGTTGATTTCGCCAACAAGGCACCGCCAAAATATTTTTTTGTTGACAAAATCAACTGTAGATTTAGTCAACTAAAATCTTCTGATATTTAGTCGACTAAAACTAGACTAAAACTAAAACTTCTCAGACGACTAGAATTTTATTCACACTAAATTTATTTACACTGCTTCCCACCCATGCAGCAACGCAGGCTGTTTGTGTCAAAGAGAAATCAAAGAACATGATCCTTACAGTGATGCCTGGGAGTAGGATCTGGTCAGCAGGTGGATGATAGTGTCGTCCATTCTAATGTACATCTGCTGGGGGTGCAGTGCTGTCCTGCCTTTGTGTGTTCCTGATGTAGGCTGCATTTTGGGTCACTTTTGGATATCCGAGTGTATTTGTGTGTGTGTGTGTGTGTGTGTGTGTGTGTGTGTGTGTGTGTGTGTGTGTGTGTGTGTGTGTGTGTGTGTGTGTGTGTGTGTGTGTGTGTGTGTGTGTGTGTGTGTGTGTGTGTGGGGGTGGGTGGGTGGGGCACGTGCTCGCGCGTGCGTGCTCGCGTGCGTGCGTGCGTGCGTGCGTGCCTGCCCATGTTTTGGAAGTAGATAAATATTATAGATTGCATCATCAGAACTAACTGGTTGGTTGATTGTAGATGAGATGTAAATGAGATGTGAATCGATGCCCTTGCCAGGATGCTTGCCTGTATAGCCGTCCTGTATGGGAAGATGAAGCTAACCAGACTGTGAAGTTGACAGCCTAGGTCCTTTGGATAATGAATAAATTGTCATTGCGGCTGCAGTGACTTCTATGGGGTGAGACCTTGACCCGTCCTTTCGAACACAATTAAAAGACAGTTCCACATCGTGGCTTACGTTGGAAACTAACCGAAACACGGCTCATGGACCTTCATTTCCTCCTCGTTCCCAAACGACTGCCAGAGTGCCAGATACTCTCATCTTGATTGAGAGATAACGAGTGTTTTTCCTGCAGCTGTCTGGCAAAAACACCTGTCCTTGAGTACTGGCGTACTGTATTGTTCTTCCATCATTATTAAGACATTTGCCTGACATCATGAGATTTAGAGCTTTCTCAGTTTGGGAGTGTTAGGGGAAATATCTAGACGCACTCATGAAGCTTAGATTAATTTCTAAAACCTAGAATTCTCAGATAACCTTTTTGAATCCTTTCACGGGAAATGGGTGGTTTTGAAGGGAAGATGAGGCTTTCTGTTTTCCTGTCTTGACCGCCAATGTTACCGCTGCTTTTTCTTTTGATTGATTGATGTAATACTTTATTAACATGATTATTAACAATACAGGCAGTACAGACAAAGGTTATGCTATGCTTATGAACAAAGCAATAAACAAGCGAAGCTGAGAAATATACCAGTGTTGAAGACTTTATTGTTTTTCTGTTGAATTTTCTGTTGACTTAGTGAAGCTGAGAAATATACCAGTGTTGGAGACTTTATTGTTTTTCTGTAGAATTTTCTGTTGACTTAGTGAAGCTGAGAAATATACCAGTGTTGCAGACTTTATCGTTTTTCTGTAGAATTTTCTGTTGACCTAGTGTCACTCACTCCAGAGTAGTAGTTTGACCAGTGGTGTAAAGTAACTAAGTGTATTTACTTAAGTACTGTACTTAAGTACACTTTTGAGGATTTTTTTACTCTACTGGAGTATTTCCCATTTTCAGTACTCTTACTTCTACTCCATTACATCTCAGAGGCAAACATTGTACTTTTACTCCACTACAATTATTTGAAAACTTTAGTTACTATAGTTACTTTTCAGATATCAATTATGATCTTATGAAACATACATTAACCACTTTAGCCCTATTTTATACCTAGGCTATTTGAAAATAGCCGATCTACAGGCTCACAACGCGTTGCTTGTAGATCGGCTATTTTCAAACATTTTTATACTTTTACTTTTGGTACTTTAAGTACATTTTGATACCAATACTTTTGTACTTTTACTCAAGTAAATTTAGAATTTGGGACTTTTACTTCTAAGGGCGCGCTCTCACCAAAACGCTGTGACGCACCTGTCACTCACATTCAAGACTGTCCCCGTAGCCCGCACCGCCTGGCGCCTGCTGCCTTGAGCACCATGGTGCTTCCTGAGTCTTGGGACGGTCCGCCTTCGACTCACCCGATTGGACAGGGAGAAAATCAGCTCCTGCCTCCAGCTCCAGCAGTTTTATGCTTCCAATGGACAAGTCGCGTAGAGCAGATAAACGCAAGGTCTGCGCGACAAGCGGACAAATCCGCTCTTGCGTGAATCCACGCATTTACATTGACAATGCATTGGCAGATTCTGCCCCAGAGCAGGTAAAATAAAAGTGCGGTGAGAGCGCGCCATAACAGAGTAATTGCAGTATTGATACTTTTACTTAAGTAAAACATTTGAGTACTTTTTCCACCACTGAGTTTGACCCCTTTCCCTCATTGAGACGTCCCTCAAGCCAAAGACTATAGCATTCACCACCGCTAATTCATGGATTGCTCTTGGTCCCTCGACTCCTGGCAAGCATTTAGAGAGATTACAAGAACCCCTGCCTGTGTATAATGACGCCAGGGAACCCTGCCCATTCAAACAGTATTTGTTCAGGAAGAAATCGAGCGGAATCATGATGGATGAATAGGCAGCGACCATGCAGATAGTTTACTGTAAGTCACTCACACTGGGTCCAAAATGTTCAACCACAAACTGATAGCTAGTCGGAGCTTATTACAGGTTGCGTGCTTGTTTTTAGAAGTTTATTGGTAGTATTAAACAGTGAATCAAAAATAAATAGAAATTGCGATATGAACTACTAGTCTTCCTCACTTGCATAATAGGAAAACTATATTAGATAACGATTCAGTCCAACCAAACCTTCGTTAGGTTATGTTCACAAAGGTTGTACTTAACTACGTAAAAGAGAGAGATTCCGAAATAGACTTCTAAACAAGGCATTCAAGTGCTTTAGGAAATATTTGGTCAAGTAAAATATTCATTTCACCCATTAATCTATATTAAAGGGGAATACCAGTGTTTTTGCATATTGAGCCCATTGACTAGAAGTTATGTATAGGAGCCAAATGAGGGTTTATATTTGTATGTGTGCACTGGATTGGATTAGTGATTGATCTGATTGATGGAGGCACCTCATTGGCACCTTGATGGTGGGCGTGTCTCTGTGGGTGTGGCCTCCAGCGGCTATAAGTAATGGCACTCACCTGCTCACCTTTATGGCTGGTTTGACCATGGAGGTAGGGTGAGCTGGGAGAGCTACACTTTGTTGACAGCATTCGCATTTGTATTATTGCTCACTGTTTTAACTTATTTGATTTCTGTGCACATATTTATTACGTTTATTTATTGTAAATTGTAATATTTGGTGACACTGCAGTAAACATTTTAAACTTGAGGCTTAGCCTGCCGGCTGATCAATCTATTGGGGATTGTTAGCTCTAGTCCATAGCTTTAGAAGTAGTTCTCCTTAACACTATGGTACTTTCGATTCTTTCCCCTCGCACCGCAGTAGCACAGCCTCTCGTCTGTTGTAAAAAAAATAAATGCACGTTTGCCACTCACCAAAACAAAGACGGTTTTATGGAGTTGAAAGCCTATTCTACTAAGTGGGAACACTCTGAGCCCCCCACCTCACTTCTAAAATACACTTTTTAGCCACAAAAGAAAATATGTTTTGTGTTACTCCACAGTGCCCTCTACAGATCTGGTAAATGGAATTTTCCTATTGACCAGATTCTTCCATCCGGTGAAATATTTTCTTTTCTGTCCAAAAAGTGTATATTAGACGTGAGGTGGGGGGCTCAGAGTGTTCCCACTTAGTAGAGTAGGCTTTCAACTCCATGAAACCGTCTTTGTTTTGATGAGTAGCAAAAGCGTATTTTTTATTTTTACTACAGACGAGAGAGGCTGCGCTACCGCGGTGCGAGGGGAAAGAATCGAAAGTACCATAGCGTTAAGGAGAACTCCTTCTAACGCCATGGACCAGAGCTAGGGGATGGTTATACAGCAAACTTTTCCCTAATGTGTTATTCCTAGCTTGAAAAGTTATGAAGAGTTCATAACTTTATCATTACATTTTAATGTATTTGAAGGTGGAGATTGTTTTGAAAGTCTAAACTCTAAAATGGTCCCTGGAGAAAAGACAACATCTGACGTTCATGACTTTATCATGGTGATGTGATTATTGGATAATTATGAGGTCAATTTAAGGTGGGTTTATCACCTGAAAGCTTACATTTTATAATAAGGTAATTATTCCACAATCTAAAAGCGTTGTGGTATGCTTTGATAAAATGTTGCCAGTAAGTTGTAGAATATACATGACTTGTAGTCAGTGGGATAAACTTGCAATAATAGCGATATGGTCATTTTAAAAGGGCTGTTTATATGTTGTTGTTGTTTAGTGCAAGGGTCTTCAACAGGGGGTCCGGGGCCCCTAGGGGGTCCTCAGAGTTACTACAGGGCGTCCCCAAAATCTTTGTGTGATATGATTTTTTTTTTTTACATTAACCACTTGAACCCTATTATCCCTTTTCTGAGGAGAACGTTAGCCAAAAATAGCAGATCTACAAGCTCACAGCGCCTCGTGCTGCGAGGCATTGTGAGCTTGTAGATCGGCTATTGCAAAGAGGTGTGTGTGTGTGTGTGTGTGTGTGTGTGTGTGTGTGTGTGTGTGTGTGTGTGTGTGTGTGTGTGTGTGTGTGTGTGTGTGTGTGTGTGTGTGTGTGTGTGTGTGTGTGTGTGTGTGTGTGTGTGTGTGTGTGTGTGTGTGTGTGTGTGTGTGTGTGTGTGTGTGTGTGTGTGTGTGTGTGTGTGTGTGTGTGTGTGTGTGTGTGTGTGTGTGTGTGTGTGTGGGGTTAGTTATATACAGAGCATGTCAGCTACTTCCGCTACCCCTTCATCTTCCCCAGGCTTAGTGGAAGTGCTGAGGGACAGCGGGCGGGACCCCGAAGCCGTACTGGCAGGTTTCCAGGCGTTGCAACTGAGGCAGTTCCCTCCCCCGTGTCAACTATCGCACGGTCAAAGGGGGCAGGAAGGTCCATTTAATTGGGAGTGTGGGAGCAAGGTGCTGCTGCGAGCCGCCCGAGGCAGAGCCTATACGCCTATCGAAGTTGCCCTGCAGCTTGAAAGAAAGTATCCTTGGCCGGATCGTCGATGAGGGCCTGTCCTGGCCTACCACAGTCGAGCACTACTCGGAGCATGGTACGCCGTGGCTCGGTGAACTGATGACCAGGATGCGCGGCCAAAGACCATGGGCACTACGTGGTACTCTCCTGTATTGGAATGGTGCAGGCACAGGTGTACTTTCCTGTATTGGAATGGTACAGGCACAGGTGTACTTTCCTGTATTGGAATGGTGCAGGCACAGGTGTACTTTCCTGTATTGGAATGGTGCAGGCACAGGTGTACGTCAAGTACATGCTTCTCCGGCAGTTCATGCAGGGTTTGCCGCCGGGCAGAAGCCACATGCACCGCTTGAGGCTGCTCTCTACTCTCCAGCTGACCGTCAACTACCCTGGCCTGACGCTCTTCAGGTTGCCGGAGGGGATTTCGTTCAAGCGTCCCCCGCCCCAAGCCCCACAGGTGAGGCTGCCATTAGACGTTGTAATGCTTAAAAACTCTCTCACTCGATACGTGTGGTCCTGTGTCGGCCCTGGTCTTGTATGATTATGTGCATCTGTGTTTGTTGTCTTTACTGTTTGTCTGTAGATTGTTTATTTATGTGTTACACTGTACTGATGTAACGCCACAATTTCCCTTCGGGGATTTCTAAAGTATATCTCATCTCATCTCATCTCAGGTGCGGGTGTATGTATGGGGCCACCGCCCGGCCGGAGCTGGCTGCGCCGGACGAGGCGGTGCCAGATATGGTGGGAGATGACGAGGCACCCACCGAGTCCAGGAGCCGGGCGCTCCTGGACTCATGTTTCATGTTTTGTTTTGTTATCCTAGAATTGCTGAATTGCTGCTTTAGCCTGTATCGCAGTCCCTATAATAAATGTTATATTTCCTGCATTTAAAGAACTTTCAGAGTGTTATTTCTCACACGCTTGGGAGCTATTTCACACACGCTTGGGATAATTCCTGTTGTTTGTCCTTACAATGACTACAGTCAGGGTTGTGCATCTAAAGTGTATTGGGGTTGAAACCAGGTGGATAGTGGAAAATGACAGATTTTAGCGCATGTGCAACATTCTGACCTTTTCAACTTGTATATTACAACACTATGTAAAGACTATAGTTATACAGTAGGTATATATATTTATACTGTAGGTGTGTAGAGGGGAAATAAGAGCAGCAAAGGTTTATCTGAAACACAATTCTATACAATATAGAGGGGGTCCCTGCTTCATCTCTCTCTCAGCTAGGGGGTCCTTGTTGAAGACCCCTGGTTTAGTGGTTTAATACAGAACTGAAGCTTAACTTAAATAAATGTCATCGCAAATTATAATGCAATTGCGATATTGTCTGGAAAATCTTTTTTAACCATATCCTACTTATAGTACACAGAGTGTCCTCCTCTGTCTTAACCACTTAAGCCCTATATACTTTTTGTATTACAATTGTTTAATAGTTATAGTTATCAACTAAATAATTATTTAGTTATTAACTAAATAATTTACAAATCTCTGCTGTCTGGCAGAAACCTCCTAACTCCAAAATGAGTTAGGAGGTTTTGTTCATCATTGATAAGAACAGCTAAATGGACCTCCAAGCTCACAATGAGGTTGGAGGTCAAAAGGGGGTGGAGCATGGAGTCAGAAAAAACGGCAAACTCCACCCCCCTTTGGTGGAGTTAGCTGGTTTAGCAGAAAGTTTGAGGATCCAATGGAGTTGGCTGGTTTTGTCAGAAGCACTTTTTAATACTTTCCATTGGTTCAATATTTGTTTAATCAAAACACAGACGTAAAGGGTGTTCAATAGCACTGATTTATGAAAAACAAAACGCAAAAGCGGATAAATTGAGTTAGCTGGTTTCTAGCGGACAGCAACAAAAAAAATAGATTCAAATCAATGCTTTGACACCTCTAAGTGATATACGGTTATTACTGGGTTTGGGCATAGCCCAAATACATACCATTCCCCTGGCCTACTGTAGGGAATGTGACGCCAAGCTTGATAAGAAAACCTGGCAGCTAAAATACTGCACTGCTACAGACCTCATAAAGCACTATGGAGAAGCATTTATATTGAAATATTTGAGTCCTCCTTGGTTAACCAAATCCCTGCTGCATGTACCAAAATAACAATCATTACAGCAAAATTATGAGTGCCTCATACTACCAATATATATCAATACAACCAAAATATCAATAAACCCTTACAGTTCTCGTAATACCGAACATTTGGTGTTGCGACAACCCACAACCCTACTGTATACTTTAAACCCTTCTGCACATGAATCATGACTGAACAGTTGCCACAGAATGCATCCACTGAAATGATGAATTCTGAGTGGAAATACAATTAAATGGCTACACACCAGAGATGAAATTGTCACAGCAGTGCCTCTCAAGCTGTCGTTGCCATGCATGTCTCCCACTCGCCACTCAACATACTGTACCATCAACATAGTACCATATGGGGCACTGTTTTTTAAATGTTCTTAAATTTTTTTCCCACGATTTTGTAACCCTATTTGTTCACCCAGTGCCAATGCCTAAGCTTGTAATCCTGGGCGCTACTCTCCCTCTGCCAGCCCGGGGAGAGCCCCAGGCCCAAACTGAGCTCATGCTTCCTTCAACGCATGAGGAGTTAGCAGACCGCTTCTTATCACCTGACGACAAGGGGAGTTTCCCCGGTAGGACATAGCAGGTGGAAGGAACACGTCATTCTAACCAGTTCCTTTCCCCTCCATCAGGCGCCCTGGCTGACCAGGGGGAGGCAGTATAGAGACCAGGATTACTGCATGTTTTTTTGTGAGGGTACCTACCCTATGGGGACACGGGGAGAATGTACAAACTCCACACAGAAAGGCCCTTTCGCCAATCCCACCTAGGGTATGGGCACTGATTACACGGAGGAGAGAACACGCCCCCAGCACCCACAGCGTCCAAGGCAGGAATCAAACCCAGGACCTTCTATCTGTGAGGCGACTACCGACTGCGCCACCGTGCCCCCAGGGGTACTGTTTTTAAGAAAAACAGTATGCCCTAGGAGTTGTTTTGTTCAAATCGATTGCGTGCCAGTACAGCTCTGGTTTCTTATGCAGTATAAATTCCAGAGCTGCTGATCGTGCAATCTGGAGTCACTCACTCAGCGAGGATCATAAATCTTAACTCATGAGATAAGATGTGTAAGCAATTACATATCAACAGGGCTTGAATGGGATTAGGGTGAGAGGGTTGACCAACCGAGTCAACTTACACTAATGCCCTGTAGGTTATACAGCTATATATATCAATTTGCAGGCCTTGAACCATTGTGACGGTGGCAGAGGTTCTGTGCAGGCTCTCTATGGTGGCCAGATAAACTAAATGGAGGTGGAAGTAGAGTGGACATAAACGTGGCAGTCATCCAATCAGGAGGCTTGGATACGAGGCGGCAAGCCATAGCATTTGGCACTAGCTGCCAGTCCTGTGGGGGTGAGGGCAGTGTAAGTGTCATTTTAGCAGTGGTGGAAAGTAACTAAGTACATTTACGTGCTGTACTTAAGTACAAATTTGAGGTATTTGTACTTTACTTGAGTATTTCCAATTTCCAATACTTTTACTTCTACTCCACTACATCTCAGAGGCAAATATTGTACTTTTACTCCACTACAATTATTTGAAAACTTTAGCTACTAGTTACTTTGCAGATATAAATTATTATATTATGAAACATACATTAACCACTTTAGCTCTATTTTATAGCTAGGCTATTTGAAAATAGCCGATCTACAAGCTCACAACGCGTCGCATCGCGACGCGTTGTGAGCTTGTAGATCTGCTATTTTCAAATATTTTAGTACTTTTACTTTTGGTTGTTTAAGTAAGTATTTTGATGCCAATACTTTTGTACTTTTACTCAAGTACATTTTGAATTCTGGACTTTTACTTGTAACAGAGTATTTCTATATTGCAGTATTGGTACTTTTACTTAAGTAAAGAATTTGTGTACTTTTTCCACCACTGCATTTTAGTATGATTGTCTTATTTGTGTTCTGAAGATACAGATGAATATACACAGTCAAATCTCAGAGAGTATCAATGACCCCTTACAATTACATTGTTATACTAACTCTCTGGATTTTTACTGCGTAATCCCACTTCCGTTTGTATACCTCAAGTCCAACCCTTGCCATTTCCGCCTACAACAAGGCAAGGCCCCATATAAAAGGCTGCTGATTCACAACAGAACCAAACACCGACATCCCGGGTTGCCCTGGGATGCAGGGACACCACCCGTGTTTGTCTTCGTTTTCCATTGGCAGCATCACACAGAGAGCCTACAAGTCAATTACATCAGTACTGTTGGAAAATGGAGTCGGAACAAATGGAGAAACTCCAGAGAGAGAAACTTTAACATCAATACATTATACAGAGAATCCTCTTTCATTTCAAAACACTGCTTTTTCCAGTGGCTCTTCTTGACAAATTGGTGTTTAAACCTCAGTTGCTAGAAAGAGTCTTAACTAAAAAGTGCTCCTTGGAGCACATGTCTCCGCCAGGTCAGGTAGGTTATTGTGGGGCAGCAATGTTCGGAATACAGTCATTATAAGATTTTACTACAAATAAGCTACAATTCAGGAGTTATGAATCAAGCATAAATAAGTCATATTTCCACCATGAGGCTGATTTGAAAAGGGTATGGTGGCATTTCTTCATCAAGCTAGTAGGAGTGTGCATGCAAACTTTCACAGCAATGAAACAGTGTCTGCATTATTTGTTGCATTTTGTGAGAAACGGGTGACTCCTGCAAACTTTGAAAGCCAATCGTAGTTAAACAACATGGAATATAACAACTCTGGCAGATACGTATTGATCACAGAGAAAATTGTGTGCACATCCCACCCACGCCTGTATTTAGGCCAGGTGCTGGACATCAAGGGAAGAAACACTCTGATTACCCAAATCTGGTGTTGTATATCATCATTAGCCAATGTTTGTGTCATAATGTTATAATATTTGCCTGATGAAGACCTAGAAGGTCGAAACGTTACATAAATAAAAAGTGAGTTTTTTTGGAGCTTGAGAACAGTTTCTTCTTCTTATCCTAGATACGTATTGATGACGTACATAACTACTGAGGTGATGTGTACCAAATTGCATTAAATTTGGACAAAATCGGTAGGAATAATATAAAAACATTTGTTTAGCAAAATTTGGCCTCATGGTGGCGCTATATAGGGCAATGATAATTATTTTGAATGGAGGTTCTTCCGTGGCTTACGTTCAAAGTTTCTCACTGATGGGTCCAGCAATGCTTGTGCCATTATGTGCAAACGTGCCCCTCCCGCAAACTCTGAAAGCCAATCATATAGTCCAACAAAAACTTGTATATATGACAATATGACTATAAAGATAATGTGTACCGATTTTGCGTGATTTTTGGGAGTATTAGCCAAAAATGTGATTTGCAAAAATCTGCCTGCTGGTGGCGCTATAGCAGGCTGATGTGAAAAATGTGGGCAACTGGTTCAGGACGGACAGGGGCGAAAACATAGTCTCGGCCACGCCTTCGTCCTGGCGGAGACAACTCCCCTCTTAAACTATACTTTAAGAGGGGAGCTGAAGAGTTCAACTGCATTATAAGCCCTCAACTTTATACATTAATGGAGTTGAGTAAATGCATTCACTGTTCTGTTCTTGTGTGACCTTTCTGCTTGATGGAATCTGAAATATTGTTAAAGTGTGTTTGTTTGTGTCCAATACTTCAGGACTGCTCAGACTACCAATTTGGCTACTTCCAGCCTTGTTTGGACGTGACCCTTTGCTTGAACGTGACATGTCCAACACATTACATTCCTAGAGGGAATCTCTGTTGACTGTCAAGATTTAATTAATGAAAAAGGCAGGAAGCAAATACAAGCGGGAATGGTTCATAAATCATTCCTTTCGAAAAAACCCTGACCTCTTAAGGATACTTGGTATGTTTCTATTTGGTATGTATTCTATTTGAAGACATTTGACTGAAGAATGTTCAAAAGGAATTTCTTGAAATAGGCGAAGGTTGAAAAATTCTTGTAGGCTACCGCCTATAATTTACTTAATCACTAAAAAGGAATTACTTGCGTTCTGCAATTCTTTTAACCACTTAAACATATATGTCGTTGACCGGGGGGACCCCCAGGGCTCTATATTCGCCCCCCCTCCTTTTTTCCCTCTCCCCCAAATCTCTCTCTCTCTCTGAAAATAGAGAACAATCGGCAATTTCCATATAATGTTGCCAATGTTCTCCAAATGTTTCCTATTATGACATTCCCAGAATAGGGACACTAGGGTTCATGTGGTTAATAAACATTTTCTCATGATTATCGTTTGTTGTGTTAATACACTAGAAATTACAATTAAAGGATAACTATCCCTAGAAACACCAAAGAAAATAACATACCTAAACAAAATTGTGCTATTGCTTAGCATAAAAGGTAGGGTTGCCTGCAGTAACTGTTTCCAGTAGCTGATATGGAGATGTTTTATTAGCATCAGTAGACAGACACCTGAGCTTAGGAGGACCCTGGTCACCTGTGTATGCCCCAACACTTTGAAATTACACCACGGTTAGCACAGCAGCACCTGCACGTTTTTAAGGCAAGGATGACTACTAACCCCTGGGCGTCACGCTGCGGCCAATTAGTTCCGTCACAGGCTCGAGGCTTCTACAAACGGCATAGTCGAAACCTAACTACCACCGGAACGCCAGGGGCCACATTCAGTCTAACCTGCATAGTATTTTAATAGTAATATGTCTGTGTTTGTTCAGCCACCAGCCCACCCACACGCAGGACTCACTGGGTAAGGTGGTGCCTAATTATCTAGAATGCGAGGAATGTCCTCTGATGCCTTCTCTCTTTCCTCTCTCTTGTAGCGTTGTATCCGTCGGCCTATTGGATAAAGCGTGGGACACATTCATTGGTCAACCCCACATTCCAGACGTCAGTGGAGGACGTCAACCTGCTTTTTGAGGTTAGTTAAGACCAGAGGTGGGCTGCCGGTGGAGCCTAGTGGAGCGCAGCTGAACTTGCTCTGAAGGTGCACGTGCGTGCCCGTGAGAGAGCCGCCAACACCTAGAACAATGGCCCTCTACCTGGCTGCTTTGCATGACATTAGGCTACTCGAGAAAGGCCATGGAATTGAATGTGTTACATTCCTCTCACAATGAGAGACAATTGGTCTCTGCACTGCAGAGTGCGAAAGGGTATTCAGCCAGATGAATTTAATCATCACCCCAATCCGTACAAAGTTACTGTTTAAACAGGTATCAGCCTTGATGTTCATCAAGTTACATGGGCCACCTATGACTGGGACCCTAGATTATGTAATAACTTGGATGAGATCCCCTCGCTTAGCTGAGGACCCAAGAACGAGAGCTGTACCACACACTCTAACGAGGATCTCTGTCATTCCAGTAAAGACAAGTTGTCTGATTATTTTAAGTATAGCCTACTTATGTGTGGGTGGGCTTTTATATAAAACTAAAAGGAAAATAATTGATTCATTGAAACAAAAATAAAAACAACAAATTAACAATGCGACTAAATAATAAGAAATATAATCACATTAAAAAAACTGGTTTTCCATCACATATGTTGCGTACAGTATTTCAACTAGCACTGAGCTGAGCGGCTATGTGCACATGCGTGCGTGTGCATGTGCGCGTGCACGTTACGTCATTACAATAGAGCTCCACTAGCTCAAAAATCCACAGCACACCCCATGGCAGACATAGCAATAATATTGTTACAGGTCCACAGGAACTCATTTCAACTCCAGTTCCAGCTAAGGAAATATGATGGTCCTAGCCAAGTCAATCCTACTCTCTTGTGGTCAATCAACTTGAAGTTGAAGTTTGCTGCTGAGAAACAGCAACGAGAACACCGTCACATACCACTACAATCCATGAATTAGCAGGAATGCTGAATTATCTTTTCCTCCCTATTTCGCCTTCTCTATGGGCTGGATATTGTAGATTCCTATTTCATAATATATAGGGACATGCTATTTTAATTTACTCCAATGCACCTTCAGCTATAATAAAGGTATGATGGCTATTGGCCTGATGGTTTTTCTTGTGTACTGAGAGGTCCACATATGTTTGTGTACTGTATGTATGGATTTGCAATATTCACTGAGTTATTTTTTTTTACACACTAGGATCATGAGGTGCCGTCTGTTTATTCTATTCAGTCTGAAGAACAGTTTGTTCTCGAAATGTTACTCTTTTTGGATGTACTAATCATTTCACTTAAGGGAGCCGTGTGCGTGCCTTTGTTCTTTTTGGGTCCCGCACTTGCCTTCAAAGGCTCTGTGGATGTGCGCAACTGTTTTTGAACTTGCTTGTCTGTCCAACATGGAACATACTTTCTGTGGAGGAACAGCAAGTATTTTCATTGGATGCTTTCTCTGCAGATCCTGCTGGCCGGCCTGCAGATAGAAGGCGAGAACCAGCCCATGCTGATCCCAGATGAGGAGCTGGCTTCACTCAGGAACGTGGAGAAGCTGGAGGTCATCTGCGAGGACATCCTCCCCAAGAAGCTGTCCGAGATCAGGCGTCTGACGGCCGCGCTGGGCCGGCGGCCAGCGCCCCTGGACGGGAAGGACTTTGAGAGGACCGTGTTGACCATGGTGTACGCCGCACAGACACTGTCTCACATCAGCAACGAGCACCAGAGGGAAGTGTGGACCGATGCCCTGCTGCAGCTGTTCAAAGCCGTTCAGAAGGATCTTGCGCCCTCCTGAGGACAAATTGTGAGATGTGACTTGGTGGACTTGACTTGCTCTGATGTGGGCTTAACCCATTAAAACCGAGAACGCATCTGTGTAACCACATAAACCATTATTTTATACTTTGGCTATTCAAAAATATAATATCAGATCTACTGTTCAAGCTCATAGCATGGCACCGAGTACCGCGCTATGAGTTGTAGATCTGCTATTTTTGAAAAATTGTGAACATTTGTGCAAATCTTTGAATATATATATATAAACATTTTTAACTCAAATCTTTGCTTCTGCGGGGTCCCTGGAACAAAATATTTTTAGATGGGGGTCAGCGGCCAAATATATATAATTTTGGGGGTCCTTGACATGGAAAAGTTTGAGAACCACCGATATAGTTTTTCAGAAAACTGTTAGGATTTAGAAGACATTTTGTAGAATCGGAACGATGACAGTGAAATGGTCAGTTATTGGGGTGCTTTTTTAAATTTTGTATGTGAACCCATGCAAATATATTATATAAATGATTTACGATAACACAGTATTATACATTATGTCATTTGTTTCAGTGACGTTTGACTCTGATCAACAAGCAGTGTGTCACTCTGACACCCTGTGCAGTCAGAATTCCTTCCTTTGTATTGCATATAGCTATACATCCCATCTAATTCCTTTTGGTGACATTAAATATTTGCCCATCACAAAGGTTTCTCAGCTTTGTGATTTAAGAATGAAATACTCCTGAAACGTATTACGGATATTTGATTTACAGGTTAAAATGTGCGTGCATGTGCGTGCGTGCGTGCGTGCGTGTGTGTATGTGCGTGCGTGCGTGCGTGCGTGCGTGCGTGCGTGCGTGTATGTGCGTGTTACGCAGCAACATGACAGTCTCAACAGCATCAGCCAAACATGTGGATGATTAGCAGCCGCTGCTCCTGCTATCACCAACAGTAGACGCAGATGAGTTCTGAAAGCCTAATTTATACTGTGTAAGACAACCCCTGTGAGCCAGATTTTTTGGCTGACGGACATAATTTGGAACATCTCACACAGTGGCGGTGAGCCACTTGGCACATGGCTCTCTCACCTCCTGAAATTTCGAACAGCTCATGTTATTAATGTCTCACGGCTTTGATTGGTTGACTGGCCTGGGGATATGGAGCTTGTGAATGAGCTGATGTATTGAGTATAAATGCCCAGAGCTATGAGCCATGAGCCATTTGTCTAATATAGTATAAACTAAAGCTAAAGCAGAGTTAGCTTTGGCAGAGTTAAGTCTTTGATCTGGGATTACCAGTAGTGGACAGTAATAAAGTACATTCACTTGAGTACCGTATATAAGTAACTATTTTGAGTATCTGTACTTTACTTGAGTGTTTTGGGATAATTATGACTTTCACTTACTACTCACTACTTTTCAAATACAAATATTGTACTTTTGACTCCACTACACATGTCTAGGAAGGCAGGAGGGGGTGTGTCTGATATATAGGCAGAACATGGCCACGAACTGCACTGCTGGATCACATTCCTGTTGCAGATGAAGGTGATGGTGGCCAACTTCAGGCCACGTAGAGCAGTGGTTCTCAACCTTTGCAGGCCGTGACCCCCCAAAATAATCATATTTGAACTGGGGACCCCCGATTTTGGTTGACTCCGTTCCACAGATAAATATTGTGAAAATAGCAGATCTACAAGCTCTACGAGCTTGTAGATCTTCTATTTTCATAATTTTTCCCTCTTTCTTATATTATTTGACAATTTGGCCAATGTTTTATAGTATAGGCTATTGATTACTTTTGATGCAGTAATGGTCTTTTTTTTTAGGTATTAAAAGTCCTTAAATTGTCACTTCACTTCATCTGGGGACCCCCCCAAAATCATGTGGGGACCCCCCTGGGGGTCCCGACCCACAGGTTGAGAACCACTGACGTAGAGGGATGTTGAAGATGGCTGTCTTAATGTTTTGGGAATCCACTCCATGAAGTGGCTGTTGTTCTTGTTCTACACATTCAGCATTGTTGACATGCGGCCATGGCTGCCACGCTCAGGCTGCGGCCGTGGCCGTGCACCCGTGCTGTTGGCTGCCCCGGCTGGTGAGCGGAGTGGATCCAAGAATACAGAAATGCAACCTGGGGAGCTAGGGCAGGGGTGGTTAACTTTGATGTTGGAGAGGGCCACTATATTTCCACACTCACTCCAGAGGGCCACAATGCATGTACTGTCGGGACATTCTATGTCACATAAAAGTAGCAAAAATAGCCGATCTACAAGCTCAAAAAGCGTCGCGCTGTGACACGTTTTGAGCTTGTAGATCTGCTATTTTTGCTACTTTTGAATTGGAATCCTGATTTATTTTTGCTATTTTTTTATTTGAATCCTGAAAAGTAAAATTTTTATTTAATTGTCTCCGCCAGGCCGAAAGGCATGGCGAGAGAGTATGTTTTGCCCCCTGTCCGTCCGTCCGTCCGTCTGTCCGTCTGTCCGTCTGTCCGTGTGTGTGTGTGTGTCCGTCTGTGAACAGCTAGCCTGAGGCTACGAGCTCAATCCATGGTCTTGAAGGGCGGATCCAAACACAGCCGCCCGGATTTGTGCGTGGCTTCCTATTGCTTCACCAATCTATGTCCCCGCCTCCCCTCCCCTCCCCCCCTCGGCCTGTGCACGGAGCACGCTGACGTCACCAAATTTAGAGCGACGCCCCTCTGCACTCTGATTGGTTAGGAGATAACAAGGTCCAAGACCATCGTTCCTGCATGGCTTCCCCAGGCTTTTTTTCTTTTGTAACAAAAAAAAAAGCCTGGGTTTCCGAGGCTAGTGAACAGCTAATCTCCGGCACCGTTGGCTTGACCGCAGCGAAACTGTGCACACACTGTGCCAATTCAGAACCTCTGCTCCAAACTTTTTCAGATGGGCCTGTTATAGCGCCATCAGTAGGCCTCTTTTTGCAAAACATTTCTTTTTTACAGTACTCCTACATATTTTGTCCAAACATCACGCAATTCGGTACATAGTATCTCTATAGTCATTAAACGAAACTTGTTTTTCATATTTTTCATATTCCATCCTGATTGGCTCAAAATTGGCTTTCAAAGTTTGCAGAGTGTTGTGTTGAACAAAATGCCTGAAATCATGAACACAGCATGCAATTTCCGTGAAAATGTGCACGTACATCCCCATCAGCCTCATGGTGGCGCTATAACAGTAGCCATTATCTCTATAGTCAAGTGATCAAGACGGATCCGTCCGATTTTTCACATTCCATCCTGATTGGCGAATTCAGAACATTGCTCGTCCACACGCCTACCTGACCTGGCGGAGACCTGTGCTCCGAGGAGCACTTTATCTAGTTTCAAATGCATTTAGTTATACTTATGTTAACTTTATGAACTTAAATACAAATACATTGGACATAAAAAAGACAATAATATTTAAATACTAGTCATTAAGCTACTATAATATAGACTGAAGTAATTAAAGCGGGTCATGTTTGCAATTGTAACAGCTGAAATCAATAATATATCAGTATTACGATATTAACCTGCGGGCCGCATAAGTGAAGGTGGGGGGCGCATGTGGCCCCCGGGTGCCAGTTGCCCATGTATGAGCTAGGGCACCATGGTGACGGCCAGCTTCCACAGGTTGGCGGTAAGCTGACCAGGGAAGCGCAGACAGGCGGTGACTGCGCTCATGGTGGCAGAGAGACCAGGTGGTTGAGGTGCAGAAGCAGATGTTGTACAGGGCCTCGTCATCAATGCATAATGTCTCATCTGTGTTCTCTACCAGCTGGTGGACTGACAGGGTTGCTCGACCACCGTATCCGACAACTGGAGCAAACGAGAGGGAGAGAGAATTAAGAAATAAACGAGGGGGCAGAGACAAAGCAAAGAAATGCGAGAGGGAAGACGGAAGACGAGAAACATTGGTTTTGTACAAAGGAAAGGTTGAAAGTGTTTAGTAAAAGGTACCACACTGAACGTGCATGGCCATGATCCTGTCGGGGTAATCTTCTTGGATACTGCAGATGAGCAGAGTACCAATGCCTGATGCCTGACCTGTGTCCTCCCAGAGAGTAGGTGAACTCTGGAGCAGTGGCGGAAAAAGTACTCAAATTCTTTACTAAAGTAGAAGTACCAATACCTCAATATATAAATACTCTGTTACAAGTAAAAGTCCAGAATTCAAAATGTACTTACTTTTTTTTTTCTTTCTTTTGTTAAAAGGTTAAAGCTCTATATTCTGATTGCTATAGAGTGGTTGTTCAGTAAAGGTCCTTACACACCGGCGAATGTGGCGAATATACGCAAAATTCGGACTCGTTCCGAATAATTAAAAGACGCTTTTTCGCTTCGCTTTTCCGCTTTTTCGCGCCATGTACGCTTGCATTGACTTTATAAGGTTTTAAAAATAAGCGTATTATTCGCACGAAAAAATCGCCCCGGTGTGTAAGGACCTTTACAAGGGTCTCCCTGTCTATCCAGCTCTTTAATAAACAGAAAATACATTTTTTTGGATTTGGATTTCAATCTGTAAAAAAAAGCTCAATGTGAATTTGAGTTTCTTAGCCAAAAGATCAACATGACACACTGTTGTTGAGGTTGTTATCTTGCCGAGCCTCAGATGTTCGGTTTCCCATGCAAGACCTGGATTCGAATCTTGGGTGTAACTAAATCACTGCACACTACTACATCCAGTTGTTTAGGCTCCAGTGTTTGTTTTACGCCTACCTACCTCCCCAAGATCAGGTGAGGTGGGAGGTGCATAGCTCCCTCTGGCAAGATAATTGGAGCCTAATAATATTGTTTGGTATTAATCAAATCAAATCAAACTTTATTTATATAGCACGTTTACAACAGCTGAGTTGACCAAAGTGCTGTACATGGTCAAAACTAAAACAATTCAAAGCATCAAAACAAAAGAAAAACATCAACGGATAAAATGCATTAACACGTAGCAAAAGTTAAAAACTAATTAGATGAACTCAAATGCAGTTAAAAGCCAGGGAGAACAGATGGGTTTTTAGTAGGGCTTTGAAAACCCCAATTGTAGAAATTATGTTTTCTTGTGGAGGGAGTTTGCAATTAGAAAAGAAAATCGTTGAACTGTCTCCCTACAGTAATATGTGTGTGTGATGCAACCCAAGTGAAAAATTGGTTTTGATTATTAAACTCCTTTCGCCTGAGTCTGGCCTAAGGGGCTAACACACAGAGAAGCTCTGCTAAGATGTGCAATGCCTGTAAAACCATTGTTTTTTTCTGCTTCAGCTCCTCTCTTGCAATGCACTTTGGGTTATTCTGGGAACTTTTAGGCCTGCGTGAAAGAAAATGTTTCCCTTCAAATCTTTATTGATTTTGAGAGTAACACACATTTGAAGATGATGCTTACAGTTCTGTGGTTATGTATTACAATGAACCCACCCTACATTACTGCATAACACATAAATTGTCAGACAAGCCTAAGATTGTATTAATTGTGATGCTATCAGTATCCTGGTGTCAGTATCCTGGTCAGTGTCCTGGTCAGAATTGGTGTCAGTATCCTGGTGTCAGTATCCTAGTCAATATCCTGGTGTCAGTATCCTGGTCAGTATCCTGGTTAGTATCCTGGTCAGTATCCTGGTAGCGTAAAAAGACAATAAGAAAATAATAGCCAGCACTCCGAAGTCCTTCTGGTACCTTTAATTCACGTATACACGGAATCAGTTAAACTGATTGGGTCTTGGTCACCTGTCTCTCCTCTGCAGTGCTGGGCCAGTGTCCCTGTTGATCGGGGAGGGTGACAAGTATCCTACCTACTAGTGATGTGCGGGTCAGGTTTTTTCATGACCCGCCCCGCCCCAACCCGCGACGGAACCCAACCCGCCTCAACCCGCGACCCGCGACCCCATATAAATCTATGGCTCAACCCGCCCCGCGACCCGCGGTGGGAATATGAATATATATTATATAGCGCTCTTTTAAGTACCCAAAGTCCCTTTAAATGTCTACAGTAGCACAACATTGTCATGGGCTGAATAAACAAGCATGTTGTTCAAAATAGGTTTTTTTTTTCTTTTTTTCGTGTGAGAGCGGCTGACCCGCTCACCCGTAGCCCGCATAATTTCCTCTGAAATCCTGACTCGACCCACCCGCGCCGCGGGTTGACCCGCGGGTCCCGCGGGTTACGGGTCGACCCGCTCATCACTACTACCTACTGTAGAGGAGGAGGGTGTGATTGTGTTCAGTTTTCATTGTGAATGGGCATCCTTTTGCCTATAGCCTTGGATCAATACTATACTATAGATGTATGATAGTCTTGATCCAAGGTCTTTTGCCTTAAGTCTTATTTTGATTATTTTTGGTTTGGCCTGTACTGTATATTATTGCAGGGGACTGTTGGTGTTTGGAGATTTGTGGAGGAGAATAATTAAAAAAAAAAGTGCATTATTGGACTCACTGAGCCATCGGCCAACCTTACTATTATGATTAAATTATAGATGTGCTGAATTCTGAGTGTGCATAGCCTACTGTAGTATAACAGAATGACAGAGTGCCTTCGATTATATGGATTATGCTAGGGTGACCATATATTCAGCCCCTCAAACCGGGACCCTTAAATCAATGCGCACGGTCACCGTGCACATGCAGGCCCATTTCACGTTCATGCACACCGCGCGCACATACTACTCACATTTTTTGGCAACACATTGTGAGCTTGTAGATCGGCTATTTGAAAATGGCCAAAATGTATATAGGGCCGAAGTGATTAATGTATGTTTTGTAATAATAACAAAATCTACAAAGTAACTAGTAACTAGAGTTAAAAAATAACTGTAGTGGAGGTATTTTTTACTTTACTGGAGTATTTCCATTTTCAGTACTTTTACTGATCCACTAACATTTCAGAGGCAAATATTATACTTATTTACAGTACTTGAGTAAATGTACTTCGTTACTTTACACCACTGCATTTAAGGAAACAGGTGTCCTTAAATGCATTTTTCACCTAACACACTAGGCTGCCTATTCCATATTGAGAGAGCAGCACCCCTATGTGGCTGAAGACAGAACAGCATCTACATTGCAGGTTTGGCAGAGAGCTTGGACATTGACAAAGGAAATACTTTTGCCATGCATGCACCAGTCTGGTCGGCAAAAGCACAATTTTTTTTGTCGGGTCATTCCAGTCCACTGCAGCAAATTGAGTTTGTTTTTGGGAACTTCTACAGAATCAAACGAGCAGAGCAGGTATTATCAGTGGTGGCTACAGCGAATACTTTTGTCATTTTACTCAAGTCAATTTTGAATACCAGACTTTTATTTGTTGACACACACATATAGGGACAAACCAATTAAAATGCATATTTCATCGGGTGTGTGGAAGCCAAACCACAGATACCATTTCAAATTGATATTTCATAATTCATAATGTGTATTGAGTAAAAATTGTATAAAACTGAAATTATTGAAGAAGATAAATAATTGCTAAATTCATGTTCGTTTCATTGTATATGTATACAAGTATTGACCATTAGAGGACTTTTGCTTTACGAGAAAATGTAGCCTACCTTTCCTTTAGTGTTGATTAAGAAAAGGTGTATGTGTCACCATGACATATTGATGATTAGACTCAGCTGTTGTCATCAGTGGGTCAGACAGTTTAGAAGCATACAGTTTTCTTACCGTCTTCATCTCACACTTTTGTAAACCTGTGGAATATTCTTTTGTGTTTTGAGAAGTAAGACTTCATGTACATTTTTTTTTACAATCATCTAGTCTGGAGTGAATTCTGTAATAAGAAGACAGTTTTTTGGGACATATTAAAGTGAGCGAACAAGTAAGCCACATGCTTCCAGTGGACAATTTAAACCTCTACAGGGTGTACAAAGATGGAGTTTAAAGAGGACTAGGCCCACAGTGGTGTGTTTTAAAAAGAGCTGCTCATATAAATTCCAATCTACAGTTTTATTGAGACAACAAATTAACACCCACGTATGAGCAGCTGCCTTCATCAGGGATAAGTTATTGTCCATGCAGTATTTACTTATACATTAGATTTCTATGAATAACTTATAACTTTATGAATGATAGTGTCTCAAGTTCTCATTCTAGTCACTGTTGAACATTACCAGCTGCACAAAGCATACATTGATGACTGCAACATCTAGCCTGGAGCACTTGTCTTGATCCCTATAGCATGCCCATGCTGAAAGTTAAACACAAGTAGAGGTGATGGCATATTTGTATAGGAGCAGTCTACAAGAATTGTTATATAATTCATGACATCATGTAATATGGTCTGACTGCTCTGTGGAGCAGGTTACCTTTAATGATTATTATCAAATGTGACCAGATGTGTTGCCTCTTCAGAATCACTCCCAGATGTACAGTATGTGAATAGATCCAGGAGTTTGTACATTTATTCTTCTGTAAAATAACATGGGAAAGGGAAATGATAACATTAATATCAAATCCCCTCCCTAAACACTTTCGAAGTCACACATTTGCCATTGGGATCCCTGCTATCCAGGATGTATAACTACTAACTACATCAACCTGGATCTTTCCCTTCACCCTGCTATGGGTAGCAGATGCAGGCCAGGGCACTATGATGGATCAGGCTTGAACTAGCCACCTATCGACAGAAAAGCTGGTGATCTCATAAAGAAAAGCCCAACCATCATGTTTCACTTTAAAGCATTGGGCCAGAAGTCAGACTCTAATGCTTAATACATATTTTGTTGCGCGGCAGTGTCATGCTTTGAAAATATCTGATTTACAAGCTCATGTTGTGAGCGCTTACTAGAACATCTATTTTCTCAGGCTTCACTGCACAGTGCACACTGTAGCATGTTCTTTCATGCTTTCATGAAAGCATGAAAGAACAGTTTCATACTCTGGTTCTGCTGTCTCGTTCGTGTGTGTGTGTGTGTGTGTGTGTGTGTGTGTGTGTGTGTGTGTGTGTGTGTGTGTGTGTGTGTATAAAATGTGGAATTGGATTGGAATTTAATGTGGAATTCTACGCATCATGTTAAAATATTCATTTCCCTGCAATTTTTTTTTTATTGAACCCCACTTTCTCAGCTTGTTTTTATTTATTTCAGGCCTAGCGCATTAACACTGCACTTAAACAGGATGTTGGCCTGTGTTCCTCTCTGTTCAGGAAAAGGTTAAGCTAACCATATCTTATAATGTAACCTACGTGACAAGCCCTGCCATGTTGTTTGTATCACAAATATACGATGACACAGCAGTGGGTGTTTTGTTGTTGTGTTTGTAGACCCCCCCCAAAATAATCATATTTCAACTGGGGACCCCCAGGCCCCCACCCTGACAAGCACTTGGAATGTAGGATTTAGTTTTTGTTTGACTCGGTTACACAGACAAATATTGTGAAAATAGCAGATCTACAAGCTCACAACACCTTGCGCTGCTAGGCGTTTGTGAGCTTGTAGATCGGCTATTTTCCAAAAATGTTCCTCTTTCTTATATTATTCGACAATGTGGCCAATGTTTAACCAGTTTTTAGTTTGTCGATTACTTTTGATGCATTAATGGTAGGGTGACCATACGTCCTCTTTTACCCGGACATGTCCTCTTTTCGGGTGCTGTCCGGCCTGTCCGGGGGGGGTTTATAAAATCCTTCAAATGTCCGGTGTTTTGGGATTATTTATTTTTTTACAATGAAAGCGCTAACTATGGTACTTCCGTAACCCCGGTTTTGTAAATTGCGAACGAGTTGTTCACATTGTTAGTGTTGCCATGTCCGAATATTTACCGCAACTTCAAAAACAAAAATTTGCTTCTTTTTCTGGCTTGTTTTGGAGGAATGTTTCCTTATTTCTCTCACGAGACTTGGCAACACAGCTGCTGACAGGCTGGAGGCACACGTGACCACACACACACACACACAGACACACAGACAGTCACACACACTCACACAGACACACACTGAACAGCATACATCGCGCTCAGCGCTGCCTGTCATTCATTGCACCCCGACTGAGAAAAGTTACACAGACAGAGGCGGAGAAAATGCCGAAACGCAAATGCAACTTCACAGATAAAATGCGCAAAAAGTACCCGTGTTTTCGTCTGGGTCGTGACAAATGTGAAGCAGAGTGTACTGTTTGCAAAGCAGGAACATATGTCTCCGTGGGAAATAAAGGTTCGTCAGACCAAGCCCATACTGCCACTTCAAAGCACAAGAAAGCTGTGCAAGGCGAGACTTCTTCTGCCAAATTGACCGACTATAATAATGGGGTACCTTACTTGTTCTAAGATAAGTCTAAGACTTGAGAGAGAGGTTATTTTATTTTGTTAAAAAGATGAATGTTCATACAGAACTTAACATGAAATATTATAGAGCATATTTGTATGAGTGATTATTTTGTTATCTACCTCTCTTTTATTTTTGTTTAAATGTTGAGGCATTATTTATATTTTTTACATTAGCCATAGGAGACATTATTTTGAAGAATGAGCTATAACATTGAAGAACAGGCTACTTCTCTATTTTCTTTTGTTTATAATTAACAGGTTTTGAGGCATTTTTTACATTTTTACATTATAGACATGAGAGGTTATTTTGAATAATGGGGTACCTCACTTGTTCTAAGATAAGACTTGTTGAGAGAGAGATGTTATTTTATTTTGTTAAAAAGCTGAATTATTAAGCTGTGATTATTTTGTTATCTGAAACAAACAGAGGAGACATGCTTTAAATAAATAAATATATTATTTATAAAGCAATATTTTTCAGTACCTCAAAGAGGCCCAGAATTAACCAAATTAACCGAATTAAGGTACCAAAAAACCCCCCCAAAAGTTACAAATCCGGGGGAAAGCCTAAAAAAAAATCTCGCGCGCGCAAGGAACGCATGCACGCGCGCTGCGTGCGCGTGCATTCGCTGGGTGTCCTCTTTTTGGGAATTCAGAATATGGTCACCCTAATTAATGGTCTTTTTCTTGTTCTTTTCTTCTGTTTTCCCAGGTATTAAAAAGGTCTTTAAATTGACCCACATGTTGAGAACCACTGGCCTATGAGATGGAGGAAGATTCTGTGCATGCTGGGTTGTAGTACCAACCCACGCTCTCAACACAATACAGTAGGTGCTTGTGGGTGCAATTATTGATTATGCAGTATATAACATAGAAACTGCTCACTAGGTGGCAGTATTACCAAATGTTCTGGTAGCTTGTTTTTGTTTTCTGGTCAGGGAATTTGCAGGCTACACGTGACAGTGGATGATAACTGCGACATTTCTGTTTTCTGTATCATCATTCATGACTGGTTTCTGAAGTAAATAAGGTACAAATGTATCTTTACACATTTGTGGCAACATTTCTAGAATCAGGTGCTCTTAACAAAACATTTAAAAAAAGGAAATTTTACAATTTTATGTCACATGACTTTTTTTCCTTAATTTGTGTGTGGCTCTTTATCTGGTACTACATCTTGTTAAAATCATAGTAGCGTGTTTCCACATTGAGTGAAATACATTGATATCTAATTCAGCTGAATGCCGTGCTGCTTTTAGGTAAGATTATATACACCTATTACTTCCCCTGCAACTCTCTAGCCAGCATACCTACTATACTTACGCCTCAGTTCTCACTGTTGTGGCAGAAAGAGACTGAAGAGGGACACTTCACAATATGTCACTCATGTACACATCGTGCTTTGATGCACACAATTAAGCCCACCACACTGTCCATTATCGGTGATAATTGAGCACACGG
Organism: Gymnoscopelus braueri; assembly: GCF_963280865.1. Classification (NCBI taxonomy): domain Eukaryota; kingdom Metazoa; phylum Chordata; class Actinopteri; order Myctophiformes; family Myctophidae; genus Gymnoscopelus; species Gymnoscopelus braueri. The sequence goes on from NC_137625.1 coordinate 21,646,318, forward strand.
TGACGGCACACTGCCATGATAAAAACCGCCCATAGACTCGATAGATTCTCTCCTGTCTGCCAGTCAGATGACTTGTGGTTCAACTTGGCATTTTCTTCTCTACCATTATGAGGAAATATTTCAGGCTCCATATCTCGTGTATCAGGACGCAGTCCGGCCACTCCATTAAAAACATTCCACTGGCAACCGTCAGCAGCAGCCCATATGGGGCCAAATTCCTCCCTTTGAAATTCCATTGGAAGAATATGTTCGTGTTAAAGTGGGACTGGGGCTTATGGTAGATTAAAGTACTGCTTTTTTTTTTTAAAGAAACATTTTGCTTATTATTGGGCTAATCTCTGTCATTCTAAGTAGAGGTACAGTAAATTACAGAATGAAGGGTGTGACTCAAGAAGACCAGCTGTAGACCCAGTATGTTGAGTTGATTTATGAAGCTGCAGCGATGAGACCGGTTGAGGTCATCACCATCCGCTTAACGGCACACCGATGTTGTCTGATTTTGACGGAACACCTCCAGCACAGTCCATCTGCAATTTGAAATGACCACCTCGAGGTGTTAATAGTGCAGCATCATACTGTAGCATTTAGAACAGTTGCATTTCATCAGTGGTAACGGCCCGTTTCTAGAAGGAGGTTGTTGGCTGCACCGGCGTCATAATCCCTTCACAACCTGTCCTTCTGACAAGCTAATGTAGCATGGAAAATTGCAGCCGAGCCTCGCTTTTGAGAGAAGAGAGATGGTGCCAATGTGAGAGAGACTGCAGAGGGGTGAGATGGATGGGGATGGGATGCATTTGTCAGGGAATGGGATGCCGGATTGCATCAGACGGCCAATCGCACAGCATGAGTGGGGCATCAGGGCTTCCAAACCACAACCAGGCCTCTCGAGAAGAGGCGCACAGAATGATATAAAAGCACTAGCAGGTTGGGTAAAAAAGGGAGTCATGTGGATCACAATATCCAGTTTATCCACATGGGAATGACGTATAGCTTCATGTGGCCAGCCTGTGACGTCTGTCATCTATGACATAACTATGACTTATGAATCTAAATTTGGGCAAAGTTTTAGCCCGATCTGAGTTCCATTGACTTTCATCATAAACTAATTTAAATATAGAAAAAATATAGAAAACATTTTGTGGAAAAGATAAAATGCGTGGAGGTACTTCCTTGTCCTTCTTTGACATTTGGGGCTGATCGGTCGAGCAGTTTGCAAGATTAGCTCCGGACCAACACACAGACAGACGGACATGCACACAAACCGACCCTCTTAAAGACGTCTAGCCTCCTGCAGAGCTAGTAGCTACACTTTAAAAATGGCAGGATAAAATATATTGGATCTCATTATTGTATTTTACAAAGGCAGTGGTCTCCTAGCTCTCACCTGGACCATTTCAGATATCATTTTTGTCATGAACACATTGGGTTGCCTCATGACAGCTGAAATCGCCAGTTCACTTTATTATTCCTTTTCTGAAGCTTACAGCAAAAATAAATATAGTGTTTATTTGTCATTATTGATGTTCCCATGTACAGCACCTCCCCACTACATGTGTTATTTTTTTCATAATAGCTGGGAATGCAAGCCAAATGGTATAATTAATTGTGCACACAACTATCTCAGCCCACCAAATGGATTTGCTGGGCATAACAGGCCTGGAGCCATTGATAAGGAATGGGAGAAAGTTGGCAGCTTAGGCGGCAGTGAAGCTGAGGGTACAGGATGGAAGCTTAATGCTCCACTCTCCCAAACTTCTTATCATACGTTGTTGTTATGCAGAGGTGCTCACATGGGAGTTGTGGTATGCTGTGTTTCAACACGGCTCGTAAGCCTCCCAGGGTCCCTAATTTGATTTAGCTTGGGGTAATGCAGACACAGGTGGAGGGGTCCCCGAAGGGAAGCCGCATCCAGCACATTAACCCTTTCAGACCGAGAACGCATCTGTGTCATTTTAAGATTTCTTTGGGCTATTAAAAAATAGTAGATCTACAAGCTCATAGCGTGGCACCGAGTGCCGCGCTATGAGCTTGTAGATCTGCAATTTTTTTTAAATCGTGAACATTTGTGCAAATCTTTGAATATATATATATATATTCTTTAAAGCGAACATTTGTAACTCAAATCTTTGAGTCTGGGGATTCTACAAATGTCTTCTGAATCCTAACAGTTAAAAAAAAAAGAACTATGTTGCTATATTCAGTGGTTCTCAAACTTTTTCATGTCAAGGACCCCCAAAATTATATGTATTTGGCTGCGGACCCCCCCATCTCAAAATATTTTGTTCCAGGGACCCCCAGAAGCAAAGATTTGAGTTACAAATGTTCCCTTTAAAAATATATATATATATTATTAAAATGCAATTCATTATTATATTCAAATATTTGCACACATTTTCACGATTTTTCTAAAATAGCAGATCTTCAAGCTCATAGCGCAGCACTCGGTGCCGCGCTATGAGCTTGTATATCTGCTATTTTTTTTGTAGCCCAAAGAAATCTAAAAATGACACTCACAGATGCGTTCCCGGTCTTAATGGGTTAAAGGTTGATAATGACAGCATGTGAGTGATTAATTACTGTCCTGCGTGCTGAAGATGTCCTTAGTGATATTAACTGTTTTCTCATTGCTCACTGTGACAGGCTCCCTGGCGATCCCTTTTTCATTTGGAGACTCTCCTCACAATACGTCTTCATTTGTTTAAATGCAGTCACCATGTCCAAATGGATTAGACTTGCTCAAGGTCAGTTTTAAAATGGGACAAGAACAATATTCATTAAGGCTCACTGTATTAATATTCCATCACACAACCGTGTCTGGAGAAAAATGATTCACGTCAGCACTTTTTCCCCCCAGTTTAAAGTACATTTCAACTGACAAAGTAAAACACTTTCTATGAAGCCCACGTCTATAATGCATTAAAAAATACTTATAATACATTATAATACTGTATAATTACAGTTATTAGCACTTTTACTGTAAGTACTTCCATGTTTATAATGTGCTATAAACATCCTACTATAAATGTGCGAGATCTCTGTCCATCCGTCTGTGAGTGTGCGCGTGCGTCTGTAGTTCTCGTATCCCGAATGTGAACTACAACCGACCCTCAAACGATAGAGGTCTAATACACCCATATATAGGCATTAGAGGTTTCACATCTAGATTTCGGTGTCCATATGGGCATGATATCCGTACACTGAGTTAAACCTCCAAAACATATTTATTTCAACGTTTCAAGACCTATAATATATATATATATATATAAGTCAAAACGTTGAAACCTCTGAAATACATTTGTTTGGGAGCTCTTTGATTTCTGCCTCTGTATCCACTATCCAGCCCCTACCTAAATGCAGGTTTAAGATGTGCCCACAATCTCCTCATGGAACATATATGGGCCTGCCCATGTATGGGACCGACCCGCTTCCATCTCGGAGCGCACTTCGGCGAGGACGCAAGGGTTTGCCGTGCCACGACGTCAAGTCGGCGTGAAAACAACCGATGCGAGGCGTGGTGAGCTTATCGGCTATTTTCACTGCTTTAGTGCTACACTCTTGTATGAGTAGGGCATTAATTTACCAACAAACTAAGTTGAAATAATGTAGATATGGGGTTCCTGCCCGAGTCGGCAACGATATGGAGATCCGGTTGTCCAGAACGGTAACCCTTGCTATGCATCCCTCTTTATGTGTTATAAACATACTTAAATGCATTCTAATCTTCATTGTATACAGTAATTAATGCTTAATAACAATAATCATAATCTATTATAAAGCATTTTATAGTGGCTTTGTAAGTATAAATCAAGTATAAATGCATTGTAATGTGCTTATAACACTGTATAATTACATAACTCATACTCATAACTATACTCATAATGCAATCATAACACTTTATAAAGCCTTTTTTATAACGACTAATGCTGTGTTCACACTGGCAGCTACAAAAGATACAAAACTAGAAAAAGTGCTCCTCGGAGCACAGGTCTCCGCCAGGTCAGGTAGGTTATTGTGGGGCAGCAATGTTCGGAATTAGCCAATCAGGATGGAATATGAAAAATCGGACGGAACCATCTTGATCACTTGACTATATGTGTACCGATTTGCATGATGTTTGAATTTTTAGGAGTAATATAAATTGTGTTGCAAAATTGGCCTCCTGGTGGCGCTATAATAGGGCAATGTTAAAAGGGTGGCATTTGTTCTTCAATGTAGTGCGAATCTGCGTGCAAAGTGTCACCGCAATCGGACGCTGCATTCATGATTTGTGGCATTTTGTTCAAAACGGGCCACTCCTGCAAACTTTAGATGTCAATGTTAGCCAATCAGGATGGAATATGAACATTTTAAAAGATCCATCGTGATCACATGACTGTAGAGATCATGTGTACCGATGTGCGTGAAATTTGGATAAATTCTGAAGGCTTAATATCAAAAAATGTGTTTTACATAAGTCGGCCTCCTGGTGGCGCTATGAAAGGCAAATGTGAAAAATGCAGGGCAGTTGTTTTTCCTTGACCTCTAGGGAGTGTGCGTGCAAAGTTTCATGCAGATCGGTGCAGTTATAGTTAAAAACACAAATCGTCCATTTATAGCGCCACCATGAGGCTGATTTGAACATTTTCAAGTGGCATTTCTTCCTCGGCCTAGTGGGAATGTGCGTGTGAAATCTCACGGAAATCGCAAGCTGCGTTCATGATTTGAGGCATTTTGTTGAAAACGGAGCAATCCTGCAAACTTTGGAAGCCAACCTTAGCCAATCAGGATGAAATATGGAAAATTGGACAGATCCGTGTTGATCACATGACTATAGAAATACTGTGTACTGATTTGCGTGATGTTTGGATAAAATCTGTAGGAGTACTGTCAAGAAATGTGTTTTGCAAAAAGCGGCCTCCTGGTGGCGCTATAAAAGGCTAATTTGAAAAATTTGGGGCAGAGGTTCTGCTTTGGCATCCAGGGAGTGTGTGTGCACAGTTTCACTGCGATCAAGCCAACGGTGCCAGAGATTAGCTGTACACAAAATGACAGAATGACGGACACACGGACGGACGGACGGACGGACGGACGGACGGACGGACGGACGGACGGACGGACACACGGACAGGGGGCAAAACATACTCTCTCGCCATGCCTTTCGGCCTGGCGGAGACAACTACAAAGCATATGATCTATCATTGCATATGATGTTACGTCCACTTGGCAGACAGCCAGAAAAAGAGAGAAGCACACTGTAGTAAATTCACATTCTGAAGACGTCCCTCATAAACTGTCGCTCGAAATGTTGGCTGTGACAAATGACATGTTCCGTCTCATTTACCTCACACAGCACTGTGCCTTTTTTTTTATTTAGACTTAATAATGTACAGACTTAGGATTAATGCAGGCAATATAAAGAGAAACATTTACTGCAAATCTTCTGATTTCTGTGTGTGTGTGTGTGTGTCACTGGTGTGTAGTGTACGTGTGCTGCAGTGCTCCATGGTTTTGATGTAAAGTACATATGTTTCTAGGTCTGGTGGTCTCCCATTGAGAGTCGTTAGAGCTGTTGTTTCTGGTGATGCTCTGTTGACTCTTGTCGTACATAATTCTGTGGCTGGCTGATCAAATGAAACTGCAAGCAGAAGAGAGCCCTCATCACTGTACCACCTGTAATCTACAATTAAAACCCCACGTTAATGTTATGGTCAGAATAACTTCTCTGCGTCTGCTAGAATCAGTTTGTTGGTGTGTTTTGTTCAACTGTGAGCTATTAGGCAATTAGCCAGAAATCCCTGCAATTCTAACTTGACAGACTTTGAGAAGAGCTTATTATAGCGCTGATTTCTGAATCGGTTGTGGTCCAAAGATAGGCCCTCAAGAAATGGATACTGCATGAGGTGGATCGTGAGTAACGTGTAAACAACCAAAGGCGTGTGAGGTGGACTTGTGGGAAGATATCCTCGGCATAAACAGAGTGAAACCTTTTGATTTCCGATTTGAGAACGCCTGCGTGTAGCGAATGTTTATTGATACTGCGTCTCGCATCCGTTGATCTGTGTGATCAATGGTAAGTGATACAGCAAAAGCAGGTGGTCAGGACGACTCAGACACTTGCCTGTGAAGTCAATTCAACTCAGCACAGTTTGAGTCGCTGGCACGTTTCCATGTTTAGAGAAGAATTAATCATTAAGTGAGTCCGAGGATCTGCGGTCAGAGGGCTTTGTTTTCACGAAAGGCCACCTTATTTTGGTTGAACGTGCATTGAGCCCCCTAGTGTAGACGTGCTCAGGAAACGAACTGTTAGGTCTTGATGTATGGATAGTACAAGAGTTTGTTTCTCATGCAGGAGATGGTGAATTGTGGGGTTTGTGTGCAATGCTCGCACGCGCATTGGTGGAAAAAGTACTCAAATTCTTAACTTAAGTAAAAGTACCAATACTGCAATATAGAAATACTCTGTTACAAGTAAAAGTCCAGAATTCAAAATCTACTTGAGTAAAAGTACAAAAGTATAGGCATCAAAATGTACTTAAAGGGATATTTCACTTTCAAAAAAACTTTTGGTCATTTTATCATCTACTCAGGCCTTTGTGAGCCCCCCAGACAGTTTTTAAGTTGCTCGATTCAGTATTTATATATTTGATATTCATTTTATCAGACACGCCCCCTTCCTATACAAACCCATTGTAACTTCAAACTCCATTTTAACCATGTTTGATTCGTCAAAAAGACCCGTCCTTGGTTCTGGTGACTCACCCTGCCCTCCTAATGCGTGAGGGGGCCGTGTTTTTCCGATATCTTTTTTTCATTTTTTTTTTTTTTTTTTTTTTTTTTTTTTTAAATAAATATTTAAAATAAATGATAAAATTAATTGAAAAAACACGGCCCCCTCGCGTATTAGGGGGGCAGGGTGAGTCACCAGAACCAAGGACGGGTGTTTTTGATGAATCTAACATGGTTTAAATGGAGTTTGAAGTTACAATGGGTTTGTATAGGAAGGGGGCGTGTCTGATAAAATGAATATCAAATGTCTAAATACTGAATCGAGCAACTTAAAAACTGTCGGGGGGGCTCACAAAGGCCTGGAGAGACGATAAAACGACCAAAAGTTTTTTTGAAAGTGAAATACCCCTTTAAAGTACCAAAAGTAAAAGTACTAAAATGTTTGAAAATAGCAGATCTACAAGCTTGCAACGCGTCGCATCACGACGCGTTGTGAGCTTGTAGATCGGCTATTTTCAAATAGCCTGTGTATAAAATAGGGATAAGTGGTTAATGTATGTTTCATAATATCATCATTTATATCTGAAAAGTAACTTGTAACTAAAGTTTTCAAATAATTGTAGTGGAGTAAAAGTACAATATGTGCCTCTGAGATGTAGTGGAGTAGAAGTAAAAGTATTGAAAATTGGAGGGATTTTTTTTTAAATACCTCAAAACTGTACTTAAGTACAGTACTTGAGTAAATGTACTTAGTTACTTTACACCACTGCGCACGCGCATACACACCGTGTTATGTGGATTCTGAGCCCCTCAGAGGTGCTCCCATTCACCATGTGTGTTTGATATCAGACTGACTGTGAAGAAGTGAGCAGCCCCCCCCCCCCACCACCAGCTCACACTCTGTTTATCTGCTCATTTCAGCACACCGTGCAGTGTATCTGTAACCTGCATACACTCTAAAGTATAACAAACTTTTCAACTAGGAGCCCTTCCCCTCCTCACAAGACGTGTCATCACCTCCGCTCCCCAGGGGGGTTCCCCACGCTCGTTGAGAATATGAGAATAGATTTAGAGGTTCATCAAGTGTTATTCTAAAAAATAATCCCATGCTCTCTCCCTTTCCTTCCTTTTTCTCTCTCTCTCTTTCCATTTCTCCCCTCTCTTTAATTCTCTTTCCCTTTTTTTACCAGGTTGCCAAACCTGGTCTATATCTACACTCGCTAGTAGTCACTTTTCCCTCATTGGCTGGTCCTTTTGCGTGACTTTTGCGTGACTTTTCCCTCATTGGCTGGTCATTTAGCCAATGAGGGCTCAATGTCCTCTCAGAATATGGGATCTAAAGACGCCCCACAATACTGTGTTCGGCCACTGTATGCATCTCTCTGGTAAATGGCGCTGTTGCAAAAGCGTGGTCGTCGCCACCAAACAAACTATTAAAAAAAAGTGTGGTCGTCGCCACCAAAACAAACTATTGACTTGACTCCTCATACACACACACACAGCGCCGCCTCCAACAGCGACCCAGAAAAAACAAGACAACGCACACAAGCCATTTTGGCTGTTTTTGTTAGTCCGCGAAAGGGTACACGACCACGGGTCCATTTGGTTCCATGTGGGGACGCTGGAGAGAGCAACCTGGTATAATATGACTGTGTCAAATCTTGTTTTTTCTCTCTCTCTCTCTCTCTCTCTCACACTCTCTCTCTCTCTCTCTCTCTCTCTGAATTAAGTGGTCTCTCAATCCAGATGTCATATGTTGTTCTTCACAACCAACAATAAGGGAGCCTGTTTGCATGCATGGATCAGAAAGACATAAAGAGAATTACAATGACTTGTTGGCTTGGCGCATCCCTCTACTTTCCAGCAGTACGGTTTCGTAACGTTGTTATTGGAGTGAACAGCTGCTGCTGATGTTGTCACAGGGGCGGCTCTGCAGAGAGGCTTTCTGTCAGGGAAGTTGGCTCCCACTGTCTCCTGCAGCAACGCTTGACGCGCCAAACGCAACGAGTGAAAAGAGACACTTGCTCGGACATGCAGGTGTAATTGGGAATTGTCTGCTTGTCAAAAATTGTGAAGCCAGTTGCTTTTCAATCAGAAGTCATCCACAGTGAAATTTAACTCACTCACCCATTCCCAGCTTCACGTTCACTGAACTTTTCACGCCGTTGATCGGTACTGACAGCTGGAATGTTGTCTCGCAGAAGAATGTGTGATTGATATTTCGTCAACTAAAACTATGCATACTCGTGGCCAAATTGCCAGCATAGCACGATCCCATTCTCCTCAGTGTTGGTTTGTCTGAGGGAGACTGTGCTGAGTCTATAACTTTCTCCTGTCCCCCCTGGTTCCCTCAAACTCAGTTGACTTTACCCAGGAAAGCCATAGTTTTAAGTGCCAAGACTGCCCAGAGACGGGGGGACTCTCTCTAAAAGCGAATTACGAATAAAGAAGATTGTACGGTGCAAAACTGCGTTAGTGAATCCTGAATCCAGGATTACAAAACCATCGTGAAATCATTAGACGAATCTATTCCCGTCATTTTCAGAACATTTCTGCTGCCTCCTGGCATGATGACGCCGTTTGTTTTGTGACATTCATTTCACCCCAATGAGAGAACAGTTAGTGCTCAATTTAAATTCTTGGAGCCCATTCCAATGAGCTCTAATACAAAACAGAATGCCCTCATTGGGGTCAAGGGCAGCGTTAACTGTATGCAGAAATATGCAGTCAATAAACCACAGGCTTGTGGAGAGTGGCAGTTGTGGTGCTGCTGCTGCATATCTGCAAACGTTGCCGGCAATCTCCATGAATGACACCATAGTCCAATTTAAAGGGTCAATATTGTAAGATACAGTATGTAGTGACAATGTGGCAATGTGGGAGTGTAGCTTTATGAGTCCCTGCCCTAACTTAATGCTGAGTCATTATTTCCACTAACAATATATCATCCTCTCAGGGAGTAACTCGTCACAGTGACCTTCTCGGGACACCGGCTTTGCAGATACTGCGAAATGACCGGCCTGTCACCGTGCTTTACCTCGTGTCATGTGGACTCACATGTTGCCCTATACTGGATTTGTAAAAAAAAGAAAAGAAAAAGGAAAGACAAAAAATGTCCGCCCTAATCCCCTATGGGAAAATGAGTCCACAGGTTAATGCTGACGGAATCAATTAAAGGGCCTAAATGGAATTGCTTATGTGTAGCCCAGCTCATCCACTCAGCTAATTAGCACTATTCATCTAGTTGGCGGTGGATGGGGACGCCGTCCCATGGCACTCACGGGGCTACCCTCAATTAAATGTCTAGGCTTTATATGGCTCCCTCATTGCCTCCAATGCGTCTCATTTACTTACTGTATGGGAAGGGTTTTGAGCCGCAGATGTATGCAAGGCTTCCCTTGCGGGTTTGACTATTGATCTGGACCCCGATTTCATCCACCTAGTAAATGTTGGTGCTCTATAGGGAGTCGCTGTGCAGAAGTAATAGAGTTGATTGGGACCGGCAGGTCACAGACCTGGTTGTAATTGTGTTTTCGGGAAGCTAAAACAAGGACCAACTCAAAGCTGATAAAGGGAGTACGGAGGAGCTCTCTGGTCTGGATATTGGTAAAAAGTTGGCCTTCGTGATGTCATGAATGATATTCCCATGCTCCAATGATTACACTTCAATTGGCAGACCGTGATTTGTGGTGTAATCAAATACTGCCAGGGTGGCGCATGATGGAGTGTGTTGGATGGTTGTTGGAATGCGCATGTAAGGGTTTGTTTTTGCATGGGTCTGTTTGTTTGTGTGTTTTGTGCATTCTGCGCAACCACCAAAATTGTGAAAGACATCGTACTATGCCCGATGGCAAGCACATATGTTTATAATCCTTGTGATTGCCTGATCGTTTGGTATAAAGAGCCTGTTTCTTTTGATAAAGGGCTGGCCTTAACACAGAAGCAATCCTCCCAAATGATGTCACATTTGACCTTCTATCATGCAAACTAATCTCCCAGTAACTCAGTGATCCAGCAAGATCAAGGGCCTGAACACTGCACAATCTGGTAAATATAGCAGAAGATAGACATGTACAGTAAGGTGGTGCATTATTATTCTATATTTAGAACTACGTAATTCTCTAAATGATACTGTGGCTCTTTTCCTTATCTTTTTATTAGCTCTCTCTGAAATTCTTTACAACATGATAGAAAACACAGTTGTTCATAGATTACCGGAAATGAAACACATAGACCTATTACAATTTGTATTTTATACCTGCAGTTCAAGAACAATGCTGTTTACAAAATCATTAACACTAAAGACAGGAATTGAGCAGAGGACAATCTTACTGCTAATACTCTAGCATATTGATTAAACTGTCCAGGACGCAAATCATTGTGCCACTCACTCTGCCTTTAAACTGGTCTGGTCTTCAGGGACATCTTTAGGGACCTGCAGATTGAAATGTATGGAGCAATCGGCCCTGCTAATAAAACCTGTCAGTCACCCATGTGACGTCATCATGCAGTCTGCCCAGGCCATGCCACAATGCAACATGCATCGTTTCTGTTCGAATCTTTGCCATTTCATTTACTGATGCGTTATTTGAATCAATTAATTCATTTAACCCATTAAGACCGGGAATTGCTTGTAGATCTGCTATTTTTGAAAAATCGTGAAAGTTTGTGCAAATCTTTGAATATATATATTTTTTAAAGCCAACATTTTTAACTCAAATCTTTGCTTCTGGGGATTCTACATACGTCTTCTAAATCCTAACAGGTTTTTGAAAAACCTTATGTTGCTATAATATCAGATAATAATATCTCAAACCTTTTCCATGTCAAGGACCCCCAAAATGACATGTATTTGGCCGTGGACCCCCATCTCAAAATATGTTGTTCCAGTGACCCCCCAGAAGCACAAATCGGAGTTAAAAATGTTTAAAACATATATTCAAAGATTTGCACACATTTTCACGATTTTTCTAAAAATAGCAGATCTACAAGCTCATAGCGCGGCACTCGGTGCCACGCTATGAGCTTGTAGATCTGCTATCAAAGCGCAAAGAAATCATAAAATGACACACATATGCGTTCCCGGTCTTAATTGGTTAAATGTGCATTCTACTTTTGTAGAAAGATGTCTAAGTGGGGTTTTAGACAGGAGGGACATGGTTACTGTCAGCCTCTCACTCACAAACAACCTCGACATACTTTTTCTGCCATGAAAAGGTCAAATTTACGTGTTACATGTGTTTTTTTGCTATGTTCTCATGCATCAAGGGTCAGATAAAAAAAGCATGGAATAACTACTTCAATCAACTAAGAACATTTCAGTTGGCCTGTAACTCTTTAAGCATATATCAAGTGACACTTAAGTTCCTCTTTAAATGAATGCAATCTGGGCAGAGAGAGAATGAGAACCTAATCTGTCAAGATGAGTAACACTGCCGAATGTAGGTCTTTAAGAAGAATGGAATCTTATTGAATTCTACCGTTGGTGACAAGAGTGCTTTCAGATGCTGGTTCAATCTTTTGATTGGCTGTGCTCCTCAGTTAACCCCTGACCTCAGGAAGCTTATAAAACATAGGAAGTTGTCCCATGTCCAATTCACATGATATGGGACACACACACAGGGCCACTATCCCCTCCCTGTTCCTGCAGTCCAGGAAGGTCACCCTAATCAGTTGTTTCCCATTAATGTATACAGCATGCTGCTGTACAAGCCATGGTCAGATCTTACTGAGAACAGGTAAGATGAGACTATGTATGACAGTATTAATGGCAAATCTGTCTGCAGAGGATATTTAACCCATTAAGACCAGGAACGCATCTGTGTAATTGTTTTGATTTCTTTGGCTATTCAAAATTGTAGATCTGCTATTTGTTGGGGAAAAAAACATGAACATTTGTGCAAATCTTTAGTTTGAATATATATATTTGAGTTACAAATGTTCACTTTAAAAAAATATTTTTCAAAAATAGCAGATCTACAAGCTCATAGCGCGGCACTCGGTGCCGCGCTATGAGCTTGTATATCTGCTATTTTTAAATAGCCAAAGAAATCAAAAAAAATATACAGATGCGTTCCCGGTCTTAATGGGTTAATATCAAATTCAAATTCATTGTTTGACCACATTTATATGTTTGCAGGTAAATATGATTATAAAAATCTCAGTGGAAAAGCCAAAACAGTTTATGATGAAGTGGAAAACACTGTGGAAAACACAGGTTGTTTAGTAAGAGAACCTACCGGTCGGTTAACAAACAAAATGTGGTTTAAATTGGAGTCTCCTTACGCTTCCCATGTGAGAGCAGCTGTAAGAAATCAACGATTATCCAATAATGATGCAGATAACACACCATCCAAATCTGACATAATACTCTGCACATGATTCACGGTCCAAATGTCATACCGTTGATGCTGAGTAACATACCGTGCTATCATATTCAGTCTTAAAGTAACCCAAAACGTTTGGGTCAAAGAACTGTTTGCCAGACCTTGAATGAAAGCATGAATACACTGGTGAATGAATGGATGAAGGCAAGAATGCTCCTTGGTAGACATTTTACATATTGTCACTGTCGGGCAAAAACCTTGCATCTACATATTTTTGGTTATATTTTTTCATTATGGCCTATTTTATACTTTATAATAGCCGATTACAAGGTCATGGACAAATGCTAATTTCTTTAAATGTAATTTTTGAAAAAGTGTTTGAAAATGTTCACATATAGACCTTTCCAAAAGATGGCAGCTTGATATTTAACCAATGAAGTATTGAGCTTGTGAAAAAAATCCATTGGAACACAGGTTATTTTTCCCTTTTCCCAAAAAGTGGTTTTGGACATACAAAACCTGCATACATTATATGGAAACCTTATGGTGATACATCTGTATTCTGTACGTGTTTCTTAAAGGTGGAACCAAGAGGTGGTTATGGGGCTATAGGACTGACGGACAACATGATCGACCTACAAGCTGAAGGACAATTGAAATCTCTCCCATTACCATGGACGTGCTTCCACAGGTGAGTGGCTTTGGTGAGTATCTGGGGGGCACTCGGTATAGAGGAGAATGTGGGTTGAAGGTGAGTGGAAGTGAGGTTGTAGCTCCGATGGGGGCTGCGATCATTTGGGGTGGTGGTACCCAGGGATGGCCGGGACTTCATGGTTCACGGTGGAGTGGTTATTGGGAATTGCAGCTCCCCATAGGGAAGTCCCAGCCTGTCAAAGGGCTTTGCCGCCCTCTCTCTCTCCCAGTGACATCATGCATCTGTGTTTAATGCCAGGGTCGGGTAAGGGATACGGCTTGACCTTTGACCTTTTGGTGAAAGCCGACCATTCGTCACGCATCACCGGATCAGGGGCTTCATGGGCTCCTGGCACATCTGTTCATAATGCAGGTAGTGTGTGTGGGGGGGGGGGGGGGGGGGCTGAGGCTCCTGTGAAGCTGCTGTATGTATAAAGTGATGGCGGTTGAGTCATGGGCTTCCAGAGGAGAGACCCTGATCCCTCCGTCTAGTAAGGAGGTCTAACCACTCTTAACCCTTTAACACCGGGAACGCGGCATCTGTGTGTCATTTTTAGGTTTATTTGGGCTATTTTTGAACATTTCTGCAAATATATATATATATTTTTTTTTAAGCGGACATTTGTAACTCAAATCTTTGCTTCTGGGGGGGTCCCTGGGACTAAATATTTTACAAATGTTTGCTATAAAAATATGTATTCCAAGATTTGCGCAAATGTTCACGATTTTTCAAAAATAGCAGATCTACAAGCTCATAGCGCGGCACTCGGTGCCGCGCTATGAGCTTGTATATCTGCTATTTTTTAATTGCCAAAGAAATCTAAAAATGACACACAGATGCGTTCCCGGTCTTAATGGGTTAATGAGTCGGAGGAAACTGAACTTTGAACTTTGAGAAATCTCAAAAGAACCTCGATAAGACGCTTTCGAGAGATAGTTTTAAACACAAACTAAACTGAATGAGGGGTTTGTATTTGTATATGAAGGCAATAAATATCCATCCGTCTTTTATACTTTCAAATAATGCCACGGTGGCCGCTAAGTGTCCCATTTAGCTGTCGGGCGGTGTTGAAAATAAGTATGAATAAGAGTCTTCGGGGAACATCAGGTGTTTACGTTCTCCATGATGGATGACACTGACACTCTTTAGCTTGAAGGTTGGATGTATACAGCTCTTTAAGGAACTTATAGTTCCATAGACCTTTTGGCTGTTTCTACAGAGAAGACAGAACTCGGTGGTTTTGATTTTCAGCGAGGCCTCAATATTAACCCATTAATACCAGGAACGCATCTGTGTATTTTTTTTTATTTGAGCGAAAAAGCATTATTTTACACTTTGGCTATTCAAAAATAGCAGATATTCAAGCTTGTAGATCTGCTATTTTTGAAAAATCGTGAAAATGTGTGCAAATCTTTGAATATATATATATTGTTTTAAAGCGAACATTTTGAACTCAAATCTTTGCTTCTGGGGGTCCCTGAAACAACATGTTTTGATGGGGGTCCGCGGCTAAAAAGATATCATTTTGGGGGTCCTGAAACATGAAAAAGTTTGAGAACCACTGATATAGCCACGTAGGTTTTTCAGAAAACTGTTTAGAACTCATTTTTTGTAGAATCGGCCTCAGGTCTTAATGGGTTAACTTTTTGACTTAGCACAAATTCTGCGTTTCTCCGGTCGGTCAGTGAGGTCAGCCCCCTCTAACTGACACTGGGATCGTGATAGACAGGTAACCCCCCGACCTTTTTAACGAAGGCTCAATCGGAGAACCGGCTCGACGTCGACATGATATCTGCTTAGGTTTGAGAAAGTAGATTGCCCGTTTGACATCAACGTACTGAACTATTGAGTGACCTTCTTGGCAAGATTGAGGGAGGAAAGCCCCGTGGCGAATCCCTTCTTTTCAACTGATTGAAATGCTAGCACGACACCCACTATGATCCATAATGACTGTCAAATTACAAGAGTTTAGATGGAGAAGATAAAGCATACCTCGAACCTTTTTCCAGTGAGCTTTTATGACTCTGAATCCACTCTTAGCTGTCTGCTAAAGAAGATGTGTAATTATGATGAATGGATTTGGGGCAGAATGTTCCTGTTACAACAGGTTTTCTTTTTTTTTCTCCCCTTTTCTTTTTTTTTAGGAATGTCTCTGATTGCCTTTTTTTTGTATCTCATCAGCATCCATCATTAAGGGTGTATATTGTCAAAGTAATCACTGTGGATTCTTATCACCGTTTTTGATCCACTGGCCAAGTAACCACATTGCCGATGGGAGAGTTGAGTGAGAGGTTAAACCAACACGCTCCTGACCAAAAAAAAACGATCAGATATTCTATTTTTAACTATTTAAGACCGGGAATGCATCTATGTGTAATTTTTAGATTTCTTTGGCTATTCAAAAATAGCAGATCTACAAGCTCATAGCGCGGCACCGAGTGCCACGCTACGAGCTTGTAGATCTGCTATTTTTGAAAAATCTTGAAATTTGTTGCAAATCTTTAAATATATATTTTTAAAGCAAACATTTGTAACTAAAATCTTCTGCTTCTGGGGATTCTACAAATGTCAGTTTTTTTTTAAAAACTTATGTCATGTCAAGGACCAGCCAAAATGATATGTATTTGGCCGTGGACCCCCATCTCAAAATATTTTGTTCCAGGGACCCCCTGAAGTTGTAACATGAGTTCAAAATGTTCACTTAAAAAACGTATATATTCAAAGATTTGCAAAACTTTTCACGATTTTTCAAAAATAGCAGATCTACAAGTTCATATACTATGAGCTTGGATATCTGCTATTTTTGAATAGCCAAAGGCATCTAAAAATGACACAGATTCTTTCCCGGTCTAAATGGATTAAAAGCCCACCAGGTACTCCGTCTGGACCTAAACACACTTTTTCAAGTGAAGTCTGAGAAGCTACTTTGATGTAAGCCAATGACTCCGGGGTCAGTAATGAGGCCGATTCTATTCTAATTGGAGTGCCTCCACTTTGT
This sequence comes from Gymnoscopelus braueri, assembly GCF_963280865.1. Classification (NCBI taxonomy): domain Eukaryota; kingdom Metazoa; phylum Chordata; class Actinopteri; order Myctophiformes; family Myctophidae; genus Gymnoscopelus; species Gymnoscopelus braueri. The sequence continues at coordinate 21,663,041 of NC_137625.1, forward strand.
GGAAAGGTGCAATTGCGGGTCAGTTTCATGACATCACCGATCTACATCAAACGTTCCACTTACCTGATGAGCAGAGCAGACGACGCCACATCCATTCTATGTGAATTGAAAGCAAAGCATCCGATGAAAGTCCTCATGATGTAAACCTCATGCTTTTAATATCACAAACATTTAATAGAGACCCGCATGTCCCTCATTGAGACGGATCAGTACGTCGTTTAGCTGAGCGGATGTTTTTCTTTTTCTTTTTAAAGGGACTGCTGTCTATCCCTATGAATGACTAGTTGTACAGAATAATAGACCTCAGTCTGTCTTGCATGGGCTACCTGCCAGACAAGCCTGCATAAATAGCTACATTTTCTTTGACTATTCTTTATGCGTTGGTCTTTCACATTTATCACCACAGTCCGGAAACCGATGAACAATCTAGCCGTCCATCAGTTGCCGTGTTGATTTCGTCGACTAAAACTATGACGAAAAATGTTCGTCGACTACCTTTTTTCACTGACAAAAACTAAATAAAAACTAAGCTATGATGACTAAAACTAAGACTAAATATGTTGTTTCAACAAATAAAAACTAGACTAAAATGTTAGGGAGGGATCTAGTGGAGAAGAGATCCAGTAGAACTAAAAGACAAGTCAGTCAGTGTTTGGTTGCTCTGAAAATAGCTGATCTACAAGCTCACAACACGTCGTTGTGAGCTTGTAGATCAGTTATTTTCAGCATGCAACCAAGTGTAAAATCAGCCATTACGACACCATCAAGGCACAGCTAAAATACATTATAGTCGACTAAATCAACTGTAGTTTTAGTCGACTAAAACTAGACAAAAACTAAAACATTTCAGATGACTAAAATATGATTCAAAAGACTATGACTCACTAAAACTGAATCAAAATGTGCTGTCAAAATCAGAACTGATCAGTTGTAAACTTGGGGGAAAACGTTGTCCCATGCATTTGTTCGTTTTCCCTCCTGAAATGCTTGGCGTGGTTGTCGGGTTCCAGACAGAAGTCGTGTTTCGTTCTCAATGTCAGATTGTGGAAACTGATAAGACAGGAGCTGGGGAAATTGTTTTCAGGTGTTGTTTTTTTTGACAATAGAGTAAACTACAGCTGGGTTTGTTGTATAGCATTCAGTTCTTACCGCTTCAATTCCACAACAGGAAAGGCAGAACAACGGCACAAATGCGTCAGGGTACACACACTAGGGATGATTGAAATCAATGAAAACGGAGCTGGGAAATGAGGGATAAAATATAATGAAATCCAGCAGAATCATTTGTAAAAGGAATTGATGTTACAAATGGGAATTAGAGTTTGTATGGGAAATGAATGAGCTCCAGCATTCACGAAAAGCCATTATGGATTTGGCTGAGTGATAATGAGAGTGAATGAAACGTGCATCAGGATGAGCAGTATTGTCTGGTGTATAGCAGACTGGGCCATCTTTACAGCCGTCAATCCCACGTGTCTCTCTTGCTTCTCTCTCTCTCTCTCTCTCCGGCATGCTCATCATTTGAAAAACGAGTTTATTTGTTTGCATCTCCTGACTAATGCCACACAGCTATTTGTGGATGCAGTGAATAGGAGTCTTTCAGTAAAACAAGCAGGCAGAGCTAAATGAGATGTCCGCTCATTAGAAAATGCGAGACAATGTTAAAGTGTCTATCTAGTGCTGCATCTAAGCTCTTACACGTTTTTAGAAATAGTTCTGTTACAAATTCAGATGAAAACATCTTATGATACAAATAAATAAAGCTCCTATGTGTGAATCACAGATAGACATCAGATATCAGTTAATTCATGATAACGATGTGTGGTAGTACTTTTACAAATGTTGTCAGTAGCTAGCTATAGCAAGTGCAACACTGTGAAAGACGGCAAACCCAAGGAAATGTCCCACCACAGGAGATACAGAAGTTAAACGCGCTATTGTACAGCAATGGTGTTCCACTGCTATAGAACAGGGGTTTTCAACTGATTATGAACCAGGGACCACCAACCTGACTAAGAATCAACCTGGGGACCAATGTTGTGTTGGGAGGGGATATGGGCGTGGTGTTTGGGGGGAAAGCTTGAAATTAAATAATGACTGTTAAGGATTTAATTTGTTGCACGATACAATACTACCCGCAACAAATTAAATCATGCCCTTAACTAGCCTGGCTCGCACTGGCAGATTCGTCTGGTTTCCAGGATAGCCCTTAATAGTCATTATTTAACTGAAATATGCTCGTGGTCCAGAGCAAAAAAAAAAAAGGTTGAGAACCACTGATCTATTCCTATCCCACGGTTACCCTAAGTCTGTTCTCTTAAACTTCTATATTAAACTCATGTTAACTGATATACTGATTGTAACTTATGAGCAAACATATGCGATTTTATGGGCACATTTCCTAATAATGATGACTCAACCAGTCGTTCCGGTACACTTTCCCTTCTTGAGATTCAAACTCCCTTTTCTGTGGAATTTCTTGACCTCCGACTTCCCAGTAACTGACAACATTGACGCGTCATCATACTGTAGGTCACCAGGTCATTTAGTGCGCTGTTTCTCAACTGGTCTTCACTTTCCTACATTACTAAATGCGGAGTCACTGACCACATGCACTACCTTGACGGACCACCAGTGGTCCACGGACCACCAGTTGAACATTTATAGTAACTCATCCACTCACTTACAGCAGTTGCGATTGGGGTTGAGGCGGGACCAGTGGTCCTTAAGGATGTTCCAGGGGGTCCCCCAGGAAAATTCACCGGCTAGAAGAGAGAATGCTATAAGAATGATTATTCAGATCATAGGTTTTATTCTCCCCACTTATCTCCCAATATCATATCTTACACATCACATTATCCCTGGCAAAAAAAGTTTCAAAGGAGGTCCGGGGCTTTACCCATTAAGGCCTGAGGCCGATTCTTACTAATGTCTTGTAAATCCTAACAGTTTTCTGAAAAACGTATGTTTCTATATCAGTGGTTTTCAAACTCAAGGACCCCCAAAATGATATGTATTTGGCCGCGGACCCCCATCTCAAAGTATTTTGTTCCACGGACCCCAAGAAGCAAAGATTTGAGTTACAAATGTTCGCTTTAAAATGACATAAATATATTAATTTGCATACATTTTCTCGATTTTTCAAAAATGGCAGATCTACAAGCTCATAGTGCGGCACTCGGTGCCGCGCTATGAGCTTGTATATCTGCTATTTTTGAATAGCAGATATAGTGTAAAATAATAAAGTGTAAAATAATGCTTTTTAGCTCAAATCAAAAAATGACACCGATGTGTTCCAGGTCTTAATATTAATGCATATTACTTTGGGGATTCTTGACATGAAAATATTTGAGAACCATTGTCTTACAGTATATGATTTGTGATCCTCTTCATAAACTGACATTTTTGTGTTTTTCAGTCAGAAACTCTCACGTCTTGAAGAGGGTAGACATTCGAATGTTTTCTACTGCGCATGGAGCTCAGGACAGTAGCAGCATAGGAAGTGGCATAAATCATGGTTGGACTCCTCATGGATGTCCTTCCTATGAGTCTACTAGACTAGAGAAATGTCATTTGATTTATTGCATCCTTCCGCACCAACTTAGATAGAACTGTATTTGACAGGCAATGTTATGCAATGGAAGGTCTCCCTCGGAAACGAGATGCTGCATCTCAAGGGGCTTATCCTCCAGGGAAATTTCAAATAGTGTGTGTGTGTGTGTGTGTGTGTGTGTGTGTGTGTGTGTGTGTGTGTGTGTGTGTGTGTGTGTGTGTGTGTGTGTGTGTGTGTGTGTGTGTGTGTGTGTGTGTGTGTGTGTGTGTGTGTGTGTGTGTGTGTGTGTGTGTGTGTGTGTGTGTGTGTGTGTGTGTGTGTGTGTGTGTGTGTGTGTGTGAATGAGTTCATACAGTTCACCAGTAGCCTACAGTGTGAAGGCTAATGATACATTATATATCTGGCATGGCCTCAGACGGACCCAGTCCAAACTCCTGGTCCTACTAGTATGACAGATTGCATTACACTGATAAATATGCTATTATTAGACACCTGATGATAACTCTGCATTCCATTTTGCCTGTGACTTTGCAAGACTTAAAATCATAGCCTAAATATCGTCTCATCACAGTCTATTCAGGACTGTGATTGGCTAGTGAAACATGACACATGTGCATAGCCCTATAAATAGGACTATGCACTTAAAATATGTTTTTTTTAAGTTAGGGGTGTACAATGTTTGGTCCACAATTTTACTTTTCTTTAAGTGAACTTCCATCACTGTGATGACCACTGTGACCACACCGCCCACTTCACACTGGGTGTGATTTTTTCATATTTTATACTATTTACCCTATTTTCTATGTAGCCTAACAGTAGCTAAAATAGCTGATCTACAAATAGTCCTCATAGATCTGATGTATTTGCTATTTCAGTTTATTGCAATGCTATTGCATTCAGTTTGACAGTGTGACTCTGCTCCTGTGATACTGCAGATCATCTGTGCAAGCATGACGCAGAATCTGAGATCACAAACCTCACAGAAGCAGAGCATAAGATACAGAGTTATGCATCAACATAGAACCCTTCAAGGGCATAAGTTAATATACAGATTAGCAGGGGCACCTAGGCTCCAAAGTAGCCTGACAGCGCGTCGCAGGTTGGAGTCCCAATCCCGACGGCCTATACTGCATGTCATTTTGGGCAGTGGTGGCCTAAAGGTTAGAGGAGCGCCCTCGTTGCCGGAAGGTTGCCGGTTCGAATCCCCGGACCGGCAGGAAAAATCTGGGTGGGGAAGTGAATGTTCACCACTTCCCCAACACCGCTGAAGTGCCCCTGAGCAAGGCACTGAACCCCAACTGCTCCAGTGGAGCTGCTTATGGCCAACAGTATAAGACTGTGGTTGTACTAGTCAGCTCCCAGGTTTTAATATGTCTGTCTGTCTGTGTGTTTCTATGTGCAGGGCGTTGCTGAAAATGAGCACTTGTGCTCAGCTACTACCCTGGGTAAATAAAGAAAAAAAAAAAGAAAAAATTCCTCATCTCTCTCACAATTTCCTGTCAGCCTACTATCCTGTCAATAAAGGCATAAAAGCCCCCAAAAAGTAAAAAAGGCCGCCTATAAGTGAACCATTAGATTGAGGGCGAATGTGTTATCTTGTTAGCGAATGGGAATAAAGGGATCTGAGTGAGGTTGAACATGGAAAGGCCATCTGATTGTAGTGGGTGTATCCATAGACATATAAAGGTAGACGCCTCCTCCGGCTCTGAGGCATCTGTATCTCGGGCGCCATTTTAGAGGAGGCAACCTTCCTCGTGTGTCACAGAAGGGGGCGTTCGGTAGGCCAATCAGAGGCAGATGGGGGTGGGTCTTTTCATAACCCAGCCTTTAACCCTTTAAGAGGCAGCCGCGCAGCAACTATTCAGTTAGACGCGCTGTGATTGGCCAGTGGTCAACGCGCTGTGATTGGCCAGTGGTCAACGCGCTGTGATTGGCCAGTGGTCAACGCGCTGTGATTGGCCGGTAGTCACTTTGAATGGCAGCGTGCCTCCTCTAAAATGGTGGCCGCGATACAGGTCGATCCAACGAACTGCAAAGGCCAATGAGGTATCTAGGTTTCTATATCTATGTGTATCTATATATTAACTTGTTAGCGAATGAGAATGGGGGGGAGAAGTGTGAGGCTGAGTGTGTACACGTACTGCCTGCCGTGCCTACCTGAACTATCGCTGTGCTCGATTTATCGGACATTTTGGAAACTTTCCATGAATCATAATTTCATTCACCTGTGTGATTCCCATATAGCTCAATGTTCCTCCGCACACTGCTGAATATTCTTATGGAGACACTACAGGGCTGCTACTCTGTTCTGAATCTAATTCAAGATTACGGCCGGAAGGTGCAAACATCCTCGTTTTAAACTTAAACAGTAGACTAAAATATGTATCTGAAAACATGATGATCCCATAGCCTGAGGGGACGAGACGGTCAGCTGAGACTGTGGCTAAGACACAACTAACCTCTGGTTTACTTTCATGTTTCAAAATAAATGTTGCAAAAAAGCCATTGCAGCTGCACGTTAAGTTTGTCTTTGGGTTTTATTTAGTTTTACCAATGAAAAGCATTAATAAGAGCTTGTGACTAAATAACTTTTTTACAGTAAGTAAGTTTTGGACATGCAAGGTTTCCACCCAACAGAGATGATATACTAAAGCAGGGGTCTTCAATGTTTTCAGGCCAAGGACCCCTTGGCTGAGAGCGAGATAAAGCAGTGACCCCCATTATATATTGTATAAAATGTTTATTTTTTCATAGATTTCATAGGCAGCTTCATAGACTTGTTTCACAACACTATCATGTTGGATTCATGTTAATGTGTATTTCCAGACATTTAACCATGCACTTAAACAATACTTAGTAAACCTGACCTTTCCCTCTGTACTTAGTCTGCTCTTTTTCCCCCCATACCAAACCACTTTGCTCAACGCGCGTTGTGCGCTTGTAGATCTGCTATTTTCGGCTAAAGTTCTCCTCAGAATAGGGATGCTTGGGTGAAGTGGTTAATGTAAAAATCACACACAGATTTGGCGGACCCACTGTAGTAACTCTGAGGACCCCCTAGGGGTCCCGGACCCCCTGTTGAAGACCTCTGTACTAAAGACAAGTGGTTTGTGTAATCAGACAACAATCAGGTGTACAGGGATATCATGTTGGTTTTATAGAAGCCAAACAGAAGTCATGTCGGGGGGGGGTGGTTGCTCACGTTGACAGGGAACCTAGCTGGTTTATAAATGGGAATGAGTCACTCATATGCTGTAGATGAGTCGGAAAAAGGCTGCGTCCATTTTTCTCGACCCATCATGCTCTTTCGTCTCTTTCTCCATCCACTCTTCTCCTCTCTCTCCCCTGTCTTGAGCCATTCCTCCTTTCATCCCTTCTTCTCTGCATCCAGCCTCGGCAGTGGTTGTTATTTCTGGAGCCGCCGTATAATCTGCTATGCAGTGGTGGAAAGTATCTAAGTACATTTACTTAAGTACTGTACTTAAGTACAATTTTGAGGTATTTATACTTTACTTGAGTATTTCAAATTGTCAGTACTTTTACTTCTACTCCACTGCATCTCAGAGGCAAATATTGTACTTTTACTCCTAATAGAGTTGTTTTTCCCTATGACCCACACAAAGTACCAGATACTTTCATAAGGAGGCAACAAGGAAAAACCAGACTCAGAACACAGGCAGCGATTGGGTATAATGAAACATCTTATTATTCAGACAGAGAGAATATGGAAGGTTACAGTGTCACAGGTATGGCAGGCATCATCGGTCGGCGTCTCTCTGTGGTTGGACAGAGAAAGCACTGGACTTTAACAGCGTCCAGTAACATAAACATATGACATCATAGGATGTGACATAGATGAGTTTCCGGGCGAAGGTGGACTTCTCGGATTGGATGAGAGTGATGATTACGTCGTCGTCAGATGAGGATGATGATGGTAGATGATGAAGATGATGATGATGGTATGACAGTTTATCTTTGGAAAAACAGCGTCCCCATGTCTGGGTCAACACGTTGACATCGGCTCTGACCTGTCACTGGTCAGTGGTGATTTGGTGACACTGAAGGAAGGGAGCTGTAGAAAAGAACATCTAGATACAGTGTTCTCAAAACAATAGATAGCCACAGAAAGCCTGCAGCTTAGTTTGACCTTGGCTTGCATAGACAGAGAGACTGGGAGTACAGAATACATTTAACATGACTGAAGTACAGGCCCAAAAAGACATCACTATATTTAATTTGACATCTTAAGCAGGTTTATGACACTAGACAAATTAGGATCAATCAAGATTAAGATCAATCAAGATTAACTCTATCAACTCCACTACAATTATTTGAAAACTTTAGTTACTAGTTACATTTTCAGATATAAACTAAATTATGATATTATGAAACGTACATTAACCATACAACCATACATCGGCTATTTGAACATAGCCGATCTACAAGCTCACAACGTTATGAGCTTGTAGATCTGCTATTTTCAAACATTTTAGTACTTTTACTTTTGGTACTTTAAGTACATTTTGATGCCAATACTTTTGTACTTTTACTCAAGTAAATTTTGAATTCTGGACTTTTACTTGTAACAGATTATTTCTATATTGCAGTATTGGTACTTTTAAAGAATTTGAGTACTTTTTCCACCACTGCGTGCTATGTGAGATCTCGTTCGGCTGATGTCCTTCTGTAATGGCAATGCCCTCTGGCAGAGCCTCTCTCTCTCTCTCTCTCTCTCTCTCTCTCTCTCTTCCCCCCCCCCACCAATGCCAAATTCTCCCTTTACATTACGGAGTGTGGACAACATCAGAGGTACTGACTCCAACAGGGCATAACATTGTATTCATACTTTACAGTAATGTATGGATTCCAGCCGACCGTTTCAGAGAGCTAGAAATGGGGCTCGGGGTGATTTCTCTCGAGCTGTTTTGACATGGAGCGTGACTTTGGCAGAATTCTTCACCTCTCTCGTTGGAGGGGTGGCTAAACCTCTCTATTAATCTCACATAGTGAACAGTTGAAAATGAGCGCCGGTGCCTTTGCTTATAAGCATTCATCAGATCCGCTCTTTGGTGTCTGGCAGCTTATTAGGTATCCCATTATTCATGTCTCTGCCTTTTTTCGTTTTTCCTGCCTTTTTCACGGGTCTCTTGAAGTGCCTGACGCATAAGATGGAGAGACGCCATGTGAAATCAAAGCAGCTGCCTCGATGAGAAACAATATAGCCTTATTTCGAGCAGGAAACCTCACGCAACATGCAAATCAATCAATCAGCAGTTGATTCAGGCATCTTGTTACTCACAAGCTGGTTTATGTCAATGCCTATTGATTCTGATGTGCATTAATAATAGCTGTCAAATCATTTCCAGACAGTTGCTTGGATGCTTCATTGCATGTGCTCAGCAATGTTGAGCTTTTAGACGTGCGTGCGTGCGTGCGTGCGTGCGTGCGTGCGTGTGTGCACTGTGCGTGCGTGCGTGCGTGCGTGCGTGCGTGCGTGTGTGTGTGCGTGTGTGTTTAACTGGATCACTTGCAATGACTTGTATTTGGCCTTTTGTAGTGGTTACCACATGAAAGGACATTTTATAGTACTTTGTACATGTAAATTGTGCTGTGGTTTTGACCCAGTGAATACATTCCGAGTTAAAAGTATGAGCAGAATGCATTTAGATGAACAATAGCCTTTAAGAATTTTTTTTTTATTTTGGTTTGAAATGTATGTTTAAGTCTGAGGGATTATGTAGTAAATCAGTGGTGACAGAAAATTAGCATGTTAAACTAATGTGGCTCTGTGAGAGGAGCATATCCCATGAAGGAGATATGCGTCACAATTAGAGTGGAACCACCCCCTGGCCCTGTGTGCATTTAATGTCAGGGTGACAAATACGAAACATCTGCAGTACTAACAAGGGACAGGTTGCGTGTGTGGTGTGTGCGTGTGCGCGTGTGTGTCTGTGTGCACCGCAGCTATATCCCTTTACCACCTGCGTCTTCTGCATCAGAGGCACATCGGTTCAGGCATTGTTCAAACAGATTGCGTGTTGAAGCCACATTCTGAACATATGAAATGTACAAGTGTTTTACCAGCCTTATCGAAGGAGGGTTTATATACACTGAGGATCCACCCATAGCTTACATAAAAACACCGCCTTCTGACAGCAGAAGAAATTTCAGATTTCTCTTGGCTCACGGCTGCCTGCAGGGAGTTGTGTGAACTGCACGATCAAAACCATAACGTTGAGATGAATGGATGTGGCTGTGGTTCTCCCAGCTGAAGGGTAATTCCTCCTCATGTCCTCTATAATCATGTCTCCTGTCTAATATTACTCTCACCTCGCCTAGTGACTCTTTGGCTCATTTCACTCATTAAGGTAATTTACTGCCGGAGCCCTGTGGTGGGTATACAGTAAAAGATAAGCCTTAATTCTCTTTACTCTCTGTGTCAAATTCTCTCTTTTCTCCCCCTCTCTGAAGCTCTTCCCTCCTTTGTCTGTCCCTCTGCCTTTGTCCGTGTCCTCAGTCTCTCTCTCTCTCTCTCTCTCTCTCTCTCTCTCTCTCTATCTCAAGTGATGAGCACACAAGGCTTTTACAGTCCAATGAAGAGGCTGTGCTGCTCGGGCTGTACCATCCTGACAGTTTAATTGGAGAGGCGTAAATCAGCCCAGTGTGTCAGGGAGAGGGGTAATTATTTCCTTCTGTTTTCAGCTACAGTACCAGAAGCCTGCCACCCCCCACCCCCCCTCCCGACACTTCACTTTGCAGGCCCCGCATATCTGCATCTCTTGCTCTCTCTTTTTTTTTATCTTTCAAACAAGGCTCACACTCTCAATACCAGTAAGCAGTGTTGATTTTGACAGTGTTGACAGCAAAAAAAAATTTAGTCATTTTGAATATAATTCCATTTAGTTTTAGTCATATTTTAGTCATCTGAAATGTTTTACTGTTAGTCTAGTTTTAGTCGACTAAATATCATAAGATTTTAGTCGACTAAATCTACAGTTGATTTAGTCGACTAAAATGTATTTTGGCGGTGCCTTGATGGCGTCATAATGGCTGATTTTACACTTGGTTGCATGCTGAAAATAGCCGATCTACAAGCTCACGACGCGTCGCAGCGCGACGCGTTGTGAGCTTGTAGATCTGCTATTTTCAGGGCGCAACACCCGAGCGCAACCAAACATAAAATGACTTGTCTTTTAGTTCTACTGGATCTCTTCTCCACTAGTCCCTGTCTTACATTTTAGTCTAGTTTTTATTTTTTAACGAAATTGTCAATATATTTAGTCTTAGTTTTAGTCATCATAGCTTAGTTTTTATTTGGTTTTTATTTAGTATTCGTCAGTGAAAAAAGGTAGTCGACGAACATTTTTCTTCATAGTTTTAGTCGACGAAATCAACACTGCTAGTAAGTTCCTGTGTGTTTACCTGAATTGGAGTCGGCTTTCGTGTGACCTTTTAGTCTGTACACATAAGTGCTCCGTCTTTCACATCGCAGCTCTTTCTGTAAAAAAGGCATGAACAGCAAGTCTGCAGTTCAACAGTTAACACAAATGTGCCCATTCATGGAAACACAAGCTGGGGCATAATTTACTTCTTTTGGAGCCGCGCATGGAAATAGAGTACGCACAAAGGCATTTGGTGAGTGGGCAGTATGTGTGGTGAGGGGTAACACATTATAACATTGATTTGTCCAAGGACCACGCTTATAGTCCGAGACCCCTAAGTTGTGCGGTTTTGGTTTTGGCACCCCGCATCGGTCGTACGGTAACATGTCCAGAACGAGGTGATGCCATAAAACACATCCCATCCTGTGGTCTCTGTGTTCTGGCATCACAAAGCAGCCCCATCTCAGGCTCTGAGCCACGTCTGTGGTGGAACACATTCTGTGTGTCAGTGCTGCTTTTTGGCATAGATTTGAACCTTTTGCTTTAGCATTTTAACCGCTTTACCCCCCATGCTGAGTTTGCTTTATTCACTGACCCCCTTTTTCAAGTCGAGGTGTGTTGAGTGCAAAGTGCATTTTTTTGGTTCCTTTCTTCTTCTTTTTTTTTTGTCTGAAAGTGATATGTTGAGTGTGCGAGGGGATTGCATGCTCCTGGATGGAGATGGAGCATACCGCTGTGACTGGAAGCATAAAAGCATATATCTCTCTTTAAGGTTGGCCACATTGGATGAAGCCTGGCCTGTGACCTTTTTTTATTGCCTCGCTTTAATAAAAACGTTTTATAAAGTATGGGACTGCTGTGGTTATGGCGAGTCATGGAATAAAACGGAGGAAATTTAAGCATAACGAGTGTGTTAAAATTGGCATAGTAATAAAAGGCTTGAATCAACACACATGTGTTTTATCATCACATTTTAATATCCGACGCACGATTGTCACTGTACACAGTAGTTTGAAATATTTGCGTTTTTTTTTCTCGTTTTTTTTAATTGCCCGAGCACAGACGTGCAAACAGATTTACCATTTAATATCAGAGTGAATGTCGGGGGGGGGGGGGGGGTGGGAGAGAATGGAAAATATGTGTCGGAGTTTAATTTACATTACACAATGAGTTGGTTGTGGGCTCATGGCCATCAACAGTCTCTCGACTCCCTCTACAGACTCTCTTCCTCTATGTCTGTGTAAGGTAGAAGTCCTCTACGTCAGGTTCTCAAACTTTTTCATGTCAAGGACCCCCAAAATGATATGTATTTGGCCGCGGACCCCCTTCTCAAAATATTTTGTTCCAGGGACTCCCCGGAAGCAAATATTTGAGTTACGAATGTTCGCTTAAAAAAAATATATATATATATATATATATTCAAAGGTTTGCACATTATTTTCAAGATTTTTCAAAAATAGCAGATCTACAAGCTCATAGCGCCGCGCTATGAGCTTGTAGAAAAGGTTAAAATTATTTGTGACGCTATATTAACACACACACCAAGGACCCCTGGGGGTCCCCGAACCCCACTTTGAGAACCAATGCTCTACGTCGCTGCTGATGATTGTGTCCCGCTATAAAGAGTTAAGGTGATCTGTATGCTGTCTAGTTAGCTGAGAGAGGGGGAGATAGAGAGAGGGAGGGGATGGGGGGAGGAGGAGAAGGCGGAGGGGGGGGACTTCAGTAGAGTGTGTAATAGGACACCAGCCCTCTCTCTTTTTACTCTCCTCCTCTTACTCCCCCTCTCCTCTCTCTCTCTCTCTCTCTCTCTCTCTCCCTCCCTCCCTCTCTCTCTCTTTCCTCTACTCTCTCAGTCAAGCCTGTCCTGTATAGACAGTTAGATGGAATAGCAGCATTTTTTCTCCCCTCTGGGATATTCAGTCACCGGGGATCTTGTGTGTGGAACCAAAAGTGTTTGAAGGGGGGATAAGGAACGGGTTCCATTTGCGACCTGCGGGGCTGTCAGACCACGGCAGGCAGCGCCGAGGGAAGCCCTCAGAAGGTGAGTCCTGGAGAGGGAGAGAGAGAGAGAGGGGGACCGGGACAGGCATGTCTGTTGTCTGGATGGTGTATAGGGAACCTCCGTGAGTGAGACAGAGAGAGAGAGAGAGAGAGAGGGATGAGTCACTGGACAGAGAGAGGAAAGGGAAAGAGAGGGAGGAAGTGATAGGCAGGAGGCTAACAGGTGCAGGGTGTAGAATGCAGGAAATCAGAGTGAAGTGTTACTGAGTTAAAGGAGTGTCTCCCTATATTTCAACAGTGGCTCTCCTATGAGATGCTGTGTGTTTGAAAGTCAACTTTGATAACTCCTTTCTGGTCTCCCTTCAATAGAACATGTGTAGGCTCTAATCTATTTTAAATATGTCATGTGTATTTTATGATTATCCAGTGCTTATGTTTTTGATCTTTTCTATGGACAAATTTGGTCCACACATACATTAGGTCGACACACATCAAGTCTGATTAGCTTTGAATACTGGTTGAATATGGTAGATCTATTAAATAAAGGTGTTTTGTTATATACTCATTCAGCTTTACGTGTAGCTGCGTCTGTCTTGTTCCAGTATGCATGTGTTTGGCAACATGCAGCAGGAAAGGTGCTGTTGACTGGTTGGTGACAGGGTGGGGTGTGAACACACGCACTGAGCCCCACGTTTAGAAGCAGGGGAAAGTGTGTACACACAAGCTATAACTGACAGTATACACTACAGATCATTCACATGGTTAGAAAGTTCCGTTCTCTAATTGAGCTAAAATGCTCCTCTGTTCAGTGTTCACCATCTATTTGTATTTATGTACCAGATGACTACAAGATGTCTCCTGCAGTAATTTATGTACATTCAATTTCAATGCGGTTGGCTATCTCTCCTCGAATATATACAGGAAGAATGATTTAGGAAAGACCAAAAGAACACATCTATCAAACCTGAAAGCAGATGGCAGAGCTTTCTACTTCAGTTGCCCCAGTGTAAACGGACTAAATCGTATTCATGTGTGTGAGGCAATAACAGGGGACAGAAAGGAAAACCAAATGAACACAGACCCCGTTCGGGCAGCCGAAGAAAAACACTTCAGCCATAAAATTTCATAGGTTCATCAATATTAGTTTTTGACAGTGCCTCTGAAATGCCAAGATCGAAAAATTCATTAGGCCGTCAGCCAAGGAACACACAGTGAACTCAATTATCATTATGTCGCTCCCGTAGTATATGACTCCACTCAATCAAACCGACCTCTTTTGTGCGGACAGATTTAATTGTCATCGCCGAGATTCCTGGCCCGAGCCCTGGTGTTATTTCTGGATTGTGCCGGGCTCTGCCAGACAAAATGTTTAGGCCTATTACTTTTGACCTCATCTGCATACGGAAGGTGTTGCTTATTAAGGGACCAATTAAGTCAAGCAAGCTCAGGGGTTCTATAATAACGTATGCACGTAGGTCATTCATACCCTCGGTATAGTGGAAGTTCTGCATTACTGCGGTGGCTCTGAAGAAAGGGGAACTCTACAGCGCAAGTGTCTAATCCTGACCCATCCAGGGTGTCATGGCAGGCCTGTGTCTTATCTCAGTCAACGACTCCTGACACTCAGTTAAAGCGGGCCACCGGGAGCACGGCCTCTCTCTCTGTGATGACTTGAGCAGCTGTGAGCCTGACGTCTTCAGGCCGCAGCAGAGAGAGAGCCTTTTGGAAGATCACCCCAATCTCTCTCTCTCTCTCTCTGTCTCTCTCTCTCTCTCTCTGTCCAGAGAGAGCCAGAGGTAGAAGTTTAGCGGCTTAAGAAGGCTGGGGTTGGAGCAGGACTTTATCCTCAGGGGCTGGCCTGGGATAGGTCATAGCCGTCGGAAGCTTGGAGCCATGTATGTTGGAGCTAAAAGGATGGGGCTGTTTTGTTTCTCTAAAGTGCAGCCAAAAAGATATCTCACTGTGGAAGTTTTCCATATGTGATCCCTACGTTCATACTTGCTCATAGGCTACATGCGTGGGCACACACACATGCACCACTCCCCACATGGTACTGTGTGTTATCGTAAAGTTTAGAGTGTGTAATAAACCAATATGTCATTCATGCCATGATCCACGCCTCACACTCTCAACTCCGCCTTATCAGCATGGCGCTAATCCATGAAGACCTGAAGCCGATTATACAAATGTCTTCTAAATCCCAAAAGTATTCTGAAAAACATATGTTTCTATATCAGTGGTGCTCAAACCTTTTCATGTCAAGGACCCCCAAAATTATATGTATTTGGCCGCGGACCCCCATCTCAAAATATGTTGTTCCAGGGACCCCCAGAAGCAAAGATTTGAGTTACAAATGTTCGCTTTGAAAAATATATATTCAAAGGTTTGCACGAGTTTTCACGATTTTTCAAAAATAGCAGATCTACAAGCTCATAGCGCGGCACTCTGTGCCGCGCTATGAGCTTGTATATCTGCTATTTTTGAATAGCCAAAGTGTAAAATAATGCTTTTTAGCTCAAATCTAAGAATGACACAGATGCGTTCCCGGTCTTAATGGGTTAAAGTTTCATAGAAATCACACAGCTTGTGGTCTTCTGCATCATCAATCTTTTACTGCTCATCTATAAACCACAAGAACACAGAACAACCTCTTGTATACACATTCCTTCTTCGCAAAGCAAAAAGGCAATTTTCTATCTGCTTCGGTTCGGTGTAGTATTTCACAGCTCAGGCAGCATTGCAGGGCAATTTCTTCTCCGGGACGGGTGAGATAAGGCGAAGAAGGCCTTTTTCTGGAGCCATGGAGATTGGCTATGTACTGCAGGAGGACATGGCCCCCAGGCAGTACCTGTCCTTATCAATAATTGAGATGCTCTTGTCCTGTAATGGAATGAGAGATTGGCGGACGGGGGCCGAGAGGAAGTGTTTTCATTGGCAGCCCCTTTGTGCAGATTTATCTCATCCATATTTAAGACATGGCCATCTGACTGGGTAAAAGTGAACAACGGAATTGAACTGACTCGTTAAGCTCTGATCTTTGCTCAGCATTGTCTTTTTTTTCAATCGATCGTATTGCATTTTAGGGCAAGTGGATTTTTAAATGAGTTCTCCTGGGAAGACGGGCCAAGACTGACGTGATCATTGTTCGTGACCCTGCTGTTTTTAAATATATAACTTATGTTTCTGGCTTTATACTCGAAGCTTCAACTTTTATAGAAAAAAATCCAACTCAAAATCCAACTGTCAGTGAAACTATTGAGGAAATCTGTCCCCTCTCAACCTTTGACACCATTACTTATAATTTCCTTCACACCAGGCTGCTAAGTTTACAGCAGTGGAGGAAAAAGTACTCAAATGTTTTACTTAAGTAAAAGTATCAATAGTGCATAGTAGAAGGACTCTGTTACAAGTAAAAGTCCCAAATTAAACATTTACTTGAGTAAAAGTACAAAAGTATTGGTATCAAAATGTACTTAAAGTACCAAAAGTAAAAGTACTAAAATGTTTGAAAATAGCAGATCTACAAGATCTTGTAGATCGGCTATTTTCAAATAGCCTTGGTATAAAATAGGGCTGAAGTGGTTAATGTATGTTTTATAATGTAATAATGTATATCTGCAATGTAACTAGTAAACTAAAGTTTTCAAATAATTGTAGTGGATTAAAAGTACAATATTAAGTACCTCAAAATTGTACTTAAGTACAGTACTTGAGTAAATGTACTTAGTTACTTTACACCACTAGTTTACAGCATGGCTTTGGGCCATGGACATGCACTGTTTGGTCTCTGAAAAAACAACATGTACTGTATATTCCTCCTCCCCAACAGGCAGTGGTGACCTGGTGTGGTTCCTGAGCCGTGCAGTCATCATGGGCTGGCCAGAGGGGTTGACCACCAGACCACCTCCGTGGCCAACGATGACCCTCCTCCTGGCTCTCTCCGTCCTCCTCCTCGGCTGTGTCTCCAGCATCTCTCAGCCTCAGCCCAGAGTCTTCCTCTCCTTTGAAGGTAAAATAAACCTCATTGTGACCCTCGCAATGCCCCCAGAGCATTATTATGCACACAAAGACACACACACGCGTAAAGCATTACAGCTCGACCTCCTGATGATGTGTTTATTGTGTGCTAATGCCTAACAAATGTTTGAAAATTAAGGCATGCCAGAGAGGATAGGTACAGTATTACTGTGACTATGTCATTGCAGATCTTGAAGCAACTATATACTGTCTTGGGGATCATGAACATTATGGTCGTTAGCAGTGGTGGAAAAAGTAGTCAAATGTTTTACTTAAGTAAAAGTACCAATACTGCAATGTAGAAGTACTCTGTTACAAGTAAAAGTCCGGAATTCAAAATTGACTTGAGTAAAAGTACAAAAGTATTGGTATCCAAATGTACTTAAAGTACCAAAAGTAAGAGTACTAAAATATTGGAAAATAGCAGATCTACAAGCTCACAACGCGTCGCGATGAAAATAGGGCTGAAGTGGTTAATGTATGTTTCATAATGTAATAATTTATATCTGAAAAGTAACTAGTAACTAAAGCTTTCAAATAATTGTAGTGGAGTAAAAGTACAGTATTTGCCTCTTAGATGTAGTGGAGTAGAAGTAAAAGTATTGGAAATTGGAAATACTCAAGTAAAGCACAAATACCTCAAAGCACAGTGCTTGAGTAAATGTACTTAGTTACTTTCCACCACTGGGTACAGTATTACTATGACTATGTCATTGCAGATCTTGAAGCAACTATATACTGTCTTTGGGGGATCATGAACATTATGGTCGTTATAGTCTCATAATGAAAGGGCAAAGTTTCCATTCAGGCACAAATCACAGAGGAAGCACACTTACCTCCTATACTCAGGGGGTCATGTCTGAGAGTGCTTTGGCAGTGCTTGTTCTATTGTCCCGCTGTGTGTCGAGGCCGTGGTGGGCCGTACGTCTCTGTGGGATGGTACCGTTTGTCAGGATGACCCCTGAGCCCCATGGTCCTTGTTAAACTTTAACCACGCTATACACCATAATGGAAGGAGGCCCCGGTGGGCATTGTCGGGGGGCTTCTGGTTTTCATTTTGTCGTTGTATGTAATGTCTTTGATGTTGCCCTTGGAACGTGGAGCACAGGGTCAAGGGTGTGCGCGTGCGTGCGTGTGTGTGCGTGCACACGCATCGTGCTTTTAACAGTGACTGAGCAGATGAGAGTGACTGTCTGTAATGTGTGTCTGTGGTAAGTGCATTTTGCACGAGTCTGCAGGAGAGGCCATATTGGTTTATTTTTTCCTGTATCACAACATCAGACTTTCCCTTCTCCTCACCCCCTCCCTTCTTCCAAAACTGTCTCTTTCATATTCTGTCATAATTTCTCACACCTGCTTCATTCTTCCCTTAATATTTTTGCTTTATCTTTCTCTGCTTTCACCTAGTTTTTTTCCCTTGACTCCAGAATAGACATTGAGCTATCGTACCCAGGCTGTCGGTGCTGGGTGTGGAGCATATTAGCTTGGAAAAAGTACTCCGACAGTCGTTTCTGCAGACAGGAAAAACAATGCTATCCCTTACTTTGGTTGTCGACGCTGAGCGAAATTATTCACTGACTCCTGTATGCTTCCAAATGGCTGGCTTAATAGGCCAAAGAAGGAAGTAGACACTGTAAGAGAGCCAATCCATTTCTTGAAGGCTTAATTCCTTTTCCAGGTGCAAATTTGATTTGAATTCCTTTCTTGCCGTAGTTGTGTTTAGCTGGGGAGGGAACCTAGGTGGATGGTATGGCCTCCGGTTAGAATTTTGGGAACTGCAGTGTTCTCATTTTGTAATGGAAGGCGTGGGGCCGTGAAACGTAATGAATATCTGTCACTATATTATAGATGTGCGTTTATTTTACTGTGGCATAATAAACCTGGCATACATTCATTACATTTACGACAAAGACGGCAGAGGAATTGCAGAGGAATAGCTGCTCAGTGGGATTATTAGAAGCGAGACAGTAGATTCCAGAGGTGGCTTCCATTCGAGCTGTGATTTAAGGCTGTCCACAGCCCCTGAGCTCAAGCACAAGGGGCAGGCAATTACACTTTATTTGCGAGTTAGAAATCACGGTAAGTCGAGGAAAATGAGGCTCATATTTCTCGGGCTGACCTTGAAAGTTCACCGTGGGTGAGCTCCAGATGCAGGGAGAGGCCGTAGAGACACTCATCAGGCCCAAGGGTGGAGGCTTCTCTCCCCCATAAACAACTTATCTGGAAGTCCTCCTCGCTGACGAGGGAAGCATTCGGGATTGCTTGGGTTCTCTCCAAGCCCTGCATGATCCAGAGGGAGGAATGAAGAGAGGCTATAGGAATGAAGAGAGGCTATAGGAATGAAGAGAGGCTATTAGGAATTAGGTCAGGAAGCTGCGACGACACAGGTGGCTTGGCACCTGCGGGGTGGTCAAAGGGTCATTCCTTCATTTTTATTATCATGACCTGGAATTATTTAGCATTATTTTACACTTTGGCTATATTGTTTAAAGCGAACATTTTTAACTCTATTCTTTGCTTCTTGGGGTCCCTGGAACTAAACCTTTTGAGATGGGGGTCCGCGGCCAAATACATATCATTTTGGGAGGTCCTTGACATGAAAAAAGTTTGAGCACCACTGATATAGAAACATACGTTTTTCAGAAAACTGTTGGGATTTAGAAGACATTTTGTAGAATCGGCTTCAGGTCTCAATGGGTTAATAGCTCAGGGTAAATGTTACTTCCCAGCTCTTAAAGTTGTGTTATGAAAACGTCTTTATTTGTCGTTAGCATTCATGCTATCACCCTGTTGCAGCGGCAGACAGCAGACCTGCATTGCTCAAAGAGGCGATATCAGGAATAAGGTCAGGAAGCTGCGACGACGCAGGTGGCTTTGGCACCTGCCGGGGTGGTCAAAGGGTCAATCCTGGTGGCCGGATTCTGCTGCTCCCAGATGTAAAGCCATTTTTATTATCATGACCTGGAACTAACTAAACAAAGGCCTTGAAAAAAGAAAATAAACCACCAGGTGGAGGGTGGGGGTTGGGGGTCGTAACGTGGATGTAGACAGCAGGAATACCCTCCTCCGCTTTCTCCCTCTGTCACTCCTGAAACCCTATCCAGGGGTAAGGCAGGTTCACGGCGCTCCCAAGTGTACATCATAGACCAGCGGAGAAGTTGCTGTCTCGGACATTCTTCTCTCCCTCACGGAGGCGAATGTGTGCGAGGCGGCGACTAAAACCGCATACTTAAAACGGTGAAAAACACCGCCTCCAGAATGCAGCTAAACCCCAAATAATAAACAGTCAAACACCACCATTCTTCCTCAGCTTGGTGAGATAATAAACACCGGCTTGCATTATTTCAGCTCGAGCCGTTTTTGAGGTTAACCCTTTGATAGAGGATATTTACACTTCTGCATCTGCTTTGAATATCTTTTTCTTTGAGTGTTTAACCTGGCCCCTATTTTCATTTGCCCATTGAGAAATTATCTCAAAACAAGGTGAAATCACACAGCTCATGAAAGAGAATAACTGAAAACGGGTGAATTTTGTATCTCTATAGTTGTATTGCTTTTGTTGAATTGGCCAAAATCAATGTTGTGCAGTAAGCTGGCAACCAAAAAGGGCAACGCAAATCATCAGAATATCACTTAATGTGTGTACTGTCATTGTTTTTAAACCTGCTGTTATGATTCATTTTATTTTCAATTCCATATGCTGCAGATCCAATAGAATATTCTTGCAATGAGATGTAACAATAATTCATAGGGAACTATGCAAGGTTTATTGGATCTTGTTTACGCGATACACTTATTTGTTTTAGCTCTTGCTCATTTGATTTTCCTATTTGTCTCATCTGTTAGCATTCTTAGCTCGGTGTATAAGAGAGAGACTGTGTTCTCGGGGATGACACTTGGAGGGCAGATAAAAATGTGAGAATGTTGCACCACGACAGAGAGACGGGAAAGAGGTTTGAAGGGCAAGTAGACAGTGGTGGAAAAATCTCTCTAATGTTTTACTTAAGTAAAAGTCTCAACACTGCAATGCAGAAGTACCAAAAGTAAATTTACAAAAAATTTTGAAAATAACATATCTACAAGCTCACAACGCGTCGTGATGCGACGCGTTGTGAGCTTGTCGGCTATTTTCAAATAGCCTAGGTATAAAATAGGGCTAAAGTGGTTAATGTATGTTTTATAATGTAATAATTTATATCTGCAAAGTAACTAGTAACTAAAGTTTTCAAATAGTTGTAGTGGAGTAAAAGTACAATATTTGCCTCCAAGATGTAGTGGAGTAGAAGTAAAAGTATAGACAATTGGAAATACTCCAGTAAAGTAAAAGTACCTCAAAACTGTACTTAAGTACAGCACTTGAGTAAATGTACTTAGTTACTTTACACCACTGCAAGTAGGACAGGACGTCAATGAGGAAATGTCTTGTCTGGTGCCACTGGGAGGACCATAATGGCCGCTATGTCCTCGTTGCGGGCAGGGAGGGTGTGAAGGAGGAAGGCAGGGCGACGTCAGGGGTTGAACAGTGGTGTTTGCTGGGTATTCTATTATGTATGGGAGCCGGTGGACCTTGCGGTCGGCCATCAAACACTTGGCAAGACTCCCAACGGGTCTTTTCTTTGACTTTATAAGCATTGACTGACTGAGCTCTATTGGGGGGGTCGGTGGTCCAAGGGTGAGTAGTCACTATCCACACAGATCCATACAATGGACGGGCAGATGAACAGAAAGATTAAGGTTGGCAACCTTTAGAGACCTGTGATTCTCTCTCTCTCTCTCTGCCTTTGAAGTAGTTTATTTGTGTGAGCTGGTCAAGCAGAAGCAGTGCAAAAGCCTTTTGTTGGGCCAAGAGACCACTGGGGGCATTCAATATTAAACAGCAGGTCGCTTGCTGCCTTTGCTGCAGTGCTGTAGAGCATAACTCTGTGGTATCTCATCTTAAAGTGGAAAATATGCCTCGCATGTTCAGCAGCAAGACCAGCTGGAACGTATAAGCGCTACAATAGAGCGTTCATGTCAAAGGTCTGTAGGCAAGACAACCGATTTGTCCATCAGCATAAATCCATGCCAGTGGATCTATGATTGACTGACAGGACATTGCTTACTCTGTTCTCACAGGCATTTGGCTCACTGCTATAAAGCCATACAGTAGCCTACAATGAGGATCCTCTGACGGAAATGGGATCTAAAGAGGGGAGAATACAGTAGATGCTGTCGATACTACTTCCCAGAGAACGTATCTAAAGGGACTTACAAGCTGCAATCACTGTCCCGTGTAATTCAATGTTCTGTAAACTGTGAGGGAATCGATTTTTCAAGGACACAAGGCTGAGGGGGTAACAAAAGCAGCAAGCGTCCAAGTCACTCAGAGTTTAAAAGAAAAAAAGGGAAAGAAACAGCAGTCTCTCTAATGTGATTGTGGTGAGGAGCCAATTGGGAACAGAAAGAGATGTGTGGGCACCGGGGAGGGACTTGTCATTGTGCCCCTTTGGGGGATCGCAGAGGAGATTGCAGTGCTCACGTTCTGTGATGAGAGAGTGGAACTGTGGATTCCTTTTTGCTGTTGTGATCATTATAGCTTACAGGGGGAAAGGCAACACCACAAGAAAACATCCCCCAGGTTTTCTAAGTCCATAACAATGTCTGACAGACTACTAGGCCTTCAGAAATTGTTAGTGTGATCAAAGAAACGAAGTTCAACAGCAATGTTTCCCCGCAGTAAACAACACTGTTATGGTTGTGGTTTTTGGTTTCCCCATACAAGGAGAGAGAGGCTCAGGACTCATGTTGCTGGATCGTAAAGAGATAGCGATTTGCAGGAGCCTGAAAGTATGTGTCGACTGTAAATTTGGATCACCCTGGATTGAGTTCAGGCACTGGAGCTGGGTGGCCCAAGGTTGTGACTTTGACAGCCTCAATTTGACTCTGTGTAGAGTTCCAAAGAGTGTACAAATGGAACCATAATGGATTCTTATGTGTCACTAAGGATTTAATTGTGTGGTCTGCGTATTTGAAATGATCATACATTCCCCAGAGGACACAATGGGGGGTGGTAAGCGTGGGAAAATTTGACTCTGCTGTATTCATGGTTAGTTTTTTGAAGGTAAACATGGCTGGAGACGAGTTTGCCACAGTAGGGCAATTTGCTCTTTGCATATTTCCAGTATTGTTTGTCAAATATACCAGAGTCACTCATGAAAATCCATCTACAAAGTCTTCTATCACATTATGAGGCTGCACTGTGTCATGACAAAGTGATAAAACCCCAACAACTACAATATGGGATTATCTTGTCCACTCAGTTTGAAACATCCCCTCAACCTATAAGGAGCAGAGATTAATTTAGGAGCTAAATTGAATGGCCCTGTGGAGTGTTAAGTCTTTTTGATAAACACCAGCCACTGAACACAAGCCAAGAGGTCTCCACACCCCATTAACACCGCAGGGACAGGCTGCGGGCCAACTTCTAAAACAGCCTTTGTGTCTTCCATGCAAATCAGCTCTCTTCAATTGGCTGCTATACCTGAAAAGGGCACCACAAATAAATTATCTTCATGCTAACGAGCCCTGGTCCCCGTTTAATCCATTAAGACCGGGAGAGCATCTGTGTCGTTTTTAGATTGGCTTTTTAGATTCTTTGGCTATTAAAAAAATAGCAGATATACACGTTTTTTATTGGAAGCGGACATTTTTAACTCAAATGTTTGCTTCTGGGGATTCTACGTCTTCTAAATCCTAGCAGTTTTCTGAAAAACGTATGTTGTAATATGTAGTATTTGGCCGTGGACCCCCCCCCCCCCCCCCAGAAGCAAAGGTTTCAGTTACAAATGAATATATACAGTATATTCAAAAGATTTGCGCAAACTATCGATATTTTGTTTTTAGATAGCAGATCTCCAAGCATGAGCTTGTATATATGCTATTTTTTGAATAGCCAAAGTATAACATAATGGTTATATAGCTCAAATCTAAAATGACACAGATGCATTCCCGGATTGAACAGGTTAACGTGCGGGGGAACCCGTTCCGTGGTTGTCAAGGGCAGCCTGGTGGGAGGACCCCAATCACTCGCCTTGATAAATATTGAAGCCGGGGGGCTCACACACACACACACTGTGCCCCCCACTTGTAATTCATCCCTCCTCACAAGATGGAGTGGGCTTCACTGTGAAGGCCCTGACTTCAAAACTTCTGCCAAAATACCGCTGCTCTTTGTTTTTCCGATTATGCGACAAGCCTCCTCAGTGGAGTTCTGGATGGCTGCACTCATCTAGTGCAAGCGTTGGTACACTCATACATACTTACACCATGTAGAAGACTTTGTCCTGGCAACTATAACAAGAGTCCCTCTGGGAATGCAACAAAAAAAAGGCATTGGCCTGAATGGGGGGGATGTCTGTTCCATCTCCCTGGGGACATAGCCCACCAGTGATACAGTAACGGCTGAAAGATTTATGTTCAGGTATAAGGTCGAGGGGTAAGTTAAGGTGGCATGCCAGAGCGAGGAGCTCCTCTCGACCACCCAGGAGGACGTCTCTTGTGCAAGTCAACAGCTAAAGGGTCGTCTGATTGTCTGTACAACAGACATGCTCCGCATTCCCAGGCGGGCAGCAGTGCTCGCTCCAAATACCAAGACGCACACTTCTCCTCCGCAGACTCGCTGCAATTTCTCGTCGTGAGCAAGAGCCAAGGCTCAGCCGAACGACTCTCTAAAATAAAGTGCATCTCATTAATCCCCTCGTTGTCTTTCAGCCTATTATCTATGTCCAGACGTATGTAATGGGAATCATATGGCTGTGTGGGATGCCTGAGTTCGTATGTATGCCTGTTCCTCACAACACACAGTGAAACGTTGCTGTGCAACGTCGCCGAGCAGACATCACTATATCTAAATAATCGTGCGGGCTCAGAGTATACGTTCTTGGCTGTGTGTATACTGTACGTGTGTCTGTGCTAATGAGACACTCTGCAGGGTGATGTTATCCAGTACCCCGGCGGTCTTCACCGCGTGGCGAGTTCACCGAGGTGTTGGCTAATAGTCCCTCTAGGAGCAAGAAACCTGAGACACTGGCTTGTCCATCAGACAAGCCCACGAGCTGGCCGGTCTGCGTTCTCCCTGTCCTAATTAGCACCTGGTCTCCTTCTCCCCTCTCACAAACACCCATAGGGAATCCATAGTGCATTTTGGGCAACCCAGTTATAATATAAACATTTCCTCCAGCTTATTAAAAACGTGC
Organism: Gymnoscopelus braueri; assembly: GCF_963280865.1. Classification (NCBI taxonomy): domain Eukaryota; kingdom Metazoa; phylum Chordata; class Actinopteri; order Myctophiformes; family Myctophidae; genus Gymnoscopelus; species Gymnoscopelus braueri. The sequence continues at coordinate 21,688,231 of NC_137625.1, forward strand.
ATTATCCTCTCTCTCTCTCTCTCTCTCTCTCAAGCGGTTTGTTTCATTGATTGATTGACTGAATACTTTATTGACAGTTTGCAAAAAAGGTACAGTGGTACAGATACATACAAAAGGTCCTAAAAGGATTTAACACAAAGGGCTTATTTCCATTGTGGTCCTGTGTATTCAATTCATCGAGACATTTAAAGACAAACAATAATATACAATAATATGCAAAACATCATATACTAGTAGAAAAATATGTACAGTAAACAGTTGTGGGGGGGGGGGGGTCATTTCTGGTGATAAGCTTAGACATTTTACAGGTGAACTCTCACTTGCCCACACCAGGAGCCCCTCGTTACCTTTCACCCCTGGCAGCTGGTAAATCACTGTGTTTTTTATATTACAGTCAGATGAGCTACAGTCACACAGAGACTACACAGAGTCTACAGGAGGGTGGCAGGAGATATGGGTCAGAGAATTCTCTGAGTTTATGAATTTACTGGCCACGGCGGAGAGCCACAAGGAAGGTAAAATGGGACCCGGTAGGTCCCTGCAGCCACTGAGGCATGATGTCTTTGTCAGATTGAAAAGACTATGTTTCCGCAACTGACATTTAGATATGGCCAGGGCCAAATAGTTCTTTCTGTGGTGTTGAGTGATGGCCGGCGTTCGTGGATTGGGTAACAGTCCCGAATGCATCTGTTTGTCAGTCAAGGTGTTTTTTTTTTTTTCCTTCTTTGAAAGTCCTTTCGCTCTTGGTAAATAATGTCTCGTATTGATAGGGCACTGTGAAGAAATGTGCCATGAAACATAAGACTTTGTAATGATTGGAAGGAACTCTGTCTAAATCTTTATCCAGTGATAGTGAATATATTGGTGTTGTTGGATATATGCCTCTTTTCCGTCTGTTATGACTTTACACCTTGGCTAAGCCTTTGTAAAAACTCTGCAGTTAATACACCCAGTATGTGACAAATTCTTCAAACAATCCAACAGCCAAAAGTGGGAGGATTCACAACGTTTGAAAAGAAAAGAGTCTTAAAACACATCTGTAAAAGCTGCCTCATCATAAAATACTAACTGACTCCACACAATTCAAAGGCTCAGGCCATGGAGAATTTCCATCTGACCTCGTCCATCCTCAGAAAGACAGGGGTCTTCGTTCGTATTGATGCTCATTGATTACCTTTCAGCATGTTGCTGACGAGGAACAATAAAACATTCAACAGGGGGGGGGGGGGGGTTGGCAAGGTCAGACAGAGGAATGTCAAAACAACAGCGGAGAAAAGCAGGCGGACAGACGAGCTGTCAGATATCTCTCAGACATGCATGCAGCCCCGAGGCATGGCGAGCCGCAGCTCTGTGCATTCTTGTTATCCTCCGGCTGGACGAGGGCCCACGTTCTATCTCTGTCAATTAGGTCTGAGCTGAGGACACGGCGCTGACGGGGAAATATGCACGTACTAACACATACAATACACACAGAGGAACATACGTACACTCATTAATGCATGCAGGCATTGCACACATGTGGACACAGACCAGCACACACACATGGATACAGACAAACAGACTGATGGACTGACAGATACAGACACAGGTGCACACACACAAACACATGCGCGTGTGCGTAGAACATCACTCATTTTACCAGCAGAAACATTCAGCTCCATCTACTACAGTGGGTGCCTAATTTTAAACAGTAAAAAGATGCTTCTTCCCACTTTTAAGCCCCCCAACCCATACACCAAGTGAGACTGGTCCACTTTTGGTCGCTTCACCATTGCCCTTTCCCCCCCATGACTTCTGACCTTTTGTTGACCCCCAAAGGATGCATGCCGTCGCCTGATATTGCCTCTCTGAGCAATGCAGGTCTGCTGTCTGCCGCTGCAACAGGGTAATATAGTCTGAACGCTATCGACTAATGAAGACGTTTTCATAACACAACTTTAAGAGCTGGGAAGTAACATTTAACCTGAGCTATTAAGGATCTGGCTAAAGAAGACTTTGAACTGTTGTTCATTACCTTCCTCTTTGATTTACACCCGAGACATTACCTTACAAGAGGTGAATGTAATATTGGCTGAGGCAGCGTAACCTTCATGTTACAATTGAGAGAAAGTTTACCTTGGTAAGGAATCGGTCTTACTGAAGCTAGTTTTTGTTGAGTAAGTAGTGTGGAATTCAAATGGATGAAAAAACTTTCAGATGTTAGCGGCAGATTTGAGTCATTATAAAAATATCCACCCGACAAATGGTGTGTGGACTTGTTTTATAATGTTAAACCAGTGTGGAAAATTGTGGACCCAGTTTCACCGGTGAATCAACGGAACGTTTTGCCACCAAAATGTAATCATGTCCATGGAATGTGTGTCCAACTGATTAACACACTTGTGTGAGTACACACACGCACACGCGCACACACACACGCACACGTGCGCGCACACACACACACACACACACACACACACACACACACACACACACACACACACACACACGTACACATGCACACGTGCACGCATGCATGCACGCAGCAAGTAAACATCTTTAACAGCTTGGTGTCTGCCTACGGTATATGAACAGTATCCATCTCATATGAATAATGAGGGGTGAGTGAAGGTTTTAATGAGGCATGATAAAAGTGAAGTCTAATCTGGGGAAGCAGAGGGAGTGGGTGTATATGCGTTGTTTGATGGGGTGGGGGTTGTTGGGTTGATAAGCTGTAGCTGAGACAGATATGTATGGTTCCTCCTCATCTCCATGCCTGGTTCTGTTCAGGCCCTTGGCTGAGAACAAAAGCCCACACGGCCCATTCCAGTATGAAGGAGCACTCACTCAAACAACAGACGTAATCATCATCGATCTCTCGCACGTTGCAGACTGGAGCTACTCTCTCCACCAGGCTCTGCTCCAAAGGCGAGTCCACACGCAGAGGCAAAAGATACATAAACAAGCATTATGTGAGCGTGTGCATACATATGCATACGTGCATAGACACGCACACACGCACACTTTCAAATAAACATTCTTCATGGTTTTGACATTGCTATATTTCTGTCCTAATACCAGGCTTACGCCGTATTGTATACTGCAAGTTTGCCAGAACAGGGTGAGACCGCTAATGAGGTTAAATGATGTGGATAATAAACACAAGCCACTGCTCAGACCAGTGGGAATGAATAGGTCTGCATTCTTTGATCCTGTCATTCCTGGAAAGGTATTTTGGTATTGGCACACAGTCTACTAGTACAGTGGCAGAGCAACAGTAGAATATGTAATACTGTTATATCTAGATTAATGAACATAATTAGCCTCAAACAAAAATGCCCTCCCAATTTGTACACACAGTCTATGAATACCATCAACAATAGTTAAACTGCATATCTAGGGAATTTGGGAATGGTAAACTAGCACACTATCAGGAAGTGGTGAATATTAAAAAGCCAGAGGTGAATATTCAATGTCCTGTTATTCTATCTCATCTCAGTGAGTATTAACCCATTTCAAACATACCCTCCCCTCGTTTATGTGTACAGTATGCCCTGAGAGCTGTGTAACAACCTCACAGGAGGCAGTGCTTTAATCCTGTGTCATCTCAAAGCGAAACTGCTGCTATTTCACCCATGTATTAGTATTATTACTTATTGACACACATAAAAGAAGCAACAGGATTTTTTTATCAAACTTGCGTCAATGTTATGACATCGTTGATATAGGGATTGGGAGCACTCTAATAAAGCAAGCCAAACGATGTCAGGCTTCTGGAATCTAATCAAAGGCAGTGTCATTTAATGACATTTATTGGCATTGATTCCCAGGAAGGTATTGATATGAAATTCACCAAACTCTAAGATGATTAAGTTCTTTCAGTATTTATTCTCCCACCCCCCAACCTCCCTCAAGTCATTGCCAATTCCCTCCATGTATGTACTGTAGTTCCTGTCACTGCCGACATCTACTGTTGGTCTGGGGAGGGTGTAGGTACTAAGCACTAGGCAGCAACATGTCTCCTTACATGGAGTCACCAGCCACTATTATTTAACCTGACAGTGAGAAGCTTAAGCTGTTGTTTTTGTCATGTTGCTAAATCTGGCATGTTTAACTGACATCATGTTCAATTGATTCATTTCTTGTACATGTAGCATTTAACGCACACTGTCCCGTAATTAAACAAAAAAAGTAAAGAGGACCTAACGCATGTGAAGGAACACGCCATCCTTCCCAGTTCCTGTCCATGCTGAACAGGCAAACTGACCAACTTGTAGGAGTCGCTAGTGCAGCAACAGAGGCCCTCGCCCTCCCATGTCAGCTTACAACCCGCCAACAACAATTGTGTTCATTGGAACACCCGGCCAAGCCGGAGGTGGTGGTGGGAAGGAACTTTACCCCTGCACCACCTGGATGGCCCTTTCACTATTTATTTTACATTTCAAGATGATGTGCAAATGAAAAAAAGAAAGAAATTCAGCTCTCCTGCCTTCTCCCTGGACAAAAAAATCTGTGTCCATGGATTTCCAGTGCAGTTAAACATTACATTACAGTCATTTAGCAGACGCTTTTATCCAAAGCGACTTACAATATGTGCATTCAACATAGGTCGGGAAGGAAACTACTAATCACCAGAAGTCTTAAGTGCATTCTCTTCTAGAACAAGCAACTAAGAGTATACCTAGCAGTAAGGTAAAAGTGCAATATATCAGCTACCTTCTGTGCTGTCAGCGTGTTCAACCACTTTCTTTCGAAAATAGCCGATCTATAAGCTCACAACGCATCTCATTGCGGTGAGTTTTGAGCTTGTACAAAACACAAAAATCCCTAAATAATCCCCAAAATAGGGATGCCAGGGCCAAAGCGGTTAATTAGTGGCCCGAATCTTATCGTAAAACAACGGCCTCTTCGAGGATGCTTGAGCTGTGCCACCCACAAACACTTTTTTGACACTCTTCCTCCTCTTATGAGCTGTGTTGTGATCTCAACTGCAAGGAACGCTTATAAACTCATGACTAATAAAGCACATGTGGTCAGGGAACGTTATGAGCGAGTGGATTTGGTCCTAATGGGCAAGCGCACCGCTCTTTTTTTTCCTCTTTTGTTTGTTTGGTAATTAATCGTCCCCTTTGCTAATCACTTCAAAAGCTGTGGATTTCTGTGTAATTGCGTAATAGGGGCTTTATGACATTGGCCAGCCATTGTTATAATGTCATTACAGGATGTGAGCGTGAAAATCAGTGATAAGCCAGAGTTTGTTGTGTTTGTAAGAGAGTCGATGGGAACAGCTTTGGTGAGATGCATGAAATTTTGTGTGATGAATGAATTAAGTCGGCTAGGAGTTTGCATCAGTGATGGGAAAAAGTACTCAAATGTTATACTTAAATAAAAGTATCAATACTGCAATGCAGAAGTACTCTGTTACAAGTAAAAGTCCAGAATTAAAAATTTACTTGAGTAAAAGTGCAAATGTATTGGTATCAAAATGTACTTAAAGTACCAAAAGTAAAAGTACACAAATGTTTGAAAATAGCAGATCTACAAGCTCACAACGTGTCGCGATGCGACGCGCTGTGAGCTTGTAGATCGGCTATTTTCAAATAGCCTATAGGTATAAAAATAAGGCTAAAGTGGTAAATGCATGTTTTATAATGTAATAATTGATATCTACAAACTAAAGTTTTCAAATAATTGTAGTGGAGTAAAAGTACAATATTTGCCTCCCGAGATGTAGTGGAGTAGAAGTAAAAGCATGGACAATTGGAAATACTCCAGCAAAGTAAAAGTACCTCAAAATTGTACTTAAAGTACAGTACTTGAGTAAATGTACTTAGTTACTTTACACCACTGCACGCATCTAACACTACCGTAGCTGCAACCATATCCCATTTGAAGCGTTCCCCATTAGGTGGTCGTGGCGTTAGGTTTTTATTTTAGTTTAGACTGTCCCTGTGGATGTATTGTGTTTCTATGAAAAACCTTGACAATTCATAACAGCAGCCTCTCTCTCTCCCTTTTGAGAGAGCAGGTGCAGCATCTGGCATCGCAAACTTTTGGTCCTGGTTCTGTGAGAGGCTTTAATCTGCAGTATGCAGCGCATGGATGACTCATATGTTTGTGTGGAACCCGGGGAATAAACACTCTGTAGATATTGGATCCCATGGAATGAGCATGTTCCACAGGGCAAGGCCTGCCTCTCGAGAGTACACAGTCAAATCCAGAGTGTCCATTTAACCCTTTCAGACCGAGAACGCATCTGTGTCATTTTACGATTTCTTTGGCTATTCAAAAATAGCAGATATACAAGCTCGTAGCCACGAGCTTGTATATCTGCTATTTTTTTTATCATCGTGAAAATTTGTGCAAATCTTTTTTAAAGCATTTTTAACTCAAATCTTTGCTTCTGGGGGATTCTACAAATGTCTTCTAAAGGTTTTGTTTTTGTTGAAAAAACTTATGCTGCAATATATATCAGTGGTTCTCAAACTTTTTCATGTCAAGGACTCCCAAAATTATATGTATTTGGCCGCGGACCCCCATCTGAACATATTTTGTTCCAGGGACCCCCAGAAGCATAAAAGATTTTAGTAAAAAATTTATATATATTATATATTCAAAGATTTGCACACATTTTCACAACTTTTTCCCCCGAAAATAGAAGATCTATAAGCTCATAGCTCGGTGCCGCACTATGAGCTTGTATATCTGCTATTTTTTGGAAAAGCCAAATAAATCTTAAAATGACACAGATGCGTTTCCGGTCTTAAAGGGTTAACTCTGAAAGTGTAGAATAGGACCCCCACATACCGGTTTGCATGTGACACACACACACCCTTGCTGTGTTCCATCTCAGAGCTTGCGGTTCGAGACCTCCCTTCCACCCCTTGGGAGGAAACATGAAAAGTCTCCAATTCCCACCACTGTGAAAACAATACAAAGTTCACCATAATATTAACAGTTATTTCACCTTGCACCACACCCTGCACGGTGGACACATTGTTGCCCCTGTGGAATGTCCTAAGGCAAGTTATTCTCGGCCCGGTTTTATTTCCAAGGACCCCCAGTTTGACATGATTTTGATCTCCATGGGACCCCATTCTACACTGTAATGTTCATTTAACTCTGTGAGTGTATACAAATGGAACCATTTGGATCCATTTGTATACACTCAGTTACATATCAGTTAAAAGGGACACTCAATTTGATTCCTAAATGTCAATCATTTAGCTTGGGACCTCCTCAAGGACTCCTGGAGTGTCCCCAGTCCTAAGAGGGACATTTGGTAGAAGGGGAGATGAGGCAGGGGTATTGGACCATACCAGAACATAAACCGCACACATTAACTTTGAGGTTTAACTGTGATTAAGCTCAGGCTGATTAAAGTCAGTCAAGCTGCTCCATTGGAATCAGCCATCATTAATGACGGCATTCTGCCAGCTTGCACTCCAGGCTGAAACAGAAGCTCAAGCTGTAAGGGTTGTTAAATTAAGAATGTTCCCCCGAGTGTCGAAAACTTCTAAAAAAGGGTTGTAAAATCTCTCCCAACTGCTTATTTTTGGGGAAGATGTAAGAATGTGGTTTTGGCTTTCGTTCGGAAACCCAGCGTGTTTCTAATTAGCTATGAGATAACCACTTCACCCTTGGTGGCATGCCTCAACTTCCATGTACTTTGGCAGAGCTAGTTATGTAACATCTTTAGGCCTCCTTGGAGCTGGGATAATACCAACCCCTGAACAGGGGCCTTATTCGATGCTATCTCCTTGGCTTTGAAGCCTATATGGCAGATGGTATCTCTTTTTTTTTACAGAGGGTTTTGCTTTATTAAATGGAGAGACTTGCTTGTCTGCTTGAAGGGGGAGCCCCTCAATTCCAATTTAAATTCTGCCGAGTCAGGTGAAAACAAGGCAACTCTTGTGTGTTCCTCATTAGTCCGCACAAGATGCTCTCGACTTCAGTTATACAGTACAGCCCTACCTACCACCACAAGGCTAGTACATCACATACAGTATGGCTATTTCTTGCGATGTTGAGTATAGGTGCAAAGTAAAGAATCGTGGGAAACATTCAATCCACAGATGATTCACACGGTAAGCTCATCTTTGTTTAACATTAAACAGCCCAGGCTCTGTGGCATATAGGTCGAAGCAGTGCCAGACAAAAGCCTGTGATCAGAGAGAGAGGGGTGGCAGAGGAAAAGCCACTTCCCTTCAAAGATAAAAGGCCTCTCCGTCGTCTCAAGAGTCTATACGGCTGCACAATAATGAAAAAATGTGACTTTAGCCCTGCAGGCATTGACGGGACAGCATAAGAGAGCTGTTTGTTGATTAGCGGTGGGGCAAAACAAAAGGAGACCTGGAGAGGGTCAAAGCAGAGAGGGGAGGAGATGGAGCATATAGATCTACTCAGCGCCCTACCCTCTCCGACCCCCCCGGCCCCAGAGCGCTCAATAGTGATTGAAAAACGAATAAATATGCATGAGTTTGGCTGCAACAGTGAGGGGACTTTGATGGTATGATGGAGAGTTCTCTATCTTTGAAATGAATGGACTCAAAAAAATAACTGTGTGTGTGTGTGTGTGTGTGTGTGTGGTATTGACAATAAATGCATGTTTTTTTAATGAGCTGGAGGAAGAATGTATTTTATAACTGCCTTGCCCCAAAATATGCACTGTGTGGGTTTCCCCACACTCTTTAAGTGACCGAAAGTTATGTAAAGTAGACAGCACTATCTTTCTATACAGGAAGAAGTTATACCACAAAAACCCAATTCAATTGTCGTTATTTTCCAGTGTTAGCTGAGGGCACTGGTGGAATGTAACTGAGTACATTTACCTCAAGTGTTGTACTTGTACTTGAGGTACTTTTACTTTATTTGCATATTTCCTTTTCTTCCTTTTCTACTCCACTACATCTCACAGGCAAATATTGTTCTTTTTATTCCACTATAATTATTTAACAGCTTTAGTCACCAGTTGCTTTTCAGATTTAGATTATTAATATAAGATCTACATGAAGCAGGGACGCAGGGAGGGTCGGGGGGGGAGGGGGGTTGGACATACTCAGTTCCCATTGGGTGAGGGATATCCCCCCCCCACCTTTGGGATGAAGAAAAAAGAAAAAGAAGAAACTTCCGACATCTACACTTCATGGAGTACATTTTTTGTACCAAATTCATTATTATTACAATGGGACCATCCAAATCAACATACAGACGATCTGACTGTTGGCTGTGAGGGAGTGTCACCGACACCTTGGTCAGAACAAAAGCCATTGATGTGCAAAAGGTTTGATTAATTCGACATAGGATGTCAGACCACGGTGTAAGCCACACCCAGCTAGATTAGCACTTAGGGCAATCAGCATACGATTGAGAGAAATATGACACAAATTAAACAATTAAAATTTTCCCACTACATTCCCCCGTTTCGACAATTTTGTCGACATACTGTAGCAGAAACATATTTTGACAATGTTGTCGACATTACAGCAATATGATGAAAAATGGTAGAAGAAGAAAAACGTCTGTAAACAAACTTTTATACAAAACAAAACATTTCAACCTAAAAACTAAACCAATATAGCATGGCATAGCAGATGACCTTCAAACTTCAAAGAATATAACGCATGAATACTGCAGTTTATTCATGTACTATCACTCTTATGCCATTAAACAATTCCATTTTTCCCACTACATTGTAGTGGGAAAAATGGAATTGTTTAATTTGTGTCATATTTCTTGTCTTTCACCAGAGCATATCGCGGCAGTGTGTGAAGTCCCAGATTTGTGGCAGGACAAAACGTACTCTGGTGTGCCATCATGGTATGGAAGCCAAAAAAAAAAAAAGATTCTTACATGTATATAAAAAAGAAAAGACAACTAAAAGTTCTTCACATTTGAGCTGGTAGTCATGGTCAGGAGTGCGGCAAATAGGCTGTGTCAGTTTTGGCAGTATGCATGTGTGTACAAGGTTGTGTGAATGTGCATCTCAAAACTGAAAGGGATAATACACAGACACGTCCATATCTATACACACGCACGCACACACACACACACACACACACGCACACACACACACACACACACACACACACACACACACACACACACACACACACACACACACACACACACACACACACACACACACACACACACACACACACACTGAGAATAATGGGTGGAAGAATCTGTTAAGGCCACATCCTCAGAGCCAAGGAAATCCCACCAGATCTGGTGTTACATGTGGCTGACTGGATTGTGGCCATCTCCACCCAGACTAGGATGGCCTCCTGAGAGCATCGGTGCGTCTCCCACGACTCCAGACACCTTCTCTTCCTCGCGACGCTTCAGACACGCTGCCTTGGGGTTCAGGTTACGTTCTCTCACTTGTCGTTCCAGGTTCAGAATAACGCCGACGGCTCGATCCAGGACAAGCAGCTTGGTCTGAGCTTTGTCATCGCTCAGGTGGAGCTGGCACATCCGTCCGAGCTCCTTGAAAGCCTCGTTGATGTCCCGCACTCGCAGGCGCTCGCGGGCGTTGTTGGCCACCCGGCGCTCCTTCTCGCGCTCCAACTTCAACTCGGGGGGAAGGTCCTCGTCGTCTTCGTCTTCCACATCGTCATCTTTCTGGTCTGAAAGGCTAGAGAGGATCTGGAGGGCCGACGCCTCCTTTCTTGCTCGAGTGCGTGCCAGCTTGACCTCCTTCTTTTCCTCCTCAGACTTGTCTCCAACGGATGGATTTTCGTCGTCCTCCTTGTCCTCTCTCTTGACGTCTGAATTGCCGGAGGAGTGTGTGGAACGGGCTACGCCACCGGGGAGATTGGTAAATCCCTCAGGTTGACCAGCAGTCTGTGGTGGTCCAGAGGCATGGTGACCGTGCAGCAGGGTGCTGCTAGGTGGAAGGCCCGTGGGCTCCTCATGACGGCTCCCTCCCATTGCCGGGTGTCTGTTGCCGAGGGCCAGTCCAGCGTTGGAGAAGGCAGGAGACAGGCCTCCGAGGCCGCTATGTACCGAGGACACAGCACTTAGCAGGCCGTGCATGTCAGAGTGAGGGCCCCCCAAGCCTGGGCCCTGGCCCACGGCATGGCTACGCAATACATGGATGGCCTCCTCCAAACGATCCTCCATATTATTCTGCAGTGCATGAGTTTGCCCTTCGTAGTTGGGTGTGGGTGGTCTTTGCCACTGAGACTGAGCCCCTGCAATTCCCTGAGGAGAACCAGGGGTGGAAGGAGCCGAAGAAAAGCTGTTACTGTTATGGTCCGAGGGGTAGATCGAGGCCAGAGCCTCGCCGATCTCATCTCCTGAACTGCCAGCCGTGGTACCTCGGTTCGCCATAATGCCATCTCCATGGAGGGATGTGTGGTTGTAGCTGGACGGAGCCGAGTGGAAGCCGTTGACCTCACTGCCATGTAAAGGATAGTTCTGTGGGGACAGAGGCAGGGGTTGACGCTTCATCCTGTCTTGTGGGTTGATAGCAGAGAAGGAGCCTGGCTGTCCAATGTGAGGGGAGTTGCCCAGCATGGCAGAGTAGCCGGATGAAGACCATGGGTCCTCTTGCATGTAGAAGGAGCCAGGGTAAACGGCTCCAGGCTCGGCGCCAGGATATCCTCCATTCTCCCTAGCATATTCATCACCAGATGTGGAAGCGTACACCGAGGACGGCAGGCCGTGGGGTTTTCGGATCTTCTTCGGCTGGGTATCTATGCTTCCATCGGGAGGTCTCCTCCTGGGGTTGTTGGGGTATGACGGGTAGTACTGGGAGGCAGACGTCAGGCCAGAGGGAGACATGGCATCAGGGCTGGGCAATGAGATGTCGCTGGGCAGGAAGCCAGGCTGGCCTCCAAAGGAAGAATATGGTGGCCTCTCGTTTTGACCTGCAATCCCTGAGTTGAGGAATGGGGAGGACAGGCCTTCATGCTCGCTGTAATGGGATCCCTCTCCATAGCCCCGTCCCTGGTTAAAAGAGGGGCTGTTCTGTTCTGCTGAGCCCCAGGACCCAGAGCCACTGCGCTCATCTAGACCTGATCCGCTGAACTGACTGCTAGCGAGCGTCGTCGGTCTTGGCTTTCCATTGGCTACAGGAGGTGCAAACATCTTTTCCTCTTCAAACGTCTGGTATCCAACAGTTAAATTACACACGGAGAGTACAGGATGTGATGAGACATTCAATTCAATTTATTAGGGATCCCTAGAGAACAACCACCGTCCAGCATGTGGGATGATTGAGCTCCAGAACAATACATGTTACTTTTTATACACTTTTCTCAAAGTAGGAGGAGTGAAAACTGTCACAGGACCAGACAGCCAGCCTCCTGACTAGATAATTATTATTACAATGGGACCATCCAAATCAACATACAGACGATCTGACTGTTGGCTGTGAGGGAGTGTCACCGACACCTTGGTCAGAACAAAAGCCATTGATGTGCAAAAGGTTTGATTAATTCGACATTAGACTGCCCCAACGCTCCTGATTTCGTGTATAGAGGGGCGGGTGTATAGAGCCGGCGAGAGACTGCGCCTGATCCCATTGGTTCACCGATCTGTCCGTCAACCCCCGCCCCGTTAACACAACATTACGAGCGACGCCCACTGCACTCTGGTTGGTTGGGAAATGAAACACTTCCTCATACCGAGTTCACCGACTCGCTGGGCCAGGCTTTTATTTTTTAGCAAAACTAAACAATAAAAGCCTGGAGATCGAGGCTAATTCGACATTGGATGTCAGACCACGGTGTAAGCCACACCCAGCTAGATTAGCACTTAGGGCAATCAACATACGATTGAGAGAAATATGACACAAATTAAACAATTCAATTTTTCCCACTACATCGCACAGAACGCATGCGTCCCCTTCGGTTCCCCTTCGGTTCTAAAATGCTCTCTGCGTCCTTGACATGAAGTAATAAATTGTGATTAGTATCAAGTTGAAACAATCTAGCAGCACATAATGTAATTTAAATCAGTCCCACTTTTCCGGCTGCGATTAAAGTGTTGAACACATGAAGGCAGTATTCAATCCAATAATATGATTATGAAATGGGCCATTCGGCATAATGGTACTGTAAGTATATTTTGATGCCAATACTTTTGCACTGTTACTCAAGTACAACTTTGAATACAGTAAAAAAAAAAAAAAAAAAAGAGTGCAAGCACACAGTGGGCAAATCCTTATATTATAAAACATACATTAACCACTATAATGTATACATAGCCTATACATAGGCTATTTGAAAATAGCCGATCTACAAGCTGTGGGCTTGTAGATCTGCTATTTTCAAACATTTTAGTACTTTTACTTTTGGTACTTTAAGTATATTTTGATGCCAATACTTTTGCACTTTTACTCGAGTAACATTTTGAGCACCGGCCTTTTACTTGTAAAAGAGTATTTTTTTTATTGTGGTATTGCTGCACTGGCTGAGGGTCATGTTTATCTCTCTCAGACCTACAGGTGTCTCCTTCCTTTGAACACTTCAGTCTGTCTGAAAAGGCCATGGACTACAGGATCCTGCAGATGGACGAGGACCAGGACAGGATGTATGTGGGCAGTAAGGACCATGTTCTCTCCATGGACATCAACAACATCACCCACGGCGCGCTGAAGGTCAACACCTACAACTCGACACAATTATTATACTCCCAAGTCAACATTAGCCACCACGTTTGAGTCAAATGAAATAAAAAGGGATATTTTTTTGCCATATTGATACCTAATGTTCATTACATGTCCTTTTACCGTAACCCTTTACGACCGAGAATGCATCTGTGTAATTTTTAGATTCCTTTGGCTATTGAAAAATAGCAGATATACAAGCTCACAGCGCGGCACCGAGTGCCACACTATGAGCTTGTAGATCTGCAATTGTTTTTGAAAAATTGTGAAAATGTGTGCAAATCTTTGAATATATATATATATATATATATATATATAATCTTTTCAAGCAAACATCTTTAACTCAAATCTTTGCTTCTGGGGGTCCCTGGAACAAAATGTTTTCAAATGGGGGTCCGTGGCCAAATACAACACATAATTTTGGGGGTCCTTGACATGAAAAAGTTTGAGCACCACATTACAGCAACAAGTTTTTTCAAAAAACCTTTAGGATTTAGAAGACATTTGTAGAATCCCCCCAGAAGCAAAGATTTGAGTTACAAATGTTCGCTTTAAAATATGTATCTTCAAAGATTTGCAAAGTCGGTGCCGCGCTATGAGCTTGTAGATCTGCTATTTTTTGAGTAGCCCAAAGAAATCTTAAAATGACACACAGATGCGTTCCCGGTCTTGATGGGTTAAATAGGTCATTTTAATCGATGAGATGCAATGTGCTGACATTGTTTAATTGGTTTCTTCAACTCACAAAAGCAAAAAGGTGCACATGTAAAAGGCATTGATTATTCAGTTAGGCCCCTGATAGCATTGCACACGTGCACATCAAAAGACCAAGAAGACATGTACAACGATGTTAACACCATCTGTGTGTTGTTATGCAAATTACCATACAGATTAACCAAGATCAGACCCATTTTGAGGTAAACAAAGCAGAGCCTAAAATGGTTCACTTAATAGTGCTGCCGTGGGCAGGATTCATAAGCTCACACTGATAACTATGATCTCGTATGCCGAGAGGGAGGTGTTGTTGGCGTAATTGACAGCCGAGAAGAGCATAATACACATGGGGAAAGCATTTATTTTTCTCTAGGGAGTGCTCTGCCACGTCCATTTTGCCTGAGTAAATTGCCTGATATATTCATAGCACCAGACCCTTAAGTACCCCTTCCACATTTGAAACCACAGCATTTTCTCCTGGCTGTGACAGTCTGTCATCGTGGACGGTGAAAGAAAGGCTACCACTATTTTGTAACTTTTTTTTAATTCAGTAAAAAATAAATTTACATCACGAGACGGATTATTCATGTTGTTGCCACATTTTGAATTAGTATTCATCAGTGTTGATTTCGTCGACTAAAACTATTACGAAAAATGTTAGTCGACTACCATTTTTCACTGACGAAAACTAGATAAAAACTAAATAAAAACCAAGCTACGATGACTAAAACTAAGACTAAATATACTGACAATTTTGTCAACAAATAAAAGCTAGACTAAAATGAGATCCAGTAGAACTAAGACAAGTCTGTCGTTTGGTGTTGGGTGTTGTGCTCTGAAAATAGCTGATCTACAAGCTCACAACGCGTCGCAGTGCGACACGTTGGGAGCTTGTAGATCGGCTATTTTCAGCATGCAACCAAGTGTAAAATCAGTCATTATGACGCCATCAAGGCACCGCCAACATACATTTTAGTCGACTAAATCAACTATAGATTTAGTCGACTATAATCTTATGATATTTAGTCAACTAAGACTAGACTAAAACTAAAACATTTCAGATGACTAAAATATGACTAAAACTAAATGGAATTTTATTCAAAAGACTAAAACTAAATAAAAATTTGCTGTCAAAATCAACACTACGTTTTTACGTTTAGATTTCTTTCTCAACAATTTTCTGATTAGATTACTTGTTACTCTGAGAGGTGATCATTTTGTTGACAGCGTGACCTGTGGTTTTCCACTTAGCATTCCCAGACCAGGTTTTTCCCACTGATCTCTAGTTAAACTGCCCCCTCTCTCTGTTTTTTCCCCCCTGCAGGTGTTTTGGCCTGCGTCTACCACCAAGATAGAGGAATGTCAAATGGCTGGCAAGGACCCTACGGTGAGAACAATCAAATCACATGTCCTTTTGAATCAAATTTACCCAGGCGTCCCTATTTTGGGAAGATTTAAAAAAAATACTTTAAATTCATTATTTCATTTGCGAGAATAGCAATTCATCGTACGACAATGTATGATTAAATAAATAGCTTTATCTAGGATCATGATCATAAGGGTTTACGCATCTGTGTCACTTTTGATTTTAGCTAAAAAAGCATTATTTTACACTTTAGCTATTCAAAAATAGCAGATATACAAGCTCATAGCGCGGCACCGAGTGCCGCGCTACGAGCTTGTAGATCTGCTATTTTTGAGAAATCGTGAAAATGTGTGCAAATCTTGGAATAAATATTGTTTTAAAGCGAACATTTTTAACTAAAATCTTTGCTTCTGGGGGGTCCCTGGAACAAAATATTTTGAGATAGGGGTCGGCGGGCAAATACATATAATTTTGGGGGTCCTTGACATGAAAAAGTTTGAGAACCACTGATATAGAAACCTACGTTTTTTTTTCCAGAATACTGCTGGGATTTAGACAACATTTGTAGAATCGGCTTCAGGTCTTAATGGGTTTAATTTAGGGCAGCATAATCTGCATCCAGATCGGTGTCCCTTGGGGCGATTCAAGCCGGAAACACAGTGCGTGCTGCTGTCCTCTCCCTCAGTGTCCCAGGTCCACCAGCCACATGTCGTAGCAGCTAGCAGATGTCTAGAGAGGGTCACTGACACGACGGAGTCCTCCTGGCATCGGCTCTGTTTGTTAAAGACGAGAATGAGGACGTGGGAGGAGTGCCTCAGACCACTATAGAATAACAAACCAGCATCAAAGCTGCACAAATTGGACACAAGCTCATTGCCGTGTCTTTTTCTAAAGAATTCATAACCGCAACGCCTGATTTTACACACCGAAAAGAGATGCGGTCGTGGGCAGAAACGAGACTTTAATGAAGACACGGAGGCCCTGCGAACTGATTCCGTCAGTGCCTCTGTTCCTCCGCTAATTGGGCCACTCTGAAAAAGAACAAAATCTGCAGGGATTACACTTCAAACTAGAGCTAAATGAGTAGTTCCGAAAACAAGAGCAAACAAGTGGTGTATAGAATAGAATAGAAGAGAGTTTTTCTTCTCGGAGTGTGTTATCTCTTAATTATCTCTAGATGTTTATTTTACTGTCCTTATTAATAGCACTGGAGTATGCTACCAAGCATTTCCCTGCAAGTAGAGCCGTACAGTATGTCACAAATGAAAGCTGGAATAGAACTACGCTACCCCCACAAAGTTTCGTCCTACCACAGATTATTGTGTTACCACCAACACGCCCAATTTGTTAGCGCTGTAGGCCAACATGTCCATCGGTCTCCCGGTCCCTCACAACAGCCAAAGAAACGGAGCCGAGGGTTTGGAGGACAACGCACAGCATTGTAAGGAGCAGAGAAGAAGCTGTTTTCAGTCACGGTGTGATTTGTGCTGCCTTGAGTCATAGCCCTGCTGTTGTGGACAGGCTCCCACAAATATTTGGGCGAGCTGTCTCTGTGTGGAGCCATTCAGTGGCCCTCTCTCTCCTCTGCTCTTCCCTCTCCTCTGTCAACCAGCACCAGTGCCAGGTCCCTTCCTCTCAATTTATCTCTGTACTTTTTTTTTCGTCCTGTCTTACTCCTTCCTTCCCTTTCTCACTCACTTTTTCCTACTGTGCCTCTGTATGCCTTTTTGTCTTTTTAATTCGGCCCCTACATCTTTTTTACTCTTTCTAACCTTTCAAGGGTTTTTTCTCTCTCTCTCTCTCTCTCTCTCTCTCTCTCTCTCTCTCTCTCTCTCTCTCTCTCTCTCTCTCTCTCTCTAAACTTTCATAAAGCAGTCGTCCGTCCTTCCTTACAGGCAGGGCTTCTACTTTTTTATTATTTGTGGGTCCTGAATCAGAGCCTCTGTCAGTTTGTTATGGTTACCCTCCCCATCTGTATATATTCAGTTCCTCTTCCCTGATAGAATCTGCGGTCGCTGGGACTCACAGAGAGAGAGACCACACGTTCTTTGCAAACGGAGGGTTGGCATTTAAGGAGAAATGTAGGTTAACCTCTTCAAGTACAAGAACGCCAGACTGATTAAATCTGTTGGCTCCTTTGCTCAAAACCTCCCCTCTCGACTCTAAACGGTGCAAACACCACCTGAACATGGGGCCATGACGAGGCTAGTTGCTGCATCTGGCAGGGTATAAAGGTTGTGTGCCTGGATCGGAAATACACGAGGAAATCAGACGTGATGTCTTTTCTCATATGTCGCTATGGGAATATGAAATTGGATACGGGCGGGCTGCAGCGTGTGTGCAGGTTAACGGTGTGTGTGTTTGTAAGTCTGTGTGTGTGTGTGTGTGTGTGTGAGAGAGAGAGAGAGAGATATGGGTGTGTGATGCTGGAAATGCAGTTGTTTTCCAGCTCTCCGCGGAGCTTTATGCATTCTGTGAGCTGCAGCAGCTGCTATTTCCACTGCGATGGCCAAGTTCCTAACCGTTCCCTGGGTACTTGCTCCTCTCCTCTCGAGGTTTCTCCTCCCTTCTCTCCTTCTCTCTCCCTTTCTCCTCCTCTCCTTTCTATACCAGCCATAATGATGCTATGTTGTTGCTCCAGATTCCCCCAATTGACTGGCATTGTGCCAGTCAATTGTTTGTGTCCACTGGCGTGCCTACTTGTGATGCACTTTTAAGACAATTGATGTACAGTTTTATGTGTCGGCTTGATGTGTCCGAGAACAGCATCATAGAGGCTCTAACCAACCCTATGAGAAGCAGTTATAGATACACATCCAGGCTTAGAGAGCATTGGCGTAATAGCCTCTACACTTTTTAAGTAATCTACGTACTTGAACATTTTGACTAGGCGCTTGACAGCCGCCTCATGAATTGGTGTATGTGTGAGTGGGGTGGGGTGGGGGGTGGGAGCATTTGAGTGATGTTGTGTTTTGTTTGTTGTTTGTTTTGTCTCTTTTTTTTATATGGACCCACAGGACTGAAATAAAGATTATATATACCCTTCCTCTTCCTTCCTTCTACCCTGATCTTTCTTCCTCTTCTGCCTCCCCACAACCTTAGACTTTAATTACCCACAAAGCCCAGCACTCATGCCACTCCAGGCAGATTTATGGAGTTGGAGGCAGTGACAGGGAGAGAGAGACAAGTAATCAGATGAGAGATCAGCATAAGCTTGGTTCTCCTGGTCCATGGGCTTGCCTCAAATGATTGCGCCGTATGTGATTGTATATCCGTATAGCTGTTTCATAACAAGAGAGATACGTTTGAATTACATTTACTCCTGCGGAATAGGATACTGGAAGGCTGATAAACAAGACCTGGCCCAATCCCAGACACAGGAAATATAGGCCTCATCCACCGCTGTTGTGTCCGTGCTGTTGAAAAACACACTTGAGTAGGGGTTATTTTTCTTGGTCTTGTCATATTGACAATAATTGAAAACATTAATTCCACAACAACAACAAAAACATTTGGTAAACAGATTTTTGCTAATTTCAACCACATTCCTAGGTGGTTTGAAATATAATTCAAATCCGATTTCTAAAGATATGCAAGGAAGATATGCCACTCTGGCAAGGAATAACAATTACGTGATATTTGTTTTGCAATTATGTCATAATTGAATCAACCAAAAGGTCAACGTTTAATGTTACAATTTTATGAGCCCATTTTGTTTTATATGTTTTGGCATGAGATTTATAATGATGTAAAATTTGGACGTTCCACTGATAAACTAATGATGATTCATCATCATTTATCTTTTGTTTTGTTAGACAGGGCAACTATGCTGGAAACTAAATTTGTTTTACAAACAACTGTAACTATATTATAGTTTTCCATTATCAAAAAACTGTATATGTTATATAAATGTTGGAGATAAGTGTTTGAACAGCTAAATCTGCCCTGCCCCCAACATTCAGAAAACACACTGCAGAGCAGTTTTATCATGTCAGGAGTGGAAGAAGTCCACCTGTTAAACCCACCCAAGTTTAAACAAACACAAGGACACTTAATACCATCAATATACATTTAATTGCACAGTTAACTGCATAGAGGCTTCCAGAGCATTGCAAATATAGCTGGTTTCAAATGCAAGACATTTACAATGTACTTTTATAGGCCAATATTATACCAAGTACAGTCAATACAGTATGTTCATATATCAACCTCCTCCACTACCTGCTTTTGCTGCTTTATGGAGAACCTTTGTCATTTTAAAGGTTATATGACATTCATTTTCACTTTTTTTAGTTTTTATGTTTTTTGGGGGGTTTTATGACCTCAATTACACCCAAAAAAACAGAACTTTGAATGTTCAGTGGATTTTCTGTGGTCTGGGGTTTTCTGAATAATTAGGCTGAAAAGTAATCTGTGATTGGCCCCTGGACTTTGATGTCACAGTCCATTAATCCCGCCCCCTCTCCTCTCCGCCCTCCCGTCCCCTATCCATTCCTTTGGGGGTGGGGGGGGGGGTGGGGAGCAGAGGTGATGATTGACAGTCAAAATCCCTCAACAGTGACGGATTACTTTTGACATTGCAGTTGAAAAGGCTTTAAAAAGAGAGAAAAAATCCTGCCATGGATCACTGGAGTGGATTTTTCAGTTAAAACTTTTAATACACGTTTGAAGGACCATGATAAATACTTTTAATGTGTTGTGAAACTGAATGTCATGAAACCTAAACCTTTAAGTCATTTCCATATCATTATTTCTAAAAAGAACTGATATTGTTGTCTAGATATGGACTAGTGTAAATATATGAAGTTGTCCCTTATTTGCTGCCCTACCTTTTTAAATCTTATTTCTTTGTCTCTTTTCTCTCCCCAGCACGGCTGTGGGAACTTCATCCGAGTGGTGCAGCCCTACAACCGCACCCATCTGTTCATGTGTGGCAGTGGAGCCTACAGTCCAGTCTGTGTCTATGTCAACAGAGGTCGCAGGCCAGAGGTAGACAGTCATTTCCTTTAAGAGTGTTATTAATACCAGTATGTGATGGTTCACAATAGTAGGCCCAGTGGTGTACATTTACTCAAGTACTGTACTTAAGTACACTTTTGAGGATTTTTTACTTTACTGGAGTATTTCCCATGTTCAATACTTTTACTTCTACTCCACTACATCTCAGAGGCAAATATTGTACTTTTACTCCACTACAATTATTTGACAGCTTTAGTTACTAGTTACTTTGTAGATTTAGATTATTATCACAAAACGTACATTAACCACTTCAGCCCTATATACTGTACATTTCGGCCATTTGAAAATAGCCGATCTACAAGCTCACAATGCGTCGCGATGAGTACTTTTTCCACCTCTGAGTAGGCCATAGCTTCCTCCACTCTTATTCGAGTTCGATGAGTGAGTTATGATGTTGTGACAACTTGCTGTAAGTAGACCGTAAAAGTGAAGGAATTGCATGTGCTACAATGTGATGGTATCATATCTTGCAGCTCTGCCGTAGCCAAATACCTTCTCAATGAAGTCAAAACTGGGAATTAACACAAGTTTCAACACATGTTTGAAACAAAGTCTCAAGAGGTAATACTTGCTGGGCAGAGTCACCATGACTTTACACATCAGCAGTGGTGGAAAAAGTACTCAAAGTGAAACTATCAATACTGCAATGTAGAAGTACAAGTAAAAGTCCGGAATTAAAAATTGACTTGATTAAAGTACCAAAGCATTGGTATCAAAATGTACTTAAAGTTTCAAAAGTAAAAGTGCTCAAATGTTTGAAAATAGCAGATCTACAAGCTCACAACGCGTCGCGATGTGACGCGTTGTGAGCTTGTAGATCTGCTATTTTCAAATAGCCTTGGTAAAAAATAGGGATACAGTGGTTAATCTATGTTTAATAATATACCGGTAATCATTTATGTCTGCAAAGTAACTAGTAACTAAAGTTTTCAAATAATTGTAGTGGAGTAAAAAGTACAATATTTGCCTCTGAGATGTAGTGGAGTAAAAGTATAGACAATTTGAAATACTCCAGTACCTCAAAATTGTACTTAAGTACAGTAGTTGAGTAAATGTACTTAATTACTTTACACCACTGGCACATCAGTTCCTATAGGGTATAATAGGCAGAGATACTGAAAGGAGAGACAGAGTAAAGAGCTGGTTTCTGGGCACAGCCTCTCATCTCCGGCCGCATAGCTCTCTGGAAGTGAGAGGGAGAGGAACTCATCCAGGAGAAAAGTGCTCACTGAAAGAGCAAACTTTAGCCCACAGAACCATGCTGCTGCCAAGCGCTAATGGGCAAAGACCTCCAAATCAGGTTTTCTTTCCACGCTGCAGTGCCTTTTGTCATTTCCAGGAGGGGTTGACAGGCAGACAGCTCCGTTTTTAAACCTCTCTGAGCCCAAATGTGCCAGCAGCGTCTCTGACAACTGATCAATACAGTATAACAAGCTGTCACAGTGAGATATTGACGGCAGGCTCACATTGTGGCCCTTTGCAGTGGTGTAAAGTAACTAAGTACATTTACTCAAGTACTGTACTTAAGTACAATTTTGAGGTGCTTTTTACTTTACTGGAGTCTGTCCACTACAATTATTTGAAAACTTTAGTTACTGTACTAGTTACTTTGCAGATATAATTTATTACATTATAAAACATACATTTACCACTTTAGCCTCATTTTATACATAGGCTATTTGAAAATAGCCGATCTACAAGCTCACTTCGCGGCGCGTTGTGAGCTTGTAGATCGTCTATTTTCAAACATTTCAGTACTTTTATTTTGGTACTTTAAGTACATTTTGATACCAATACTTTTGTACTTTTTACTCAAGTCCATTTTGAATTCCGGACTTTTACTTGTAACGGAGTACTTCTACATTGCAGTATTGATACTTTTACTCAAGTAAAACATTTGAGTACTTTTTCCGCCACTGGCCCTTTGGCCTGTGAACATGCATCAGATCAGCTGGAACTGATGATAAGGCAGGATGCTGGTGTTTCCGTGTGTGTGTGTGTGTGTGTGTGTGTGTGTGTGTGTGTGTGTGTGTGTGTGTGTGTGTGTGCGTGTGTGAGAGAGAGAGAGAGACTTTCTTTGAGCAACTTTATGTTTTGTCTTCGTCTGCACTGCTCAGACTTAATGGTGAATAGCACTGCAGAATCCAGGGTCCAGCAGACGCATCAGGTCCACCTCCAGAGGTCTGCAAAAACACATAAACAGACAGGCTATTAGATCAGACACTTGTCTCCTGGAAGAAATGTTCCTTGGCCAATGTCACTTGCACTTGGGGGGGGGCTGGGTTGCATCATCGTCTGTTGGATTGAAATTCAGATGAAACCAGAGGCTTCCAACACAGTATACAACAGTCACCAAGGATACAGCAGAACCTGCGCCCGGAGTGGGATTAGAAGATGAGACCTGAGATGGAACAACAGCGATCCAACACATTAGCAGGGAAACCCCCCCTCCCCTCCTATAGACGGAATGTTGTTTTTAATGTCCCGTGCAGGCCAGGCAGTTAAGGTCCATTGCCCAGGACTGCCTCTCTGTATTTCTTCATACCAAAAAGGAAGGGAAACTTAGAGCAGGGCTACCTTGTGGAACATTTGGTATGCTCATATTGTCATGTTTATTGCATTAGATATTCCCATATAAAGTTTGTCTCTCCCTGTCTCTCGCTTCCTCCTTCCTCCCTCCCTCCTCCCCGGCAGGAGCAAGTGTTCCACATCGACTCCAGAGCCGAATCTGGAAAAGGACGCTGCTCCTTCAATCCCCAAGTTAACACAGTCTCCGTCATGCTCAGTAAGTGCTTCCTCCCTCTATAAAATACACCTATGCACACACACACACACACACACACACACACACACACACACACACACACACACACACACACACACACACACACACACACACACATGCAAATGCATACTGTATGTCTCTGCTGTCTGGCAGAAACCAGCTAACTCCATAATGTTCATTTTTCAGGAAATGAAAAAAAAAGTGGTTAGGAGGTTTTGCTCATCATAGATAAGTAATAATCCGGAATTAAAAATTTACTTGAGGAAAACTACAAAAGTTTTGGTATTAAAATGTACTTAAAGTACCAAAAGTAAAAGTGCTAAAATGTTAAATAGCAGATCTACAGAGGTTGGAGGTCAAAAGGGGGTGGAGCCTGGAGTCAGCAAAACCAGCTAACTCCGGTGGACTTCGCTGGTTTAGCAGAAAGTTTGAGGATCTAATGGAGTTAGCTGGTTTTGTCAGAGGCGCTTTTTAATGCTTTTCATTGGTTCAATATTTTTTTTTACCAACACACAGACGTAAAGGGTGTTCAATGGCCCCACAAAAAAAAAAAAAAAAGCGTCAAAATGGAGTTAGCTGGTTTCTGCCGCACAGCAACGACACAGAGACACAGTGCAACCTCCTTATCTCTGACCTCACAGGTCAGGCTACACACTCTCCCTGTTGTCCTTTGATCTGCGGCCGGTCAACAGGGTGTCGGGTGGCTGTTGACGCCGCCCGAGGCGTCACGTCGCACGCACACATCTCGCCTTTCTGACATCCGAGCACCGTTATGTCAGTAGCCAGCAGCGGACGGCCAATCAGCCGGCTCGGGATGAAAAGTTACTAGGGCGCGTGTGGGACGGGGGGAGGGGGACGGGGGGGGGGGGGTCGGAGGGGTCCTGTGCCTCTTGCCTGCCAAATAGAGCTCGGGTCAATGTCAGTGCTGTGGAAGTGATGATGCAGCACTCCCAAGCCTCTCTCTCTGACTCAGACAGAGGACAATCCCAGCCAGTGTCTGGCTCTGATAAAAAAAGGCTCTATTTGCATTGTATCGCCCCATCCTCCCCTGTGACCCTCCGAGGCTGTCTGGGTGCTGTCGACACATGCTCCCCTTAGAGCAGGCTGGGGCTTGGACGCTGGCCACATACCCCCCCCCCCCCTTCCCCCCGCGCCCCCCAATACCCCTACATTCCCCGCATCTTCCGAAACACATGGCCCTGGTGCTAATGATATGATGGAGGGAGCTAGTAATGGAATGATAAAAGGCATGGCGTGGCGGTGCAGAGTGCAAAGTCGGGTTATTAGCAGTCAAACAACGGGGGCTGTAAATCCACTGTTAACGCTGTCAGAATTTACTCTTGCCATTTCCCTTGTTTAAATAGTCTCAGGGGTATTAATCAATGGAAAATTAGGCTGCTGCATTTAAAATATACACTTCTGTTATATATGGTGACATATATTAAACAGAGGGAAATGGCACGGTACGTAATTGGCTGTTAAGAGAAATAGATAGTTTTTTGTCACAGCCTTTATGATTGCAAGATCATTTCTTCAGTGTGTGTGTGTGTGTGTGTGTGTGTGTGTGTGTGTGTGTGTGTGTGTGTGTGTGTGTGTGTGTGTGTGTGTGTGTGTGTGTGTGTGTGTGTGTGTGTGTGTGTGTGTGTGTGTGTGTGTGTGTGTGTGTGTGTGTGTGTGTGTGTGTGTGTGTGTGTGTGTGTGTGTGTGTGTCCAGACCAGGAGCTGTTCTCGGGGATGTACATTGACTTCATGGGGACAGATGCTGCCATCTTCAGGAGCCTGACAAAGAGGAACGCAGTGCGGACAGACCAGCACAACTCCAAGTGGCTGAGTGGTGAGCATGCATTCATATTATGGTCCTGATCAAGGACATTTGTTCAAATAGATTTGTATTACTGAATACTGGAAGACATTACCCAATTGAATGCATATACTGTAGAATAGTGTAGCTGTGCCACTTACAATCAGTGTTGCCGTGTGTGCTTACTATAAGCGACTTTGGTTGCTTGTTTGTCCTGT
This sequence comes from Gymnoscopelus braueri, assembly GCF_963280865.1. Taxonomy (NCBI): domain Eukaryota; kingdom Metazoa; phylum Chordata; class Actinopteri; order Myctophiformes; family Myctophidae; genus Gymnoscopelus; species Gymnoscopelus braueri. The sequence continues at coordinate 21,713,731 of NC_137625.1, forward strand.
TAAGTCGCTTGTTAAAATGTTCAAGATTTTTTGGGCGCGTGTTATAAGCGTGTAGATCAGCTGTTTTCAAATATCCGATGCTCATGTGGCCTAGTCGCTTCTTTTGGGCTTGTTTTCATAGACCTACTGCTGTTGCTTATTCCTCTCGCAAAATTTGGCAACACTGCTTACGATGTGCTTTCTTGTAGAGCCGATCTTCATTGATGCCCAGCTGATACCAGATGGAACGGACCCTAATGATACCAAACTGTATTTCTTCTTCCGCGAGAGGCTCACAGATAACAGTGGAAACACTAAAAACATCCACACCATGGTGGCCAGAGTGTGTCCAGTAAGTGTCTATGAATGATATGATATACACGTATATTTTTGGATATGATACACAGTATATTGTATGATATGATAAATATCATATGATAAAGAATATGATACAGAATATGAAGGATGTGATTTGATATATGTTTTATGATATGATACTGAATGATATCTTTTATTATGATACATAAAACAATATATTATATATAATTAGTGGACTGTGTATTGTTATAATAGTATTTAATGGATAAGCAGTATTTAATTGTAGCTTTTTTTAACCCATTAAAACCGGGAAAGCATCTGTGTCAGGGTTAGCGTTGGCTATTAAAAAATAGAAGATATACAAGTTGTCTATTACAAAATAGAAGATATACAAGTTGTCTATTAAAAAAATAGAAGATATACAAGCTCGCAGCGCGGCACAAGCCTGTACGGTATATCTTTATTTGATTGTACGTCTGCTATTTTGAAAACATTTAGAAAAATCTTGAAAATCTTTGAAAAGTGTTGAATAATTTTGAATTACGAAATAGTTTCAGAACTACTGATTTAGAATGTGTTAGTAGAATCGGCCTCAGGTCTTATTGGGTTAAGATATTAAAACTTAGTCCTGTCCAGAACCTTCAAAACACGCAATATTAGTTTTCCTGGTCAGAGCGAGTAACTATATGATAGGAACGTGTGGTGCTTGATGCATGCCCTGAGGCAACATGATAACAGCAGGTATTTTGTCCGTTGCTCTGCAGAGCGACATCGGGGGCCAGCGGAGCCTGGTGAACAAGTGGACCACCTTCCTAAAGGCTAGGATGGTGTGTTCTGTCCTGGAAGAGGACGGCACCGAGACCCACTTTGATGAGCTGGGTGAGTGGTAAAGAGGGCAACATATCCTGTACTCTCTAGTACAGGGGTCTTCAACAGGGGGTCCTCAGAGTTACTACAGGGGGTCCGCCAAATCTTTGTGTGATATGATTTTGTTTTTGCGTTAACCACTTGAACCCTAGCATCCCTTTTCTGAGGAGAACTTTAGCCAAAAATAGCAGATCTACAAGCTGACAACGCCTCGCAGCGCGAGGCGTTGTGAGCTTGTAGATCGGCTATTTTTGGCAAAGAGCTATCGGTGTAGAGGGAAAAAAGAGCAGACCACGTAAACAAAAAAAGTTGAATCTGGAACACAATTTTATACAATATAGAGGGGTCCTTGGTGAAGACCCCTGCTCTAGTTACAGTACACTGTTTCCCAAAAAGTGGGTTTGGACCCATGTTTGGGTCGCGGACCAATTTGTATGGGTCGCGAATAAATAAATTAAAGAAAATTATTATCTTATTTCAAAAGATTAAAAAAAGTCTAAAAATCACAACTTTTCATCAATTAAAAACATTTTTCAAAAGTATTTCATAAATAAAATCACACAATTCCCTTGAATATATATATATATATATATTATTTTAGAAGTAGTGAAAATAGCAGATCTACAAGCTTGTAGATCTGCTGTTTTCACTAGTTTGGGTCCCGGGCCAACGTCTTAATTTCTCCTTTGGTTCTCGAGCTATAAAGTTCATGGGAACCACTGCTCTAGTACAGCATGTGTTCCCTTAGAACACGTCACACATGTTATGAGTGATTTTCAAGGCCCTCAAAACCATGTAATCTGTTCAAAAACATGCTCTGTTCTGTCAGAGTCCATGGACTGGAAACAAAAGAAACTAGGAATCGTTTTTATTCAGGCCCCGGCAGCTTGCTTTTTTGAACATCTTGGGTTTTCATCCAACGGTAGCGATCAGTTCCTCCTCGGAAGGTTACCCTGTTTAATTTGGAACGAGACCGTCTTTCACTGACATTTTTTCATAACACTTTCTGTGTTATTGTTGGTCAGTTCCTATTGGTTTATGCATGGATTTTCCCAGGGATTTTCTTAACCCATTAAGACCGGGAACGCATCTGTGTGTCATTTTTAGATTCCGTTAGGCTATTCAAAAATAGCAGATATACAAGCTCATAGCACGGCACGAGTGCCGCGCTATGAGCTTGTAGATCTGCTATTTTTTTTGAAAGATCGTGAAAATGTGTGCAAATCTTTGAATATCTATTTTTCCATAGCGAACATTTTTAACTTTATTACAACTTCTGGGGGGGTCCCTGGAACTAAATATTTTGAGATGGGGGTCCGCGGCCAAAATTCATATAATTTGGGGGTCCTTGACATGAAAAAGTTTGAGAACCAGTGATTATAGCTACATATATATTTTTTAAAAACTGTTTATAAGACATTTGTAGAATCCCCCCAGAAGCAAAGATTTTAGTTACAAATGTTTGCTTTGAAGAATATATATATTCAAAGATTTGCAAAAAAAATCAAGATTTAAAAAAAAATAGCAGATCTACAAGCTCATTTGAATAGCCCAAAGAAACCCAAAAAAAATACACAGATTCTCTCCCAGTCTGAAAGGGTTAACCTCTATCTTGTTGAAAGAAAACCATCATCGAGCAGCTTTTTATTCACTGTTTTCCATTCTGCTCAGCAGACTGGGCCTGTCAACAAGGACATTTATTAATTCCTACATCCGTCACTTCTTCGCCTGTTGTCTCCACTCCAGGCGCTTAATGAATAGTCATTCATTAACCCATTTAAACCGGGAACGCAGCATCTGTGTGTCATTTTTAGATTTGAGCTATAAAAAGCATTTTACACTTTGGCTATTCAAAAATAGCAGATATACAAGCTCATAGCGCGGCACCGAGTGCCCGCGCTACAAGCTTGTAGATCTGCATTTTTTTTTGAAAATTCATGATTTGTTTTGCAAATCTTTGAATATATATTTTTCAAAGCGAACATTTTTAACTAAAATCTTTGCTTCTGGGGATTCTGCAAATGTCTTCTAAATCCTAACAGTTTTTTGAAAAAACTTGTTGCTATTAATCAGTGGTTCTCACACTGTTTCATGTCAAGGACCCCCAAAATTATATGTATTTGGCCGCGGACCCCCATCTCAAAATATGTTGTTCCAGGGACCCCCCAGAAGCAAAGATTTGAGTAAAAAAAATTGCTTTAAAGATATATATATTCAAAGATTTGCACACATTTTCACGATTTTTCTGATAGCAGATCTACAAGCTCATAGTGCGGCACTCGGTGCCGCGCTATGAGCTTGTATATCTGCTATTTTTGAATAGCCAAAGAAATCAAAAAATTGGCTAAGATGCGTTCCCGGTCTCAATGGGTTAAAACAAGAGCATGGCGTGCGTGTGTGTGTGTGTGTGTGTGTGTGTGTATGCTCGCGTGCGTGTGAGTGTCTGTGTGTATTCATTAAAGTGTGCATATGTTTTCCCATCCAGAGAGTGTGTTTTTGCTGGAAACCGATCAGCCCAAGGGCCTGTTGGTGTATGGCGTCTTCACATCCACAAGGTAAGACCCCATGATGCCGAGGGGCAAACCGCAACATTCCTGTATAGCCTCTGGTGTTCGTGCACATTTTTAAGTGTTATATATCAGCGGCAGTATGTGGATGTGCCAGGCACTATAAGGCTATGTTCAGACTGACAGACGAAGGCCTATCCAGATTGATATCATACTGGTTTTATTAAGTCTGATTGATATGATGTACTTTATTTAGTAAGACATGAGAAAAACAGTACATGGAAGTACAGGTTCACAATACAAGGTCTACTAAACTGGAAGGCTCATAAAGCACTAAGCTTGTTTAAAATTAGATCCCCACGCGCACAAATCATGATGACAGACAGATATACACACTACTATACAGAACGTCATACAATCAGCTTACAGGTTACTGGTATGAAAAATAAGAAATATGTACAAGAGAAAAAACAGCAAAAAAAAGAAATAAGCCTAATGGATTTTTGCGCTGAAGATTTGAACCCCATACCTAGGTGGTTTGAAATGTGATTCAAACTTATTTCTAAAGTCTCAGTCTGGACATTCGGACAATGAATCCTGATATATACAATATATATATATACAATGTCTGAATACACAAATCCGATCTGATCACGTGCAAATAACAGTGTGGACAGTCACACTCGTCGCTATTTTGAAATGTTTTTTTATAATAATAAAAAAGAAACGGTTTTGGACATGCAAGGTTTCCACCTGACAGCAACAATATTCAGGTGACAATGACATACTGTCAATTACAGCATCTCCACCACATGGCCTTCATGTTGGTGCTCCATCCTTGTCAGTGTTGCATTGCTGAATTGGAACGTGGTTGCACTGTATTTTAATGACGGGACGCGCACGTTGCTTAACACCTACACTACAGGTCACACAATGGACAATTGATATGCATCTATGGCTCATTCCTATGTTAATTCACCTGGTGTGAGTCGGGAGCCTTTGTAAACTTTGTTGAGGTGTGAATTTAAAGTCGTTTTAAATCTACGTGCGTGCCTGCGCGTGCTCCTCCTGGTCAAATAGGTTCCTGCACGGTGTGCAAGGCCGTCCCATGAGCGATGCAACCCTGATCCTTATTAATAACAGGTGTACTTACTGTATCATATTATGCATAATGGCATACATTTGAGTCCATTTACTGTGGCGTCAACGAAAATAATTCCTTTCCATCTAGCACCCTTTTAATGAGTTTCTCACAGCAAACTTATGTATCCCACTTATTTAGATTCTATTATTTTCTGTGGATTTCTAAGACTTATTTTCTTGGGCGAGCAAAGGCACCTCATTTGCTCGCCCAAGAAAATAAATAGCACACCCAGAAACATTATGCACACACATGGATTTCACTGCACCGTGACTAATGAGCTTCCTTACCTCCTGGTGATTATTTCTCTGTATTTCTGCTGTATTATGACAGGAAAGTGAGTGTAGAGAGAGGGAAGAACGTCCCCAAGCTGAAATCAACCCGGGGACATTTTGATTTCCATCATACTCTCTAGTGCCGTGGTTAAAATGTTATACTAATTCTAAGAAATTCCATAAATACACAAATCGCGACGCATTGTGAGCTTGTTGATCGCCTATTTTCACTAGTTTAGTACCTGGTGGACACACCAAATTTCTCTTTTGGCTCTCGAGCTAGCTCGAGTGTGATATCTTAACCCATTAAGACCGGGAACGCATCTGTGTAACCACTTAAACTATTATTTTATACTTTGGCTATTCAAAAATAGCAGACCTACAAGCTCATAGCGTGGCACCGAGTGCCACGCTACGAGCTTGTAGATCTGCTATTTTTGAAAAATCTTGACATTTTGTGCAAATCTTTGAATATATATATCTTTTTAAAGCGAACATTTTTAACCCAAATCTTTGCTTCTGGGGGTCCCTGGAACAAAATATTTTGAGATGGGGGTCCGCGGCCAAATGCATATCATTTTGGGTGGTCCTTGACATGAAAAGGTTTGAGAACCACTGATATTATAGCAACCTAATTTTTTTTTTTAAACTGTTAGGATTTAGATGACATTTGTAGAATCAAATGTCTCATAGCGCTCATAGCGCGGCACTCGGTGCCGCGCTATGAGCGCTATGAGACATTTGATTGAGCTTGTAGATCTGCTATTTTGGAATAGCCAAAGAAATCTAAAATGACAGAGATGCCGGATTGAATGGGTTAAAGCTGACGGCACTCATCAAAAAGTACAATACTAGGTCTATTTCATCTTTTTTTAATGTACTTCTTACATATCATGTCAACCTCCATCACCCAGATGAAGGAACTCGACACCAAATGGATTCAGATCTGCACATTACGCCGGGTTATCACGGGCCTTTATAGGCTTGAACGGCAGGCTTCTAGGAACGGTCATTTGATCCATCTGTTCTGAAACATAATTGGTTTGGTCAGGGTTAACCCAGGGTGATGCAGCCACAGGCCCCCCTGATCCACTTGTTACCCAAGGATCACATCAAGGCTACAGTAGTCTATAGCCTGGCTCTCTAAGAACAGCCAAACCAAACAGTCGGGTCTTTGAGGTCCCAGTGCACTCTTGTTATTCCTATCTCTCCACACTGTTTCTTCCTCCCGCTCTGATTTTTTTGGGGTGACCTGTACCCCGGCAACAAAAGCCTCTGTTATGTGCTAACGTGGCGCGGTTTTAAATGACCGAGCCAAAACCACATTGGATTCCCACTTCCCTGGGAACCCCCGGCCGAAGTGTCCCCTCTAGAGCGTGGCAGCGGGGTCCGCCCAGATTGTATGGCTCGGGACGTATCCGCAGCAAACAGCGGGGTCCGGCAAGAACTATGCTGTTTTGAGCTGGGTGGGGTCCGGGATGTTGTGCATGCTGGGTTCTCTCCTGTGTGTATCATGGTATGTGTGTGTGTGTCAGAGGCGTAGCGTCATGAGGGCCAATTTTGGGGCCACGGCCCGGTCAGTAAAAAAAAAAAACCCTGCCCCGTCTGCTCAAACTGCAGGACAAGATTCGCCAGGGGAGAAAAAAAAACATTAGCAGCCTCACCCTCTTCTGTTGTAGCCAACCACAGCAAGTCGCCTTTGTTTTCAAATGGCCCTCATTTGCGGCCGAATTGTAAATGAGGACCATTTGAAAACGGGGTTTGGCCGCCGACAGGCGCGCAGAACGCATGGATGCATATTTATAGCAGAAAGAGCTTCACATTTAACTATAGCCGTACTCATTCCTTTCTGAACCCATTCTTAAAATTCGAAATTCTCTATTAGCCGTGAAGGGTCTACTCTTCTTTCATGTGTATCAGTCATGATTGTTTTTTTCGCCCATCAAACAATATCAAGCAAAAAGGAAACATCGTCTGTCCTTCTCTCCATCGCGCAGAGACGCGCACCTCTCTCCATTCAGAAATGGAATAGAAGAAGAACCGTCGTCCTAAAACACCCTCGCCCCCGGGTCTAATCCGGCGTCCTCGGTCCACGGAAAAAATAGGGCAGGGGGGAGATACAGATTCTGGCCCGCTGTGTGTTTTTATCTGTTTAGCTACCCACATTATGAGGACAACACGTACAGTAGCAGTACTTTAGGAGGCCACCACTTAGCTGCTCCCTCTTATTCTCAACATGTCCCCATAAGTACGGAAACCTGACATTTTGTGTGTGTGTGTGTGTGTGTGTCTCATGTCCTCAGCTCCGTCTTTAAAGGATCAGCAGTGTGTGTGTACAACATGGCTGAGATCCTGACCGTCTTTAACGGGCCCTTCGCTCACAGAGAGGGGCCCAACTTCCAGTGGGCAGCCTTCCAGGGCCGTATCCCTTATCCCAGGCCCGGAACGGTGAGTTCACTTCAGGGTCATCATGCATGTAATGACATTATAGCACTTACATCCTATACTTCATTTACTGGACTCCCCCAGGGATCTATACTAGGCCCCCTCCTTTTTTCCCCCCTCTATACCAAATCTGTTAGCGAAAAAGCCATTTTATAACGTCCTTTAAGACCGGGAACACATCTGTGTGTCATTTTTAGCTTCCTTTGGCTATTCAAAAATAGCAGATATACAAGCTCATAGCGCGGCACTTGGTGTCGCGCTATGAGCTTGTAGATCTGCTATTTCTTAATTATTGTGAAAATCTTTCAATATATATATATTTTTTAAAGTTAACATTTGTAACTCAAATCTTATTGCTTCTGGGGATTCTACAAATGTCTTCTAAATCATTTTTTTTTTTTTACTTATGTTGCTATATATCAGTGGTTCTTAAACTTTTTCATGTCTAGGACCTCCCAAAATGATATGTATTTGGTCACGGACCCCCATCTGAAAATATTTTGTTACAGGGACCCCCAGAAGCAAAGATTTGAGTTAAAAACATATTCAAAGATTTGCACTAGGGGTGTGCCTAATTTCACGAAACGATACGATATTGGGCTCACAACTTCGATACGATTTCGATACGATACGATACGCACTTTTTTATTATGAAAATATATAGGGGGGAGAAAAAAAAGTAAAAATGCAAACAAATAATTCTGTTTTTGCATTATTCAGACATGCAAACTTGTAGCTTTTCAGCTACAATAGCCGTTTTGAATCCAAATAGGGCAATAGTGTGACACCTGACCCCAAAAAAAAAAACATGTTGTCACCCTTTTCACCTCGGGGCTGTTTGCATTATTGTAAAAAAAAAAAAAAAAAGGGTTTATTTTTTTTCAAAACGATATTTTTTTCCCCCAAAACGATACATATCGTCACAAAAAAGTAGCGCGACATATCGCGGGACGATATATCGGCACACCCCTAATTTGCACACATTTTCAAGATAGTTTTTTAGAAAAATTGTAGATCTGCTTTTTTTTGAATAGCCCAAAGAAATCTTAAAATGACACGGATTATTTCCCGGTTTGAATGGGTTAAGTGTGTATTGGTTTTATAAACGTGTATAACCAATGAAAAGTGTTAAAAAGAGCTTGTGATTTAAATAATAACTACATTGGATCCATTGGAAGGTTTCTGCCCCACAGCAGCGATATGATCGTTTAAATCCTATCTTAACCCTATATCAGGATAAAGTCTGTGACTGTCTTTCCCCAGTGTCCCGGTGGAGCGTTCACCCCAGACATCCACACGACCAAGGAGTTCCCGGACGACGTGGTGACGTTCGTGAGGAACCATCCGGTGATGTTCAACCCCATCTACCCCATGGGCAGGAGACCCCTGGTGGTCCGCACTAACGCCGACTACAAATACACCACCGTGGCCGTGGACCAGGTCATGGCCGCAGACGGAAACTACCAAGTCCTCTTCCTCGGCACAGGTATGGACCTCCCCCCAAACACACACACACACACACACACACACACACACACACACACACACACGCACCAGTGTTGATTTCGACGACTAAAACTATGCCGAAAAATGTTAGTCAACTACCTTTTTTCACTGACGAAAACTTAATAAAAAGAAAACTAAGCTATGATGACTAAAACTATGACTAAATATATTGACAATTTCGTCAACAAATAATAACTAGACTAAAATGTTAGTGAGGGACGAGTGGAGAAGAGATCCAGTAGAACTAAAAGGCGCTCGGGTGTTGCGCTCTGAAAATAGCAGATCTACAAGCTCACAACGCGTCGCAGCGCGACGCGTTGTGAGCTTGTAGATTGGCTATTTTCAGCCCAAGTGTAAAATCAGCCTTTAAGACGCCATCAAGGCACCGCCAAAATACATTTTAGTCGACTAAATCAACTGTAGATTTAGTCGACTAAAATCTTATGATATTTAGTCAACTAAAACTAGACTAACAGTAAAACATTTCTGATGACTAAAATATGACTGAAATTAAATGGAATTTTATTCAAAAGAGTATGACTAAAACTAAATCAAAATATGCTGTCAAAATCAACACTGACACGCACGCACACACACACACACACACACACACACACACACACACACACACACGCACACGCACACGCACACACACACACTGGTCCTCACAATGTCTCTATTTCTCAATTCTACTATAGCCTACTTGTTTACTTCAGGGTTCAGCTACTATTTCAAATTTGTGTTTAGACCTGCTAGTACTTTAGATGTGGATTTATTTGATGGGACTCTACAATCAGGAAATAGTCTACATACTGTATATTTCTGGTTATGGGTGCACACACAAAAAAAAGTAATCTAAAGTTGTGATTTTAGGTTTCACATTACATAATTATTATGTAATCGCGAAACTTGGCAGTTAATTCAGACTTTATCAGCTTTATTTTCACATCACCTAGGTGTGGCGGTTGAATTTTTTTTCTTCGTGCGCACACATTTTTGTAGTATTCCATGAGAAGCGAGAGGATAAATGGAACCATGTCATTTGTACACACTTTGGAGTAGAAGTATATACTTATTACATTCTAGTTTTTGTTATCTCTGAATTGTCTCTGTGACCCAACAATATTGTTCTACTGTCCAACTTTCCAAATGTCCGTCCCATAAATCACTTTCCCACCCACTATGCAAACCCTCCTCTGTTAGCTCTGCATCAGCTAGCCCCGCCATAGCTATGGGACTTATGATCCTTATGATCAATATGACATCATAGTATTGACGTCATAGTCTGGACTGGACATATTTGGGCATGGCTGACACCTGACACAAAACTCTATATCTGGGCGTAAAAGGGACAATGGCAGGTAGACATTCAGATACAGAGATCTCCATATATGGGCATCAAAGGGACAGGGACAGACAGACGGGTACAACGGGTATTCCGATGCGTTCCTGACTTGCATCGTTCCTGAGGAGGCCGATGCGCAACTGGCACCAGCCTAGTCATCAATAATCATAATTAATAATCGTGATTAAATCATTCAGCAAAATAATCAGCACTGTCAATTTTGTCACTGTACGGCCCTGACTCTTAATATATATTTATATTCTTCTTCTTACATCGACTGCTGCTATACTGCTGCTTTAATTATAAAGTGTTTACATGAGCGATTTTAATCATAATGACCCATTGGCCGATCTGTTCTACTGTGAACCACCCAGCAAATTGAAATATAATGACCCTCCTTCTCCACTTAATTGAATGCAGTGGCTTCATTTTTTTTCTTCTAATTAGAGGTCATTTGAAAACCAATTTGTAATTTACAGTGTCATCCCGGAGGCAGCTGCTCTTCGCTGTAATATGATATATTACTACAATATAATCCTTGTTTTTTATGAGGCATTTAACGAGCAAAATGACTGCAGAGGGATCCTAAGTCCCACAGCTATAGCGGGGCTAGCTGATGAAGAGCTAACAGAGGAGGGTTTGCATAGTGGGTGGAACAGTGAATTGTGTGACAGACACACTAAGTTGGTAAGTAGAACAATATTGTTGGGTCACAGATAGGGAGAGGTCATTCAGAGATGACAAAAACTAGAATTCATGTAAATTACTTAAACTCCAGTGTGTACAAATGACATGGTTCCATTTGTACACGTTTCGGACTTTGTACGCTCTTCTGACTTAAATTAAAGTAGGCCTACTGTAATACTAGGTAACTTTTTCAAAAAAACAAAAGTACAATTTTTATCTTTTGTGAGTGGCTAATTTTTCACAACACCCATTCCATGAATTTCACCCCCGAAAGCCTTTTATAAACATATTTTCTATTGAAAGGACAGGGGCGTCTTTCCCATGAAAATGACGTCATACGTTTCCTGTTTGGCCCGGAACTACCGCGCTAGTAACAAAAAGGAATTTCACGCTGTTTTTATGGCATTATAGGATTTGAAGATGGAGCTCCACTCGCTAAGAGAAACAATCCGCAGATAGTATAAAACAACTAAAAGAGCGCTTTTTGAAACGCTTCCGCCTTCCGGTGAAAACAAATGGAATTCTGGGTAATGCAGGAATCCGCTAAAGACCTGCAATGACAGTAGTGACCAGCAGAGGTTGCTAAAAATCTTTATTTTTGGACTTACTAAGTATGGCTTTAACACCAAGGATTTCACTGTGTTGTTTTGAGCTGGTGTGCCCTTTTGCGTGTGTGCGCTTTACAAATGTGCACATTTACAGTACGGCACCGAGTGCCGCGCTATGAGCTTGTAGATCTGCTAGCGTGAGTGCACCTGTGTGTGTGTGTGTGTGTGTGCTGTGTGCGTCAACATGTTTGTCAGTCGGTACGCAGCCAGGGAGTCTCTATCTCTCTCACAGCTGCTTGTGTTTATCGGGGCCAGCCTCTCCTTTCTGATTCTGCTCTCTCCTGCCTGGGTTCCTGAACGGATGCCAGGACCGTCTGTCTAACCGAACAGTGGTGGGGAAAAGTACTCAAATGTTTTACTTAAGTAAAAGTATCAATACTGCAATGTAGAAGTACTCTGTTACAAGTAAAAGTCCGGAATTCTAAATTTACTTGAGTAAAAGTACAAAAGTATTGGTATCCAAATGTACTTAAAGTACCAAAAGTAAAAGTGCTAAAATGTTTGAAAATAGCAGAACTACAAGCTCACAACGCGTCGCATACATAGGCTATTTTCAAATAGCCTATGTATGAAATAGGGCTAAAGTGGTTTAATGTATGTTTCATAATATCATAATTTATATCTGCAAAGTAACTAGTAACTACAGTTTTCAAATAATTGTAGTGGAGTAAAAGTACAATATTTGCCTCTTGAGATGTAGTGGAGTAGAAGTATAGACAATTGGAAATACTCCAGTAAAGTAAAAGTACCTCAAAATTGTACTTTAAAGTACAGTACTTGAGTAAATGCACTTAGTTACTTTACACCACTGAACGGATGCCAGGAGGACCGTCTGTCTAACCAGGAGGCTGGGGGGGGGGGGGGGGGTTATCTTCGGGATGCGAGAGACTCTTATTATGAAGATGTTTCCAGGAGCTGCTGTTCTCTGCAACTCCTCCTCCTCCTCCGTCCCTCTTTGTGTTCCCCATTCCCAGGGACAGTTGGAGTTATTGATGATGATGCTGGTGTTACGTTTTGTTTGCCCTCCCCGTGGCCCTTGTCCTTCCCCTGTGTGGAGTTAAGCACTTCCACCCCTTAACCCTTTAAGACCGGGAACGCATCTGTGTGTCGTTTTAAGATTTATTTTGGCTATTCAAAAATAGCAGATCTACAAGCTCATAGCTTGTAGATCTGCTATGAGCTTTTTTTATCGTGAAAATGTGTGCAAATCTTTGAATATATATCTTTAAACATTTGTAACATTTGTAACTTAAATCTTTGCTTCTGGGGGATTCTACAAATGTCTTCTAAATCGCAACAAAAATCCTAAGAAAAAACTTATGTTGCTACAGTACTGTATATACACTATCAGTGGTTTTCAAACTTTTTCATGTTAAGGACCCCAAAATTAAATATTTGCAGACCCCCATCTCAAAATATGTTGTTCCAGGGACCCCCAGAAGCAAAGATTTGAGTAAAAAATGTTCGCTTAAAAAAAAAAAAAGTCCAAGATTTGCACACATTTTCACGATAAAAAAAAAATATATAGCAGATCTACAAGCTCATAGCGCGGCACTCGGTGCCGCGCTATGAGCATGTAGATCTGCTATTTTTGAATAGCCCAAACAAATCTAAAAAGGACACACAGATGCGTTCCCGGTCTTAATGGGTTAACTACCCCCCCGCCCTCCCCCCCTCTTTCTCCACCACAGCTGACTTTGCTGCGGATGCCGGTCGGTCGTGGCTATCATGTCTAATTCATAAGCAAACACGGGCGAGAAAAGGAAAACAGACTGGGCAGAGTTTATTTTTTTTCCCCGGGTGGTTTCTGAGTCGCGTTCTAATATATTTCAGTGACCACATCTCGAGGTCTCTCTCTCGACCGCGGTCATGAGGGTATAGGTATGCGTCTCATGTGGTTAAAATGACCGTCTCCAAATGAGTTTTTGTGTATTTTATTTCAATCTTTGTGTGTGTGTGTCCTTTCTCCAATCCCCCAGATAAAGGCACAGTGCAGAAGGTCATCGTACTGCCCTCCAATCGTTCCTTGGATGAAGATCTGATCTTAGAGGAGCTGGAAGTGTTTAAGGTATGTCGGCCTTTCTGTCTACGTGTCGGTCTGTCTCTCATTCCTTTCCTTTCCCAGCACACCTCACATCAAAAGCAGAGAGCGGGGCGAGCGAGCCTGGCCACAACACACAGGCCTCTGGCACAGGAGAGAGAGAGAGAGAGAGAAAGAGAGGGAGGGAGCAGTGGTGGAAAAATAACTCGATTTCTTTACTTAAGTAAAAGTATTAATACTGCAATGTAGAAATACTGTCACGAGTAAAAGTCCTAAATTCAAAGTGTAATCGAGTAAAAGTACAAAAGTATTGGTATCAAAATGTACTTAAAGTACCAAAAGTAGAAAGTACTCATTATGCAGAATGTCCCATTTCAAGTTTTCAAAATGTATACAAATCTTTAGAAAATAGCAGATCTACAAGCTCACAATGCGTCGCATCGCAACGCATTGTGAGCTTGTAGATCGGCTATTTTCAAATGGCCGAAATGTATATAGGGCTGAAGTGGGTAATGTATGTTTTGTAATAATAATAATAAAAATCTACAAACTAACTAGTAAAGTTTTCAAATAATTGCTGTGGAGTAAAAGTATAATATTTCCCTCTGAGATGTAGTGGAGTAGAAGTAAAAGTACTGAACGTTGGAAATACTCCGGTAAAGTAAAAATACCTAAAAATCATACTTAAGTACACTACTTGAGTAAATGTACTTAGTTACTTTACACCACAGAGAGAGAGAGAGAGAGAGAGAGAGAGAGAGAGAGAGAGAGAGAGAGAGAGAGAAATTCAGGAGGTGGATGATTTGAAGCGAGGGGTGATGGGGAAACATACCGAACAGCCCTGCGAGCGCCTTGGCTCTGACCCCGGTGAACTATCACCGGCACGCCATTTTATCTTCTTTGCCCGCCGATTCCAGCTCAGCCTTGTTGCCTTAAGAGAGAGACACGGTCATGGTCAGAAGGCTTTAATCTTCACATACACACCTGGACTCATACTGGTACACGTCGGGCAGACGAGTCTGGTTCTACAGCGGAGCCAGAATGGACATCTGGGCAACAGAGGACAATGTTGTTTCTGCAGCTTTCTCATGGTTGTTTGGTCCTCCATGACGATCTGTTTACAATGACTAGCCAGCTGTTATTCAAAGAAAGCCAGAGATCGAGATGTTTGTGCCACTGAATGAGATAAATGTGTGAGAAAGACAGATTGTCTCTGACTAGTAAATACCGTTGATGAAAACCTGACATGGTATTGTTGTTTGTTTTTCAGGACCAAGCTTACATAACAAACCTCAGGATTTCCTCAAAAAAAGTAAGAGTTCATGCATTCTTTTGTGACTTTCCGTCCAGATTCTATTATGCCTACTGTGCAGAAATATCTTTGGCTGCTGATGAAACTGCTGAAAAAAGCAGGAATGCTGGAATCTGATTTATACCTTGTAGGCCTGACCTCGATTATTCGAATAGTCGACTAATCAGTCGAGGGGGGTCTGAGTCGACTGCCAATCTCTTAATCGAATTATGGAAAAAAAGATTTTTTAATTCACTAATATTTTGCCAAAAATAGGATATACATCATGCAAGTATATGTTAAATCAGACATTAAGCACCCCTACAGCCCAAATGGAAAGTTCCTCTATTGCATAACATATTTTTGGCATGATTCGACTGAGAGTTTTTTTTGTGTTGCATTAGTCGACTATTAGTCGACTATAGGCAACTATTGGCCAATCAGATTCGACTATAGAAATCCTTAGTCGTGGACAGGCCTGATACCATGTCATACTTTAGTTTCCCGTGCTGAAAATGGCCAATCTACAAGCTCACAACGCATCGCGATGCAATGCTATATGAGCTTGTATATCTGCTATTTATTGTACAACTGAGTATAAATGAAGCATAATAAGCCATAATTGCTGAGCGACTGGCCTGTTTTTTTTCCTGTCAGCCGTTCCACTCATTATACAGGACTAAATGGGGCCTGCTGACATTTTGACCTGTGTTTACATTGCAGCAACAGCTGTACGTGAGCTCGGAGTACGGGGTCTCCCAGGTCTCGCTGCACCGTTGTCAGGCCTACGGCTCGGCTTGCGCCGACTGCTGCCTGGCACGAGACCCCTACTGTGCCTGGGACGGACTCAGTTGCTCCCGTTTCTACCCCACGGGTAAAAGGTATACCACGTGGATTTCAAACCAATGCACCACATTTGTAAGGCTCATTTTTCAAGGCATAACTGGCAACCCTAGGTTGGTTCTGTTGTAAGCTAGCAAAAACAGGCTATATATACTGTTACATAATATCCTTTTGAACAAGCATGCAGTGGTGTAAAATAACTAAGTACATTTACTCAAGTACTGTACTTAAGTACAATTTTGAGATACTTTTGCTTTACTGGAGTATTTCCAATTTTCTATACTTTTTACTTCTACTCCACTACATCTCAGAGGCAAATGTTGTACTTTTACTCCATTACAATTATTTGAAAACTTTAGTCACTAGTTACTTTGCAGATATAAATGTATTACATTATAAAACATACATGAACCACTTTAGCCCTATTTTATACCTAGGCTATTTGAAAATAGCCGATCTACAAGCTCACAACGCGCGTTGTGAGCTTTTAGATCTGCTATTTTCAAACATTATAGTACTTTTACTTTTGGTACTTTAAGTACATTTTGATACCAATACTTTTGTACTTTTACTCAAGTAAATTTTGAATTCCGGACTTTTACTTGTAACAGAGTACTTCTACATTGCACCATTGGTACTTTTACTTAAGTAAAACATTTAAGTACTTTTCCCACCACTGCAAGCATGTACGCAGACGATATGAAAATAGCAACTGACAGCTCTTGAGGCTAAATGATACCTCAACAAACCTTTCTCAGCGGAAAAGACACGTTTAACACGTCGACACAAGGTAGCATCTAAATTAGACGTCAGCATGAGGGTGAGGAGGGCAAAAATATTGAAAGTCCTGGCACTCTTTCCAAGCGTGCACTTTAATGTTAATCTCTGTCACCAAAACGAACATTTTATTCTCCCTGGCATATCCTCTCCCCCGGTAGACATAACACAGACAACGAGGTTTGAGTGACAGCCCTCATTTTACACATGACACCTCTCTGCTCTGCTTTAAAAGCAGCTGTGTGAGTGTGAGTCTCCACATTCCTGTCAGCCACAGGTCAGGTTTAGCTTGGGTCGTAGAGCCAAAACACAAAGCCACCCAATTTCCTGCACAAAAACATGATCTTGCTTATGTTAGTATTTTCCCCTTGCCTGATGCATGCAGTATGAGTGTCCTCCATGCTGAGTGAAATAACAATGAAATTGCCCTTCAGTAATAATAATATATAATATTATCTGTCTTCTTTTTTTTTTTTTAGGAGAAGCAGGAGACAGGACATCATGCATGGCAATCCCCTCACGCAGTGCAGAGGTTTCAATCTGAAAGGTATGCAATTACAAAGCCACTGCATTTCACAAACTCGGCGAACGAGCCTTCATTGGCAAGGCATTGTATTATTGGCAAAGCATTGTATTATTGGCAAGGCATTGTTTTATTGGCAAAGCATTGTATTATTGGCAAGGCATTGCGCTTATTCCCACTGATTCACATTAGTCTCTCAAGACAGACGTGTTGTCTCCCACAATTTTCAGTCGTTTTAACAGTGTGTAATTTGGAAGCTCTGAAAATGTGTAGAAAATAAAGCTAATGTCTTGTCATTTCAGTCACATCTAGCAGAAATAAAAAAGAAAGAAATGTATTCCAACGATATTTTAAAATACATTTTTGTGAACAGAATGTTGTGATTGATGGCATACCTTTGAAGAGGTGATGACAGCTTCCTGTCCACGTTTCCGAGGCGGAATTACAGACTGTAATTCCACAATTCTTCGATTGTGGAAAAGATAGTCTGGCTTGAGAGACTTTAATTCACATGAAAACCAAGACCCTCACATTCTCACGTCACCATTACATCCTCTCATTGTAAAACAATACACAGCTGGTGGGATTAGTTATTCACCTAGTGAAAGGCTATAACAGAGATTATATGTGTTTATGTAAAAGCTAATAGCACAGCAACTGTGCGTGTGTGCGTGTGTGTGTGTGTGTGTGTGTGTGCGTGCGTGTGTGTGTGTGTGTGTACGTGAACTCGTGCACATGCGTGGGCACTGCTGGCACCTGGCAATTAAGGCTGCGACTTACAGTACTTGACTATGAATATCCGGTGTAGTTTAATGCAAGGAGGAGCTCTTGTCCCAGAGAGAGTTCTATCTCCGCAAACAGTTGGCATCTCTAAATGAACACCAGCCTGGTGGAAGCAGCCATATGGCCATCGCCACTACTGAGTCTTCCTGTCATTCATCCTGCTGAGTGAAGAACCATGTGGCTCTTAAGTGATACAACAAATGACATAATTGACAGCGAAAGCAGCTACTGTCCGATACTTGAATAATTAGGGTCGTTTTGGCAACGGTGTAGCAGCTGGGGGTTTTGGTGCAGGTGGAGGTTAGGTTAAACCTTAAGGTCAGCTTTCCACCCTCACTGTTGGGACATCTGTGGCTTTTCTGTCTGTCAGCAAGTGATGTACTCTTTGTGTGTGTGTGTGTGTGTGTGTGTGTGTGTGTGTGTGTGCGTGTGCGTGTGCGTGCGGTGTTCGTGTGTGTGCGTCAGCTTACAGAAATGCGGTGGAGATGACGCAATACGGTGTGAGAAACAACACCACTTTCCTGGAGTGTCTACCCAAGTCCCCCCAGGCCTCCATTCGCTGGCTCATCCAGAGGGACAATGACAGGAGGAAAGAGGTCGGTTCAAGGTCTTAACGCGCAACACTAACAGCTGCCTGAGTTCTGATCTATCACAAAGTAATGAGCGCGCGCGGAGCTCAATATGAAAATCCCTGGTGATAAATGGTATCAGTTATAGCAGGTATCTGTTTTTCATCCATCACAGCGATCCATCCACACATTATTACATCAAACATCAAGTATGTCATACCGATCACATGAGCCTACTGCCTTGAATCTGATCTGGACTCGCATTGCCTGGGGAATGACATTGGGAGTGTTTTATTGGCTGCAGCATATTCTAATGAGTGTTGATACAGATAAAATGTGATATGGACCTCGACTAACGAGGGGATTCTCAGCAGGGAGACGTTTCATAAATATTTGACACCCCTTAAACAGCTTGAGTCCTTGAAAGTGTGCAAACAGAGCACCTAAATGATATAGACTTGGCCATCAGTGCTTTGATGGATCGTAGCCTAAAGTGTAGGATTTCGCCTTGAAATACTGTGTGTACTGTTGTGTCTCTGGGTTGGATCCTGGGCAACAGCCAACTCTGTGTATGAGTAGCACAGTCGTGAGGTAAGTATCGGGAGCTCATGGAAGGTGTTGCGCTCTTGTGCGTTGAAGGGGATAGACGCCCTCGTTCTCAGCCAATACTGACATTAAGTCTCGCTGACCTACTTACTGTGCATTATTATAGTTTTGTGGCACAATGCTGTTCAAGTTCTTTCATGACTGATTTCCCAATGTTTTTATTGTGTAAAGGGGTTCCCAAACGAAATAACCTCTTAAACCCTATTTCAAAAATAGTGAAAGTAGCCCATGTGCAAACTCACAACGATCAGCTATTTTCTATATTGTAGAACATTTTTGAAAATGTGGGGGGGGAAATGGTTCGGTTTATTTGAAAATATAGTCTTTGGAAGCAATTGTTTTGGGATAATAAAAAAGAAACTGGGATATTTACCCACGACCCATACAAACGGGTTTGCTACCCAAAATCGGTCACTGCCCTATGTTTGGGAAACATTGGTCTGAATAAATGAGTGCATATTTTTAGGTCACAATCAAGTCTAAGTCTCACATATTTAGTTAAGTAGTATTTAGTTGACAGACTTGAGTAACAATTGCTTCTGCAGTCAACCTTTTCTCGGTAAAGGATCCCAAGGAATTTCGCAAATCTTTTTAAACATGGACCGCACAGGGGCAATTCATTTCTTTTAATATTATTTGTAGCCAGTAAATTGGCTTCAGGTGTTGAATGCTGATGGCATCATGTTGCTGGTCATGGAGTTGTTAGTCAGAGGCTACTGAAGATGAACGTTTGCACATCATTTTGAATTTTTGAAAATAAATCAGAATGATCATTTATAGAGGTTCAGGGCGCCAATAACCCAACCGTGTCTTCCCTCCGCAAGGTGAAGCTAGGCGACCGCGTCGTCTCCACCGAGCACGGCCTCCTCGTCCGCTCCGTCCAGCTGTCTGACCAGGGCCTGTACTACTGTCTGACCACGGAGAACGGCTTCAAGCGCACCGTGGCCAAGATCCGCCTGCGCGTGCTGAGCGAGGCCATGGTCAGCGTGCTGACGGACAAGCAGCAGTCGCCCTGGGCGTGGGCCACCTCGCTGCACCCCAAGTCCCTGCTGGCCGCGTTCAGCCCCGCCGAGAGCCTGGCCGTGCAGCAGTACTGCAAGGAGAGGAAGCAGCTCCAGAACCTCCAGCAGCTTCAGCAGAAGACCAGCCAGGCCCCGGGACCCCTGCGGGGGGACCTGGCCAAGCTCAAGCCCCTGCTGGACCGCAGGAGTCGGAACCGACGCAACCACCTCCCAGATGTCTGACAGGAAGGACAAGCAAAAAGCTGGCACAGAGACAGACTGATAACCACATATTCCTCTGATGATTTCTAAAGGACATTTACAGGAACCTCGATCAGCCAGCCAGCTCCCTGACCCCACTGTGCTGTACTTGCCGGAAGTCAGAAGAGAATTCTGAGATTATCTCCTCGCTTATCTCATTCTGTATGCATGACGTACTTTGACCTGAAAGACTGTGAGATACACACACACACACTTCCACACAGACGCACGCACGCACACACAATCCTTTTTAATGTCGGTGTCCTGTTGCGGTCACAAGGCAAACTGAAGTGACCCTGTCGGTTTATAGGTGATGATACTAACAAACTGTGTGGTCTCAGCTGATATAACTAACGATAATACACCTTAAAAGGGATAGTTCACCCCAAAAAGATTTTTATTACTATCGATTAGTCACCCCATGGAGACTTGAATTTATGGATATTTTTTAGTTTTTGTCGCATTCCTGAGCCAATAATTTGATGACCATCGGACCGGTAGGCAGCGCTTCCGGTAGGAGACACAAACGAGACTCTTTGTGTCTCCTACCGGAACCGTCATCAAATTATTGGCTTAGGAATGCGACAAAAACAAAAGAATATCCATTCATTCAAGTCTCCATGGGGTGACTAATCGATAGGAAAAAAAAGTCATTTTGGGGGTGAACTATCCCTTTAAGACATGGGTGTGGTTGATGATCAGAGTATGATAGGCAATGGAAAAGAAATTGGGCCAACAGGAAATTGGCACGACGTGGACATGTTGTCGTCATTTTTGAGCCAATGTCCTAAACAAGTTAATATCCAATAAAGCGAGGTAAGTTGAAACCCTGCAAATAAATAAGTTATGGATATTTTAAGGGAAATGAAAGAGATAGCGAGAGATGCATGTTTTACGATGAATGTTATTGATTTTTACGCCAAGCGCTACATTGTGCTTCACTAGTTTCTACAGACATTTGCATTATACTGTAGCAACAATACTGTACAGTATGTTTTCTCAGCAAAACTTAACAGGGTCAGTCATGACCGTTGTGGGCATATTTAACATTATGCAGAGCGTTCCATTCCTGAGAAACATTTGTCATTCTAGTCTTTCCTCCTGCACCATATACTTAGACTAGCTCTGTCTTTACAAGACACAGATTGCCTGATAAGTGGCCTCAATAAAATAATAGCTGAGAAATTCAAACATCAGGGTAGGCCAAAGTCCACGTCTCTAACTCAGATGTTGACCAGAATCACCACTTTGAACAATTCATTCTGTTCTGTTGCATACGCCTTACATCATCATCTCTGTACATAGCAGCATCCCCTTTTATCCATCCATACTGTAATATACCCTCTTGTTTCCAGCACAGATGCATGTTTACACAGTATGTGTATGAAACGCATCATTGACAACAGAACAGGCTATTTTAAGCCCTTTGAACAGTTCAGCTGGCAGACACGCACATTTTAGTTTTTCTTCTTCGGGTAAATGTATGCTAGTAGTACCTGAACATCGGAGTACTCTCGATTGACGCTGAAAGAGAAGAATATCTCTGGAGAATCATATTTTCTAGTGATGAATACTTCATCGATGGTATTAATGAAATAATGAACTGTACTCATAGTTTGCGATATTGCAGGGTTGGCTTTCCCCATTTTATGTGAATAGAATCCTGTTTTTTTTTGTAAGCATAGCTAATGTAGATAAATATTATTTGTTGTTCGTGTACAGTGCTTCTCTTGTTTTATCCTTTTAACTTAATGTCACGTCCTCTCTTTCTTTTTTGTTTACATTGTGAGCCTCGTGTACATAGAATTTCAACCTAGTCTACCAAATAACCATGACCGTATCTGCAAATTGCAGAGGTAAGTTTTCATTCTGAAATGCAAATGGCTTTCCAGTGTAACCTTTCCTATGACAGGTCCCCATGTCCCTTTTTGAGAAACAAGCGAGACCAGCATTATGTAAAGTCCAGGTCGGTGTCATTTCAGTGTTATTATGAAACCTGCGTGTGTATATCTATTTATTAATGTCATGACAGCCTGAATAAAACGATTAAATGAATTGGATCTGATTGCGGAATTCATTGTCCGACTATGTCATGTAGTGTAATATCAGTATTGTTCTGGCATTAGACCAGATTAATTTAACCCATTAAGGCCTGAGGTTCCGATTCTACAAATGTCTTCTAAATCCTAACAGTTTTAAAAAAAAAACGTATGTTACTATGTCAGTGGTTATCAAACCTTTTCATCTCAAGGACCCCAAAATGTATATGTATTTGGCCACGGACCCCATCTCAAAATACTTTTGTTCCAGGGACCCCTAGAAGCAAATATTTGAGTTACAAGTCTTTGCTTTAAAAAAATATATATATTCAAAGATTTGCACCCATTTTCATGATTTTTGAATAGCCAAAGTGTAAAATAACGCTTTTTTAGCTCAAATCAAAAAATGACACAGATGCGTTCCCGGTCTTAATGGGTTAAAGGGGAAATTAATTTCCACAAAAGTAAAACCAAAGTGTTCGGTACCTGCAATACCTCAGATTGACAAATATCATGTTCAGAGAAAGTCAGCAGACTCCTGTAATCGCAATTAAATACTTCCTGGTGTGTCTGACCTGTACCCTCCAGATTTAACTTTAAAGGCCCCAGGAGCCTACAGAGGGTCATTTAAAAGCCATAAAACTCAAGAGAGGGCTCCTGCTGGGCAGAAATACTGCTTTCTCACTAAACAAACCCAAGTACCACACACAACCGCAGCGTAATCATCCCTGAGACCATATTTTACTCTTATTTTGATTTACGGGCCACTTGAGGTGAAAAGGAAACTGAATAATTGGGTATTAAAGTGCACAATAGAGAGGTTTGTTTCAGCGGCAAGAGAGCCTGTGACTGTTTTTTCATTTTTTTTAGGCCACAGGGAATGTGGATCAGTTTTGACAAACCCATGCTGTGTCATGACTAAAGTGACTATTCCCTTGAGAGCACTCCCTTGCATGCAATAGAAATACAAAATGTCATTCATTCACGTTTTATTCAGTCTGAAGGCTCAAGTCCAGCCCAGAATAGAAATAATGAGTTTCAAGATAAAAAATAAATTACTGTTTGTGTACATTTTATGTATGGGATGGATAACAAACTCACTCCTCTCTCTCTCTCTGTGTGTGAAGATCTCAAATGAATTACACTATGGTCATAAAGGGATTCCTCTCGCTTTCAACATCCCCAACGGGGATGTGGTCATAGCAGTGAAGACAGCAATCAAAAGGAACAAAGTATGAAGTCATAATTTGCCAAAGTAATACAACTCTCAGACTTAACAAAATCACAGTACCCCCCCCCCCCCCCTCCCCCCTCCCTTGGTATCAAATAAAATCCTAACATTATAAAATAAAGTGCAGGTCGATAAGATATCAAAAGATCCGAGGTCCAATAGGCTATAGCAGCGTGAACGCGCTTTGTGCTCCACACCACACGTGAACTAACTCATGCAATGCTTTTCTTTGCGTTCCTCTTCACACACAGGTAGGCTATTAGACAGCCGGCGAAGGTGGCCAGCCCCATGCCTAACAATGCCTGCTGTACCGTCTCCAGCAGTTGTATACGCGAGGTGAGCTCTGCCTTAAACATGTCCGCCGTCGCATCGTCCAAAGAGGCCGTCTGATTCACATAGATGGAGAGGGGGAAGGGGGCAGAGAGAGAGAGACAGAATGAGTATGAATGAATACCACAATATACAAATACTATGTTGTAAGTAAAAGGTCTGTACTAAAAATTTTACTTGAGTAAAAAGATTATATTTCGAATAGCTTAAGCATAAAAACAAGTGGTTACTGTTATGTTTTGTAATATTAATCTAAATCTACAAAGTAACTAGTAACTCAAGTATTCAAATAATTGTATCCCTGTCACCGGTCAATAAGCCACTTTAGAGATGTAATTTGTGCCAGAATAAGTTGAGACATTTAGATCATGTCAAAGGTCATGTCCCACCTAGACCTAGACACAGGATCTGACACAAATTTTGACCTGATGGTCAAAATTCAATGTATCCCCTGAGCAAGCAGGCCGGCTCTATTAGCTCAATGGTAAAAAAAATCAGCACTTGCGCAGGAAACCGGGTTCAAATCCGGGGTAGACGAGGAAAATTACATAGTGCAGCTTTAAAGAGGTGGTGCCATGGTTTTGCACTTTTTCAGTTTTTCATGTGTCTATGAGGTTGATAGAACTTCATTAATCCCCCTGGTGGTGTTTTTATGGTGTTTTATGTCTTCTCTGACTATTTTGAGTTTCTACCTGGAGGCTGAAACCTTGAGGATCAAACGTGCCAATAGAGAAACAGCGCTTTAGTGACATAGTAAAAACATACCCTCCCCCTCATTATCATTACACAGCAGGTGTGGGCATAAGGAGGAGGAGGGACTAGGACAGGTGGGTGGTGCTATAAGGTGGTGGAGGAGGTGCTAAGGTGAGAACCAGGTATACTTAATGAAATGGAGGCGTGTCCACATAAAAACATAATTTTAACAATTTCTGTACACTTTTTTGAAAAAAGTCTTCCTCCTAGTATAACCATAATACCTGATGATTATGTTTTAGGGGGGGGGAAATAACTGAAAATCACGGCACGCCGTCTTTAAGTACAGTACTTGGTTACTTTCCACCACTGGTGAGAGAGCAGCAGAGAGAGTGGTACAGAGAAAATGGAACCACACACATTTCCCAGGAGAAATGTTCAACTAACAATAACTTATTACGTCTTACCTCGTTCAGCCAAACAACGGGGAATATGGTGTAATCCTTTACTTTCTTCAACACCCTAGAGGGAAAAGGTACATTATTTGTACATTCAATGAATGATTACATCTGTGATTACTGATTAAGGTCCCTTGAGATGGGTTGAGATGTTAAGGACTAATAACTTACGTGATAACCCGTGACGGCCCATACATCATGTTCACCTGCAGTCTTTTGGCAAACCTCATGGTGAACCCCGTTGTCTGATAGTAAACAAAACCACATCAAAAAAATAAAATTAGCACCACAATAACTGTCCATGAAAGCATGGGGAGGTGTCAGAGTGGAGAAAATGCATGATAAGAGTATTTATAAATCCAGAGCATAAAACATGTACCCATAAAGGTCAATTGTAACATCTCAGAGTTAAATGAACATTCCGGATTTTACCATGTACCTGATATGCCACGTCACAAAGGTATTTTATCTTTATTACTAATTAAGATTAAGATTATTGACATTCTTTTATAGGTTTTATTATTAAATTATTGCCTATATTATGACTGAGATAAGATCAAAGTGAAAGGTGGTTTTCACTGTCTAGCACTGGGTGATCACGCCAACCTTGAAAAATAGCTACTTGATCACGTGCCCAAAAAGGTTGCCCACCCCTGTGCTACTGTACATGAATCTCAGTCTGAGGAATCATTTATAGTCCAGCATATCCATACGGTATAGGCCTATATAACTTGCAGTAAATAGGACATAATTGTGAGAAGTCCCTATGCTCTTACAGGCTCCACGTCCAGGAAGGTCTTATGATGTTCTTCACTGGGACTGAGCCCTGACACAGCCTCGGTCAGTTCAGGGCTTCCATGGAGGAAGTGAGGCAGAGAAATGTAGATAGGAGACCCTGTTCAGAAGGCCAGGGAGAAATGAGCGATTAATGCGACAAGCATCTGAGCGCAATGATCGGTGGTGGAAAAAGTACTCAAATTTTTTACTCAAGTAAAAGTATCAATGCTGCAATGTATAAATACTCTGTAAAAGTCCGGAATTCAAAATGTACAGAATTCAAAAAGTACGAAAGTATTGGCATCAAAATGTACTTAAAGCAACAAAAGTAAAAGTTCAAAATGTTTTAAAATAGCCGATCTACAAGCTCACAACGTGTCTAAATAGCCTAGGTATAAAATTGGGCTAAAATTATTAGTGTATGTTATTATAATTTATATCTGAAAAGTAACGAGTAACTAAAGTTTTTGAATAATTGCAGTGGAGTAAGATAGTAAGTACAATATTTGTCTCTGAGATGTAACGGAGTAGAAGTAAAAGTATTGGAAATTGGAAATATTCAAGTAAAGTACAAATACCTCAAAATTGTACAGTACTTGAGTAAATGTACTTAGTTAGTCACAAAGATCAGCTACACTGTACAGTACAATTGCTACTTCTACTCTTACTTATTTTTATTATTATATTAAAAAATACATTACAAAGCACGCAGATAATAAAGAATACACATTTGATATCAACCCCCATACAAGATTCTTGTTGTTAAAATGTAAAAAAAAAAAATCTAACTTTTTCCCCCAATATCTTTTGAAAATAGCAGATCTACAAGCTCACAACATGTCGCAATGTGACGCGTTGTTAGCTTGTAGATCTGCTATTTTTAAATAGCTGATGTAAAGTGGTAAAACTTTACTTTAAAGCTTTTTGGGGGGGCTTGTTTTCATAGACCTGGCCGCTTGTTTCTCTTGCAAAATCTGGCAACACAATGATTACCTGCATTTTACACCTGTAGCCTAATAGGGAGGAAGTGGACAGGTATTGAATGAAGCAGCAGAAAAGGGCAATGGCGCTGCCCGGAGATGTGCCAAGATTAAGGTGAAGAATAGGCACCTATCAAGTTATATACTGACCCGCTCGACATGGGCTGACATCCAGCACTCCAGATAAGGTGCAGTTTTTGGTGACCAGTTGGTCTATGCAGTAGCAGTGGTTGTCCGGGTTGTTGGGTCTGTCCGGGTCGTTTGGGTTGACGTTCGGGGCGGCCATGGTGGACTTCAGGAGGGTGAAGCGGTACAATTTGATCCCTTTCAGATTCATAGTGGACTCGTAGCTGGCCGACACCGACCTGTGTGACACACAAGGATAAGAGAGGTCAGAGGTCAACCAGTCTTAACAGCAGTGGCGTAAAGTACAGTACATTTACTCAAGTACAATTTTGAGGTATTTTTTACTTTACTGGAGTATTTCCCAATTGTCAGTGCTTTTGCTTCTACTCCACTGCATCTCAGAGGAAAATATTGTGCTTTTTACTCCACTACAGTTATTTGAGAACTTTAGTTACTAGTTACTTTGTAGATTTGGATTATTATTACAAAACATACATTAACCACTAACACACCACTAACGCCCTATATACTACATTTCGACCATTTAAAAATAGCAGATCTACAAGTTCACAATGCGTCGCAAGCTTGTAGATCTGCTATTTTCAAATTTTCAAAATTTGAAAACTTGTGAAATGGGACATTCTGCATAACTGAGTACTTTCGACATTTTGATACTAATACTTTTGTACTTTTACTCAAGTACATTTTTAATTCCGGACTTTTACTTGTAACAGAGTATTTCTACATTGCAGTATTGATACTTTTACTTATAAGTAAAAAACTTGAGTATGTTTTCCACCACTGCGATCTGGATCAAATAGTTGATTGATGAAGAAACCGCATTCATCATATGTGCCCTGTTCTAACGTGATGAAAATGCTTTTTGCTATCTTTCTTTTTCCCACACCTACAATATAACTTGGTTGAGAATCAGATTGACTCATTTGAGTATTAAAGGGGTAGTTCACCCCCCAAATAACTTTTTTTCTATTGATTACTCACCCCATGGAGCCTTGAATTCATGGATATTTTTTTGTTTTTGTCGCATTCCTTCCTTTATTATTTGATTATAATAAATTTAGCCCCATTGATTCCGGTAGGAGACACAAATGCATTTGTGTCTCCTACCGGAATCAATGGGGACACATTTATTATAATCAAATTATTGGCTTAGGAATGTGACAAAAACAAAAAAATATCTATGAATTCAAGGCTCCAGATGGTCAGTAATCAATAGAAAAAAAGTTATTTTGGGGGTGAACTACCCCTTTAAAGGACATCTTTGTTTTTTTACAACCAAGGTTTATATTTTAGCTTGTAATTAAAGTAAATAAAAGATGAATGTTCATTTTTTTTCATTCACTGCTTTCTATAGTTTTAGCAATTTTAGCGATCTTTTTTACAGTGGGCGTGGGCATTCTGTCCGGTGGCTAAATATGCCTTTTTTACACAATAAAAAAGGTCCTGTGGTCTTTGATGGCCAGATGGGAGTTACTGGGGGCTAGAAGAGCTACTGTAAATAATAATAAAGAAAACGCCGGGTTCTTGTGTAAAAAAAATACATATTTAGCCACCGGACAGAATGCCCCCGCCCACTGTAAAAAATGACGCAAAAATTGCTAAAACTATAGAAAGCAGTAAATTAAAAAAAATTAACACTCATCTTTTATTTACTTTAATTACAATCTAAAACATAAACCTTGGTTGTAAAAAAACAAAGTTGTCCTTTAAGTCAAGTCCCAGGCTGAGATTTTGTTGTTGGATAGCTCTGACCTCTAGTGGATACTGCAAGTAAGACAGGTTCAGATTTGAGGTCTACTGAACAGTGAGTGTCTGTCAAGTCAAGAGGGCCGTGGTCCTCAGTGGTGGGAAAAAGTACTCACATTCTTTACTTAAGTAAAAGTATCAATAACGCAATGTAGAAGTAAAAGTCCGGAATTAAAAACTTACTTGAGTAAAAGTACAAAAGTATTTGTATAAAAATGTAGAAAGTACTTATTATGCAGAAGGTCCCATTTCACAAGTTTTCAAATGTATAAAATGTTTCAAATTATTTTGAAAGTAGCAGATCTACAAGCTCACAATGCGTTGCATCGCGACGCATTGTGAGCTTGTAGATCGGCTATTTTTAAAAGGGCTGAAGTAGTTAATGTGTGTTTTGTAATAATAATCAAAATCTACAAAGTAACTACTACTAAAGTTTTCAAATAATTGTAGTGGAGTATAAAGTAAAATATTTGCCTCTGAGATGTAGTGGAGTAGAAGTAAAAGTACTGAAAGCTGGAAATACTCCAGTAAAGTAAAAAATACCAAATTTTTTACTTAAGTGCAGTACTTGAGTAAATGTATATTTGTAGTTAGTTTACACCACTGGTGATCTGCAATGTCGGGTCCCGTCCCCAGCTAAATGATTGATGTTAATCTTCACCATGATTGCATAAGTAAATATGACTACAGAATGTACAATAATGTCTATTTTGATCAGAGTTTGACTGTTATCTCAATACAGTGCATAGTCAGTAAAATAATTCTGCCAAATGACATATATCATATCGGTCGAAATCATATCTAACAAAGAAAATGTTCTTAGATCAGGCGTTGTGCACTTGTAGATCTGCTATTTTTGGCTAAAGTTCTCCTCAGAAAAGGGATACAAGGGATCAAGTGGTTAATGTAAAAAAAAAATCATATCACACAAAGATTTGGGGGACCCCTGTAGTAACTCTGAGGACCCCCTAGGGGTCCCAGACCCCCTGTTGAAGATTATTGATCTACATTACTACAAAAACTATAGACAGAAAGTTCCTCGTCACCTGCATATGTCTGAAGAGAAGAAATAGAGAGGCTTCTTCTTGTCCACAAAGGGAGGGAATGAGGCGGCATCTGGGAGAGAAAGATATCGTTTTACAGCTACCGTAAGAGCTACAGCCAATAGGCTAGGTGGTTTGGTATAGCTGAGTCATGTAAGCTTTTCTTGTATCATTAAACAGTTCTCCAGTACTACATGTATGAACCTCACCTGTCCCATTGATCAGGTTACAGTACTGGTCCTTCCAGAAAGGTACCTGCCTTTTGGAGAGAAAAAAAGAACAGAGAACAAAATAAAAGTAAATTACTATACAGTTTAGTTATACTCTTGTCCAGAAAGAGGGGAGCAGGTATTTGTGTCCCATGTTTCCCAAAGGAGATTGTGTGTGCGTGCGTGCATAGTTTACGTGCATGCATGCGTGCGTGTGTGTGTGTGTGCGTGCGTGCGTGCATGCATGTGTGTGTTTGTGATTGGGTATAAACATGGGGGGAAATAGTGTAGTGTCACCTTGAACCCTTTTAGCCTTTCACTTCAAGGTCAAAATAACCTGAACAGTATCTGTGTGATGTAATATAATTATGTGGTGTGACGTGGTTGCAGCATCTAATAAACCATTTAAGATTTATATGTTGATAACAGTGATTAAGGCCAGGAGATAGAGTTTCATTCAGTCATCAAATATTTGTCCCCTGCAGGGGATTGGTGTTTTAAAATGATAATTGCCGATACCACCCCAGCACCTCATTAATGTTATTTCAATACTGCTTACCTCATTCCCATCCACCGGTCAATGATATTCACTTTAGAGATGTCATCCTTGCCAGTGAATACATTATAGGGGCCATCATAGGTGCCATTGTACTAGAGAAAACACACAGGAGGCTGAAGTCATTACATTTGCACTGAAATTCCATTACAAAAAGGTTTCAAGCCTGATTTATACGTTGTCCTACTACAGTTTGCTTGCTGAAAATAGCCCGATCTACCGTACAAGCTCGCAACTGAGCTTGCAGACGTGCTATTTTTCAGCATGCATTAAGCCAGGGGTCTTCAACAGGGGGTCCGGGACCCCTCAGAGTTACAACAGGGGGGCCGCCAAATCTTTGTGTGATAGGATTATTTTTTTCTTACATTAAAGGGATATTTCACTTTCAAAAAAACTTTTGGTCATTTTATCGTCTACTCAGGCTTTTGTGAGCCCCCCAGACCATTTTTAAGTTGCTTGATTCAGTATTTAGATATTTGATATTCATTTTATCAGACACGCCCCTTTCCTATACAAACCCATTATAACTTCAAACTCAATTTTTAACATGTTAGATTCATCAAAAACACCCGTCCTTGGTTCTGGTGACTCACCCTGCCCTCCTAATACGCGAGGGGGCCGTGTTTTTTCGATAACTTTTTTCATTTATTTTTTATATATTTTTTGGAAAATGAAAAAAATGTAATAAAATAAATGAAAAAAGTAATAAAAAAAACACGCCCCCCTCACGTATTAGGAGGGCAGGGTGAGTCAGCAGAACCAAGGACGGGTGTTTTTGATGAATCTAACAGGTTGAAAATGGAGTTTGAAGTTATAATGGGTTTGTATAGGAAGGGGGCGTGTCTGATAAAATGATTATCATATATCTAAATACTAAATCAAGCAACTTAAAAACGGTCTGGGGGGTTCACAAAAGCCTGAGTAGACGATAAAATGACCCAAAGTATATTTGAAAGTGAAATATCCCTTTAACCACTGAACCTTAGCCGAAAATAGCCGATCTACAAGCTCACAACGCCTCGCGCTGCGAGGCGTTATGCGCTTGTAGATCGGCTATTTTCAGCAAAGAGGTTTGGTGTAGGGGGATAAAAAGAGCAGAGCAAGTACACCTTTTCTAAGTATTGAGGGTTTAAGTGGTTAACTGTCTGAAAATACAACGCTACACAATGACAGCGCTGTCAAACAAGTCTATGAAACTATCGATGAAATCTATTAAAAAGTTCTGCAACACTATTTTCTACAATATGTAGTGGGTCCCTGTTTCATCTCTCTCGCAGCTAGGGGGTCCTTGACCTGAAAAAAACATTGAAGACCCCTGCATTAAGCATTACTCTCCTTAGTTAGGATAGTCTTGTTTGCTTACAGGTGAGAAAATGCCCAAGGTGTCTTTTAATATGGGGTCAGTGTATCCCCATAGGAGCTCCTTGACTGGACGGCGCTGGAACAGCGAGGAGTTGCTTTTCTGGATCATCCCCTCCAGTAAGAAGTGCAGCAGCTTGGGAACGAGTGAATAAGCTCCCTGAAAAAAACAATAAGAGAAATATAAATGTTCATATTTGAAGCCATTAAAGGTATCATGACATTCATTTTCACTTTTTTTATTTTCAATGTTTTATTTGGGGTTTTATGACCTCAATTACACCCAAAAAACCTGAACTTAGAACATTCAGTGGATTTTCTGTGGTCTGGGGTTTTCTGAATAATTAGGCTGAAAAGTAATCTGAGCTTGGCCCTTCGACAGTGAGGTCACAGTCGATTAATCCCGCCCACTCTCCTCCTCGCCCCTACCCTCCCCTATCCTTTCCTTGGGGGGGGGGGGGGGGGGGCGGAGCAGAGGCGATGATTGACAGGCAAAATCCCTCACCAGCGACACCCGCAGGCAAAGATTTCTTTTTTCATTGCAGTTGAAAAGGCTTTAGAAATGTGAGAGAAAAACACCTGCCATGGATCACTGGAAAACTTTTTGTACACTTTTGAAGGACCAGGACAAAGACTTTGAATGTGGTGTAAAAGTGAATGTCATGAAACCTTTAACTACCAGTGGTGGAAAGTAACTAAGTACAATTACTTAAGTACAATTTTGAGGTATTTGTACTTTACTTGAGTATTTCCAATTACCAATACTTTTACTTCTACTCCACTACATCTCGGATCCAAATATTGTACTTTTACTTCACTACATGTTTTTGAAAACTTACAAGTTACTAGTTACTTTGTAGATTTTGATTATTATCACAAAACATACAGTAACCACTTCAGCCCTATATACTATATTTTGACCATTTAAAAATAGCCGATCTACAAGCCAACAATGCGTCACGATGCGACGCATTGTGAGCTTGTAGATATTTTCAAAAGATTTTTATACATTTGAAAACTTGAAATAGGACATTCTGCCTAATGAGTACTTTTACTTTTGGTACTTTAAGTACATTTTGATGCCAATACTTTTGTATTTTAACTCAAGTACATTTTGAATTCCAGACTTTTACTTGTAGCAGAGTATTTCTATATTGCAGTGTTGATACTTTTACTTAAGTAAAACGTTTGAATACTTTTTTCACCAATGTTAACTACAGCATAAACACTGATATAATTCTGCACCAACACACAAACAAAACTGCAAAGAAAGTGCTGATAAATGGCACCACGGCTCTGGCAGATAAGAGTGGAAAATGATGCTACTTTATGACAGCAGATAATGCATAATGGCATGCTGGAGACGCACAATTTCATCTTATCAGTATCAGTAAGAGCAGACCTGCGACGTACATAGACCCATAAACTGGACTATAGTTATAAAATCATGACCTTTTAGCCCCAATTTCATATGATTCGAACATCAGCTCTATCATCAGTATGTCAACAGTTAATTGCTCAACATTACCCTTTGAATGAAAGCAAAGTACAGCATGATACTAGCTCATATGTACAGTATAACCTCACAGCAATACCCTTTTTTATCTGTGCTATTTTTACCCCTCGCTTCCTCCTGCTTCTAGTTTTATTACACGAACAGTAAAACCTTGTTTGTGTTCATATTTTTATTTAGTTCATATTCAGAATTAACCACAAGAACACTATTTCTGGGCATCTACAAGCTTTCAGTCAAATCGTCTCTTCAGTCAAATCGGGAAAAAGGAGTTGACCAAGCATGGATCCCTGGGGGGCCCCAGCCAATGAAGTGAATAGGGTTTAAGTGGTTAAATACTAGCCTACACAGTAAGTTCAAATCAAAGTAAACTAAGGACATGGTAAAAGTAAGTCGTGTTGATTAATCAGTATTCATTTATCCATTTGTGACTCTGGAAGTGTACAAATTGAACCAAATGGCCCCAGAAAATTGACACTGGGGATTTTAATGTGTACGGCAAATCGCACTTTCCGTTTTTCACTTCTTCCCCCCTTTTCTTTTTTTGGGGCCATTCTGCACTGAACTGAACTGTGCTGGCACAGCAGTTTTGTCATATCACACAGTCCTTACCAGCATACCTCTCAGCCTGCTTTAGTAAACGGCTGCATACCAGAGCTACTGTACTGTACAGTACCTACTGCAATGCAGCCTAGTTTGATGTGGCTTTTAGCTTGTTGTTGACTACTAATTGTACAGCAGCTGAATGCGGGCCATAGAACCCCCAGAGTGAGCATCAGACATCACAGCACTGTGTGTGTGTGTGTGTGTGTGTGTGTGTGTGTGTGTGTGTGTGTGTGTGTGGGGGGGGGGCTCACACTTACAGCCACAGCCAGGTTCAGGGACGTGATTTCATCCTCCTCTGGTCCCACTGACAAGGACCGCTCAAAGATGGCGCCCGCGGGTAGCAAGAAGGATATGGTGTGGTTGGGGTTGGCCGTTATGTTTTCTTTCGCGAGATACCTTGTTCTGAGGAAGAGACATATGGATATAGATTTATCATCACCACATACTATTGAATTTATGGCCGTCTGTCTGTCTGTCTGTCTCTGTCTGTCTGTCTGTCTGTCTGTCTGTCTCTGTCTGACTGTCTGTCTGACAGTCTGTCTGACAGTCTGTGTGAATCATTTCTCAATTCATTGTTAAGGGAACATGTGCAAAAAGGGAAAGTGCCATTAACTATATTGTTTATCCATTGAATTTTGTATAGTTGTATAGTTATAGTGTGAATGGCAATTAAAGTGCCACTTAAAGTGCCATTCACTGAGCACTATATATTTTTGTAATAGTCAGTGTGAACTGTGACATCCACTTGACTTTTACGATTTTTAAAACTATGTTTTTATAGTTATAGTGCTCAGGGTGAATGACACTGTTGTGTGCGGTTGTGTGTCTTGTAATAAGCATGGATATGAGGTAGTTATTCATCTTTGACCTTATGATATGAAATATAATAATTGTCCTAACAATCTGAATATTATAGTATATATTATATACTGCATGCTGGCCTGATGTTTATTGTTACAGTATGATTACAGCTCTCCACTCTTATCTATGTGTAACATGCAGAGAACGATTTGTACCACTAACCTGGGTTATCGCCTACTTCTCTAATCATATCAGGTAATAAACTTCCTTGCAAAACTTCCCAGAAAAAGAAAACATTCTAACAAAACACAATTACTGAAACACGGTTATAAATGTCGCTGAAATAAGATACAAAATAATTGCTATGTATGCTGTACCTGTACGTGTAAGGTCCTTTCTCTATCACCACCGGCGTGGAGCCATTTCTCCACACGTCCGTGGGGTTTTGCACATCAAAGAGCCAGAACTGCCTGTACACCGCTCCCCCCGTGGACACCCAGTTGTCATAAGCCGTCGTACCGTTCTCAATGACAGCTTCCTGTTCGCAGCCAGACAACACAGACAATCTATTTTTAAAACCAGCTTCCAAGGCTGCCAGCAGGTCAGCATGCCCCCCGCTGCCCGGCATCTGAACAAGGTTGGCTCTCTTTTTATTGCAGAACATCAAATAACACCGGCTAAAACCATCATGTGCGCTCTTTGTCATCTCTCTTGCACTGACACAAGACAGACTCACATTCATGCACGCTGACGGTAAATAAACACCACACACTTCCCTCGTGCACGGTGGTCGGTCTCCTGTTTACCAGCAAGTTGACGGCATTCCAAGAGGCGCACCTCTCCCTCTATTTCTCCGGGTTCACCTTGATCACTGGCACTGCACGCGGATGCATGCATATTATGCGCGCATGCACTCACACACACAAAAAACACACACATGCACACACACACACACACTCCCGGGGTGAAACTGAGCACCGTACCTTCTCCACTGTCCCCTCAATGACGCCGTTACCCAGTGGGATGAGTATGCCTCCTAGGACCGCTACCACTGCCCCAATCACAGCGCCAGCTATAAGCCCACACTCCTTGTTACAGCAGCCCATGGCGGTGTGTCTTGCTCCGTCCTTCTGTCCGTCCGTCTGCTCCTGTACTCCTTCTGTCGGTGTGTGCCTCTATGTGTGGCCTGTGTGTGTGTATGTACGTGTGTGTGTGTGTGTGTGTGTGTGTGTGTGTGTGTGTGTGTGTGTGTGTGTGTGTGTGTGTGTGTGTGTGTGTGTGTGTGTGTGTGTGTGTGTGTGTGTGTGTGTGTGTGTGTGTGTGTGTGTGTGTGTGTGTGTGTGTGTGTGTGTGTGTGTGTGTGTGTTGGGATCAGGAGGAGAGGCAGTACCGTCGGAGGAGGCCAGGTAAAGGTACAGACACCCCTGGCAGCAGCCAAGGGACTCTTCTGATATGGAAGTTAATGACATTAAAGGGTTGAAGGTTGGCGAGGGAAGGAGCTCCCACGTGCCCCCTTCCCCCTCCTCCTCCTACTCCTCCTCCTCCTCTGGTTATCAGTACACCTGATAACGGGGGGCCGGGAGAAAGGCTGGAACGTCAGAATCTTTGCTATCTGAGGATTCAGGAGGAGATAGGAAATAAGATTATGAAGGTGATATGACTATATTAAAGGATCTGCAAGATTTTGTGTCTATGCCACTAAATATTATTATATATAATAATGTCACTTTTCTTGGTAAACTGTAAAGTGAAACCCCCATCACCATTCCTGACAAAAACATCCCAACACCACCGCTAGTCCACCACCCTGTGTGATTGAATACTTTATTAGCAGTTTGCCAAAAAAAAAAAGCATAGGAAGGTACAGTTCAATACAAGGTCTGCGAAGAGGATTTTAAACCCAAGAAAGCCTATGGCTTGTTTCCAATGGGGTCCTTTGTACTCAATTCATAGAAACATTTAGTGACAGATAAATATAGGCTACTATGCAAAACATATAAACAGTTTGAAAACAATATCAAACATCAAACACAAATATGTACAGTAAACAGTTCGAGGGGGGGGGGGGGTAGGCTTTGACTTTCACAGGGGCCAGTTTCGAACTGCAGCCACCTGTACATGCTCTTTTAGAGCAGTTTTGAAGGAGGGTAGGGTTTTACACTCCTTTATGACTGTTGGCAGGGCGTTCCACATTTTAGTTGCATAGCAGGAGAACAAATGTAACCCCTTATTAGAGCCAAATCTGGGTTGGACGTGATTAGTGGAGCTCCCTCTGGTGTTGTGATTGTGGACGTCATCAAGTTGCGAGTTGCTGTACTCTGTCCTCTATATCCTGAGCCATCCGACCCTAGCAAAGCGAGCAGGGGTTAGATGAGTTAAACCCTTTGCTGGTTATTCGAGCTGTTCTTTATCATGTACTGTAATTCCAACATAAAAGGTGGGTCATATACTGTGTCGTAAAAATCACAGTATCTGTACATAATCTTATATACTTACTCACTCGTAGACTGTGTAAAGCACATTGATATGTGTTTCTGACACCATGTGCTCTTCTTTATCACGATACTGCAGATCCAAGGATACAGGATGTCACAACAAGGCATCTGCTTGCCAGAACTTCGTGTTTCTCAATGTTATGGCTTACATGCATGTCTTGCGGTCACGTAATGTGGCTTTGTGCAAATGTATGTATGTATTTTTCTGTCTGTGTTAATAATCTTAACTCATTCAGTGCCAATGTCAAATAAGAAAATATGTTTGTGCCAGCAATTTTTCAATTTTCTTACAATTTTCCAAGTAGTCACAGAATATTTATCTCCAGTATAATCGATCCCCTGATAGGTGCTAATCACTGAGGGTTGCACTGTGTGGTTTCACAAATGTCAACGAGGTCATCGCGACCTTGTTGACATTAATTGTCTGCCTTTGAAAATAACATGTCTGGGCCAAAAATACATAGTAAAAAAAAAGTGCTCAGGAGCCGAGATATAGCCTTTTTCAGTAATAAGTTAAACAAGAAGTGAATGGAGCAGCAAATTTTTTTTTTTACATTTTTTTTTTTCAAAAACACGTCAAACACGTCATTGGCACGTTGCGCCATTGCGGTAAAACACATGAAACACGTCAATGGCACTCAACATGTCATGTGACTCTACCTTGTTGTCATCTTGTTCTCTGAGCTCACACTTGCTTGCAGAAGGGGAATTCAAACGACCATGTCCATTCTAGGCTCACCAAAGAGGATTACTAAATCACAACGTATACTGGCATGCTCCCTATTTTGCCATGGAATCACTATTGCAGTGTTACACATGTTCTTTGACAAAGTCCTTAGATTCCTCCACTTCCCAATAATAAAACTACAAATGATCTGTAATAAATATATATTGTATACAAGTTGCACGCCAGGTCTGTTTGGCAGCAAATTATTGGTCTCATTTTCATGAACTATGTCCTCTCTGATCTCCCAACCCCACTTGCAAAAGTTACAGCATGAATGTAGCGCTGTACGGCACAATTACCATAACTGGGTTTTACCAGTCCAGCATAGACTTTCAGAGAGCTGTGCCAACCAGTGGTGTATATAAATACATTTACTCAAGTACTGTACTTAAGTACACTTTTGAGAAATTTTTACTTTACTGGAGTATTTCCTATTTTCAATACTTTTACTTCTACTCCACTACATCTCAGAGGCAAATATTGTACTTTTACTCCACTACAATTATTTTAAAACTTTAGTTACTAGTTACTTTGCAGATATAATTTATTATATTATAAAACATACATTAACCAATTTAGCCCTATTTTATACCTAGGCTATTTGAAAATAGCCGATCTACAAGCTCACAACGCATCGCGATGCAACACGTTGTGAGCTTGTAGATCTGCTATTTTAAAACATTTTATTACTTTTACTTTTGGTACTTTAGGTATATTTTGATGCCAATACTTTTGTACTTTTACTCAAGTAACATTTTGAACACAGGCCTTTTACTTGTAACAGAGTACTTGTACAAGTACTACATTGTGGTATTGATACTTTTACTTTTGGTACTAATTAATAATAATAAGGGTAATAATAATAATGATAATGATAATGATAATGATGATTATTATTATTAGTAGTAGTAGTATTAATTAGTACCAAAAGTAAAAGCACTCATTATGCATTGCAGAACTTCCCATTTCAAGTTTTGAAATGTAAACAAATTATTTGAAAATAGCAGATCTACAAGCTCATTGTGAGCTTGTAGATCTGCTATTTTCAAATGGCTGAAATGTATACAGGGCTGTGAAGTGGTTAATGTATATTTTGTAATAATAATCCAAATCTACAAAGTAACTAGTAACTAAAGTTTTCAAATAATTGCAGTGGAGTACAAGTACAATATTTGCCCCTTAGATTCAGGAATTTCAAATAGCGTCAATACTTTTTTTCCACCACTGGTGCCAACTAGGCGGAGCTGTGAGAGTCAATGTGAGACTACCTCCTCTGTGGCACTGCAGAGGTCCTTTTCAAACCACATGAGGGCAGCACTCACATCATCATCATCAACATCATCATAATCATCCTCATCATCTCAGGGCCAGAAAGGCCTAGTTCACACATCGCAGCATGCATAAATGTCACTATTTTTTCTATATTCTTATTAAAAGAGAATACGTGTGACCTTAATGGCTTTACTTTGTAGTTATTGGATACACATCTCCAATGCTTCATCCTTGTGTAAGCACAGGACTCGGTCGTTATAGCAGTAGCTGAATTTGTGAGGAGCTAAGCAGAGATTGTTCATGTTACCCGGCTTCTCTCTAACAGAACGTAGGATCATTTTAACATCATACTGTAAATAATAAATTAACTGTGTACCCTTGTGTGTATCATCGTTTTGAAGTGGATCTTTTTATGGAAAGTCACACTGTGAAGGAGACTGCAGGACTGGTCATGTTATGCATGAATATTTTTCTAATTAGGTTTTTCTAAAGACTATTCTACAGTACAGTATCTCTACTTGTCAACAAAATAAAAGCTGCCTCCTTCTCACAGGGACTTGTGCCAGTAAGTATCCTTGGGAATCGATGGTTCCCGGGCCATGTGGCCCATGGCATAGGTCAGGAGCTTATCTCCTGTTTCCTTAGCGTGATGTACAGCTGGATGTACTAGTACAACCCCATGGACATGACACTAGCATATCTCGGGGACTTACTCCCAATCCAACCCTTGATGCTGTGTGCCAAGCAGGCATCGGGTACCTCCTTTTATCATCTTTGGGATGACTCTGCCAGGGATTGAACCCCCAACCTCCCAAATTAAGAGAGGACACTCTAACCACAAGGCCGCTGAGCTGGTGCCAGTGCCATCCATATGGCAGCTTCCTCAGTCCCATAGGACCATTGGATCAGCACTCTTGGTTGTCCGCTACCAGTGGTGTAAAGGCATTTACTCAAGTACTGTACTTTTGAAGTATTTTTACTTTATATGATTGATCACCAGTGTGCCTTTATCTCTAGAGCAGTGGTTTTCAACCCTTTTCATATCAAGGTCCATTATTTATTCGGCATTTGGGCCACGGACCACCGTTTGATGAGATTTAGACTCTCAGACCTAAAACTTAGAATATTTTGTTATCGTTGGATAAGATTTTGTCCACAATTCCACATGCTGTATTGATGTGGTATACCATAGGAGAGATAACAGGCAAACGTTGATCAAAATAACATTTATTTAATTAAAGACGGGGTGCCGTGATTTTCAGTGATTCCCCCCCCACCTAAAACATAATCATCAGGTATTATGGTTATACTAGGAGGAAGATGTTTTTCAAAAAAGTGTACAGAAATTGTTAAAATTATGTTTTTATGTGGACACGCCTCCAGTTCATTAAGTATACCTGCCTGGTTCTCACCTTAGCACCTCCTACACCACCTTAGCACCACCCACCTGTCCTAGTCCCTCCTCCTCCTCATGCCCACACCTGTTGTGTTATGATAATGAGGGGGAGGGTATAATTGTACTGTCATTAAAGTGCTGTTTTTCTATTGGCATGTTTGACCCTCAAGGTTTCAGCCTCCAGGTAGAAACTCAAAATAGTCAGAGAAGACATAAAACACCATAAAAACACCACCCAGGGGGCTTAATGAAGTTCTATCAACCTCATAGACACATGAAAAACAGAAAAAGTGCAAAACCATGCAAAACCATGGCACCACCTATACTGCCTGTATTGCAGATGTTTAACAATAATTTCACTCTTGAGAGCGTAAAATGAAACTAAATGGACCCGTCAGTGTCCATTTAGTTTCATTTTACACTCTCAAGAGTTAAAGATCTATAAGGGTCCATTTGGTTACATTTCCTCTCTGTGCAGCCGCGGGTGAACATCACCATCTGTATTCTGTAGAGGCCTATGCTCAGTGGTGGAAAGTAACTAAGTACATTTACTCAACCACTGGTGGTCCCCGGACCACTGGTTGAGAACCACTGCTCTAGAGGGGTTCCTACATTAAATAAACTGACAGACACCTAATTTGCCTAGGGATAGTACGCTGGGCTGCTCCCATGCATCTGACCTGCATGACAAAGAGAGGAATTAGAATGACAGGATTAGAATAGGACTTGTGACCACTAATTTACATGCCTATTATTAGAAAAACATATGTGTAAACAAACAAACAAAAACATGAATTTACACAACACTGATGATGGTGCTGTCAAACAAGTTTATGAAGCTATCTATGAAATCTATGAAAAGGTTTAATCTGCAATAAAATATGTAGTGGGGTTCCCTGCTTCATGTCTGTCTCAGCTAAGGGGTCCTGTCCTTAACATTAAAGACCCCTGCTATATACGTTTTATATGTTGTTTAAATAAGATAAGAGATCAGATAAGATAAACCTAAGATCAGATCAGAGAAGATACAACTTTATCGATCCCTGTGAGGAAATTCAGGTGTCATAAAAGCAGTAAGAAATTTATTAATACAATCAAATCAAATAAAACAGAACTGTTAAGCTTAGTCAGACGTAAGATATTTGCACTGGGTCTCTGATTGACTGAGTTAAAATAATGTACAGTCCAACCTATCAATAAATATAAATATAAATGTACAAATGGATGAAGAAGCCAGGCGATGCGAGTAGGACTCAGGATTAATATACAAAAGACAAAAACAATGAGGATTAATGCAAGAAACCAGGAAATAATTCAGATCAATGGACAAGATATTGAA
Source organism: Gymnoscopelus braueri (assembly GCF_963280865.1). Lineage (NCBI taxonomy): Eukaryota > Metazoa > Chordata > Actinopteri > Myctophiformes > Myctophidae > Gymnoscopelus > Gymnoscopelus braueri. The sequence continues at coordinate 21,755,821 of NC_137625.1, forward strand.
GAGGTAGACCAGTTCACTTACTTGGGAGCCACAGTTTGTGAAGAGGGATGATACTACCTCAGATACTTTTATTGTGAAAGTGGTGTTTAAATGATACATCTTTTAAAACAGCTTCATCAAGTGCTATTATGGTGCCTAAATAAATCAGATAAATACTTTTATTGTGAAAACAGAAAATGCAACAGGAAGTGTAAATACAGCAGCTATTAGGGTGGTTGTATCGACAGCCAGTGTTGCCATGTCGGCTTATTATAAGCGACATTGGGCTTGTAAAGTTGCTTGTAAATATTGGTAGTTGCGGGTTGCCTTTTTTTTTGGCTTGTTTCTAAAGTGTAGTTGCTTATTTGGGCTTGTTTCCTAATGTCGTTTAAACTAGTGGTTCATAAACATGTTCATGTCAAGGACCCCCCATATATTTAATATGTAGGCCTATTTGTAAAATATTCCACTTTCTTTCTAGATTCTTCTTTGAAAATAGCAGATCTACAAGCTCACTTCACTTGTGATCTACAAGCTCACTTGTGAGCTTGTAGATCGTATATAGATTTTAAAATCCTCATGTGGCATATAGTTGCTTCTTTGTTTTACTTTTTTTTTACTGTGTTTTTGCATAATATTGTAGGCCTATATTTATCAGTCTGTCATTAAATGTTTCGATGAATTGAATACCCTGCCCTACACAGACCCCAATGGAAACAAGCCATAGTGCTTTCTTGGGTTTTAATCCTCTTAGCAGACCTTGTATAGAACTGTACCTTCTATGCATATTTTTGGGAAACTGTTAACATTAACAAAGTATTCAATCAATCAATCAATCAAAAAGCGAAGGGCTCGCTTCTTTTGGGCTTGCTTTCAATGACCTGGTTGCTTATTCCAGGGGTCCTTGGGGGGGTACCAGGGGGTCCCCAGCAAAATGTGTTAACATATTATAGCGTCACAATAATTTTAACCTTTTATACTTTGGCTATTCAAAAATAGCAGATCTACAAGCTCATAGCGCGGCACCGAGTGCCGCGCTATGAGCTTGTAGATCTGCTATTTTTGAAAAATCGTGAAAATATATGCAAACCTTTAATATATATTTTTAAGCGAACATTCGTAACTCAAATCTTTGCTTCCGGGGGGGTCCCTGGAACAACACATTTGAGAACACATTTTGGGGGTCCTTGACATGAAAAAGTTTGAGAACCACTGGCTTATTTCTCTTGCAAAACGTGGCAACACTGATCGACAGCTCTCACAACGCGCACGGCAGCAGCAGCAGCAGCAGCAGAAGCACAGTATCCAGCGTTGCAGCGAATGGAGGCTTTTAACGCTCTGTAAGGAGAGAGACACAGCGATCTGCCGAGGGATTTCTAATTGCATTTTAATCATCAATCAAAGAGCTGCTTCCGATGCAACGACCGAGATTACACTGATCTTATTTTTTGGGAGGTGTTTAGAAGAAAAGATCCACCGGTTTTCAGCCTTTTCTTTCTTTTCTTTTCTTTCCTAGAAAAAGAGCCACATTTCTGTCATAAAAAGGGCGTGCGCGCGGGTCTCATTCGGGGAGCATTTTTTTAAACCCTTGAATGTGGGTATTTTAGTCAATTTTATCGGATTTTTATTTGATTTTCAAAAGCACCCACTGGTGAGGATCACCCACTGTGAGGATCGATCACCCACTGTGAGTGAGGAGCACCCACCGTGAGGATCATGGGGTGCACGCTGAGCACGGAGGACAAGGCGGCGGTGGAGCGCAGCAAGATGATCGACAGGAACCTGCGGGACGACGGAGAGAAGGCGGCCAGGGAGGTCAAGCTGCTGCTCCTAGGTACATGAACTTCACCATGTTAATGCCTTTAAAAGAGCAGATCTACAAGTACAAGGCACAAGCAGTGGTGGAAAAAAGTACTCATGTTTTAACCCATCAAGACCTGAGGCGATTCTTTAAAAAAAATCTAAATCCTAACAGTTTTTCCTAACATAATTTTTTCAAGATTTTTCAAAAATAGCAGATCTACAAGTTCATAGCGCGGCACTCGGTGCCGCGCTATGAGCTTGTATATCTGCTATTTTTGAATAGCCAAAGACATATAAAGTGACACAATGAGTGACATCAATGGGTTAATGCCTTAAAGAGCAGATCTACAAGGCACAAGCAGTGGTGGAAAAAAAGTACTCATGTTTTAAGTAAAAGTATCAATACTGCACTGTAGAAATACTCTTGGTACAAGTAAAAAGTCAAGAATTTAAAATGTACTTGAGTAAAAAAAAAGTACGAAAGTATTGGCATCAAAATGTCCCATTTCACAAGTTTCCAAATGTATAAAAAATTTAAAAATGCTTTGAAAATAGCCGATCTACAAGTATATATCAAGCTGAAGTTGTAATGTGTGTTTTGTAATAGTAATCTAAATGTAAAAAGTAACCAGTGACTCAAGTTTTCTAATAATTGTAGTGGAGTAAAAGTACAATATTTGCCTCTGAGAGTGGAGTAGAAGTAAAAGTACAGAAAATAGGAAATACTCCAAGTAAAGTAAAACAAAAAAAAACCTCAAAATTGTACTTAAGTACAGTACTTTAGTTACTCTCGTTACTTTCCTTTCCACCACTGCTGCAAAGGACAGATCGGCTTGTAGATCTGTTCTTTTCGGCAACAAGCGACATTAACAAACCATCCCAGGCTTTTTAATCCACATTCACCGTCATGACTTTTGCCCCGTTGCGTTGACATCAGCTCGATACAAAGTATCCTGCTTTGTCTCTGCAACAAATGGTCGCATAATGGATCATTGTCATCGACTAAAACCCTCTCAACAATGGTTACATTTCCTCTCTGTGCAGCCCATAGAGCTAAGTGAACATCACCATCTGTATTCTTAAAGGGTTAACATAGTTTGTTAACCCCTTTAAGACCCGAAGCCGATTCTACATCTCTCCTGAATCCCAACAGTATTCTGAAAAAAACGTATGTTTGTATATCAGTGGTGTTCAATCTTTTTTCATGTCAAGGACCCCCAAAATAATATGTATTTGGCCGCCGACCCCCATCTCAAAATATGTTGTTCCAGGGACCCCCAGTAGCAAAGATTTTAGTTAAAAATGTTCTCTTTAAACAATATATATTCAAAGATTTGCACATTTTCACGATTTTTCAAAAATAGCAGATCTACAAGCTCATATATCTGCTATTTTTGAATAGCTAAAGTGTAAAATAATACTTTTTAGCTCAAATCAAGTGAACATCACCATCTGTATTCTGTAGAGGCCTATGCTCAGTGGTGGAAAGTAACTAAGTACATTTACTCAAGTACTGTACTTAGGTACACTTTTGAGGTGTTTTTACTTAACTGAAGTGTTTCAAATTTTCAATATTTTTACCTCTACTCTCCACTACATCCCAGAGACACATATTGTACTTTTGACTCCACTACAATTATTTGAAAACTTAAGTTACTTGTTACTTTTTAGATTTGTATTACTTAACATACATTAACCATTTAAGCTCTATATATATTTCTCTATATATTTTCGCAGATCTACAAGCTCACAACGCATCACGACGCGTTGTGAGCTTGTAGATCTGCTATTTTAAAAAGATTTGTATACATTTTGAAAACTTGAATTGGGACACTGCATAATGAGTAGCCTACTTTTACTTTTGGTACCAATGGCAATACTTTTGTACTTTTACTAAAGTAAATTCTAAATACCAGACTTTTACTTGTGACAGAGTATTTCTACATTGTGGTATTGATACTTTTACTCAAGTAAACAATTTGAGTACTTTATCCACCACTGGCCTATGCTTAATTAACGTAGGGGAATGGCCTAACACAGAAAGTGAATGGTGTAATGTTACAACAACACACACTCAAAAAGTACTACAACTTTAATTTGAAAATGCTACATAAACATGCCATGGAAATGGGTTATCAATTAGTGTGTACTTTAGGAAGCGTTATTTTTTTTAGGTTTACTTCTTAGGAAACTGCAGACCATGTCTTGTGTGTGTGTGTCTTTAATATTATGCATGAGATTTTACAGGCCAGTGCTGTAAACTTATTGCTCATACTTGCTTGCATGAGGAAAATTTTTCCCCTTGACGATATAGATTGGGTGAAAAACTTTTCCATCAGGCTCTCAGTAAGACCGCCTTAGGAACTGTTGACATGCACACACACATGGTATGTGGGTTACCAGGACGAATGCTCTCAATCCACTACAACTAAATGGCCAACAGAGAGGCCATGGCTGTGGCTTTTTAGAGCCAACATAGTTTGTTAATCAGAATTAATTTGTATTCTTTTCACGGTTTCATGTAACCATTTTCCTCTCCACTTTAATCCGATTTGGGAAACTATAAGGCATATTGTACAACATTGATCAGTTGTTGGAAACAACTGTATGAGTGTTCTGTGTACTGGGTTTGTGCGAGCGGTGAGCACCCATACATTTTTCTTTAATAGCTCCAATGCATTCCTCAGGTTCTTGTAGGACAGATGGGGCTAGTCAATTCAAAGCAAGCAAGTTGGGTCAAGTTTTAGCTGCCTTGCTGCAGGGAGGAACATGGGTTATTATTATCACCCATCATACAGATGACATAGATTTTGCAGACACAAAATACCTGACATTCTAGTGTTGTGTGTTTGTGTGTAGAGGGAATTTGTCTTCATTTATGAATTAATGAATATATATATACACACACACACACACACACTTTACGCATACAACGTATCGCAGACTGCGTGTCAAGTCCTGATGCCCTTTTTAAGTTGTATGCTATGATGTGTAGCTATGGGTGGACATTTTGGCACCACGGCATGCCGTTTGTCTTTTATCCATTCAGTTGGTAGCCAGGTAACGCACAGCCACACACAGCCTGTTCAGGTTACTGGCAGAGAAGTGATGTAACAGGCAGCCAGCGACTCCAGGAGAAAGGAAACACAGTACCCAGTAAGATGAGCGTGCTGCTAATGACTAAAGCATTAAAAATGGAAAAGCTCCACACTGCTGCAGTGAAGCCAGAGAGCAGACCCCGGAGTGGGAATCCGCTTTATTTACCTTGACGGTAAACATTAAGTGTTCTCGTTCCGTTTGCAGCACAAATATAGCTGCTTCTCCCTGAAATATGAATGTCTCCTCTTTTACGATCCCATGTCTATAAAAAATCGGTTGGTATTTGTTAGCAACAAGGGTAAGCATGACCGCAGAAAGGAGTCAAACTACTGTTTGAAAACCTTCAGCTTTTTCTAGTCGACTCAGGGTGGTCACCCAGTCAGTTTGTGGCAATGTGTCTGTTTAAAGTAAAGGCTTGGTATGGTAGGGGTGGTTGTGGCAGCGGGTGTTTTATGTGGTGGGACAGCTGGTTCTGCAGAACTGCCTGTTATGGGTTCAGACCTGAAGCCTCATTTTATACGCCGTTGTTCAACTGTGTCACTCGCGTAGAATAACGGATTTTCAACCGAAAATAGAAAGAATATTTCAGTTGATTGTCAGCGAGCGAAGAAGTATAAATGAGCCTTAAGGAGTGAGCTGCTGTCTGTACCAGTAGCAACATGAAATCATCACACTGACATTGAAGCCTTCATTTGCATGAAAAGTGATTTGTGTGTGTGTACACGCATGTAAACACACCTTAAAGTTTGAACAGGCTTGACAGCCTCAGGTCCTCTCTCTGCAGTTGGTGAACCTGGTATTTCTTACGGAAAACCTGACATTTCTACTGAAAAACTGGATTATTTCCAATTTAGGCTAACTGTCAAACTTTTAATTGACACTAATTTTATCTCATCATCTCCAAGCCTCAGTTTCCCTACTATTAGTGTCTAAAATGGATCATAATCTCCCCAGCCTAATTAATCTAGCTATAATTGTCTTAGTGGGACATTGTAGAAAGGTTTTTGTGAATAGTCTTAGATGAAATAGACCTATCCCTAGCATTTCATCCTGCTGTTTTATGGTTCATACTGAGTGCCACTGACATTACTTTACAGCAGTAGTTTCTCACATTGAAGATTAAACATGGAAACAACCTGCATGCCTTGGTCACTGTCCCATCACTAGCTACCTCACTCAGAGTAGATCGGTCTGTGCCAACGCGAGCTGGAAACAATCTATTAGCCATTGATGTGCTTTTTGTGCTTGTTTGCAGATCAATGCCAGTGATTTAGTCTGATTGTTTCCTCACTGGGGTAGTGCTGCCAACCAGATCCTGGAATCCTCTAAGTGACTCATACTTAAGTCCCCCAGCGGGACTGAAAGGAAAAGAAAAGAGGAATTTGATAGTGAGTGGAGGAGGAGAAAATGAATCATGATGGGGAAATGAAAGTATGACTGAAAGCAAAAAAACTAAAGTAAGGGAATATAACTGTACAAGGGGGAAGAGTGATATTCACAACAGTGAGGAGTAAACTGCCCGTCGTCATTACCCTCTCACTACAAAGAGTCAACCCTGGGATGGATGGTGCCAGCTCAGTCAGGGTGCTAATGTGGCATTACTAATGTGGCTGTGTGGCTCTTTGGGGGCCAAAGCACATGCCATCCTCCTCAGTCCTTAAACCTGCCATATCGAAGCGCCCCGTGGACAGCATGCGCTAGACCATGGGTTTTCAACTGGTGGTCCGTGGACCACTGGTGGTCCGTGAAGGTAGTGCATGTGGTCCCTGACCATGCATTTAGTCAGTTTAGTTAGTGAAGATTTGTATTTCATTTTATCGACCACTTGTTGAGAAACAGCGCGGTACGTATAATGACGCGTCAATGTTATCAGTTAATGGGAAATCTGATGTGAAGAACTTCCACAGAAATGGGAGTTAGAATCTCAAGGGAAACTGTACCGGATTGTCTGGTTGTGTCACCATTATTAGGAAATGTGCTCATAATCAATCGCTTGTGTCTGCTCGCTCATACATAAGTTGCCGTTAACGACTTGATTTAATTCACACCCATATCACCCCTTCCAACACAATACAATGGTGGTCCCCAGGTTGATTCTTAGACAGGGTGGTGGTCCCTGGTTCAGTTGAAAACCCCTGCGCTAGACTAGTGTTGATTTCGTCGACTAAAACTATGACGAAAAATGTCAAACTAAATAAAAACTAAGCTATGATGACTAAAATTAAGACTATATATATTGACAATTTCGTCAACAAATAAAAACTAGACTAAAATGTTAGTGAGGGACTAGTGGAGAAGAGATCCAGTAGTCATTTTATGTTTGGTTTGGCTCGGGTGTTGCGCTCTGAAAATAGCAGATCTACAAACTCACAACGCGTCGCGCTGCGACGCGTTGTGAGCTTGTAGATCGGCTATGTTCTGCATGCAACCAAGTGTAAAATCGGGTATTACGACGCCATCAAGGCACCGCCAAAAATACATTTTTGTCGACTAAATCAACTGTAGATTTAGTCGACTAGAATCTTAAGATATTTAGTAGACTAAAACTAGACAAAAACTAAAACATTTCAGATGACTGAAATATGACTAAAACTAAATGGAATTTTATTCAAAAGACTATGACTAAAACTAAATCAAAATTTGCTGTCAAAATCAACACTGCGCTAGTCCAGCAACCCCCCCCCCCCTCTCCCCTCCCCTCCAGCCACAACCCCTGCAACCTGAATCTGCTGACCCAGACGAGGGACGAGCCCTCAGTCTGACCCCCTTTTATCGACCGTGAGCTGGAATGTGAACACCGGGTCCCAAACAAAAAGAGAACCTGTAATGTGTTAAAATGTGGGGCGGCGGGGCCGGCCGGCGGCCCTGCCAGCATTACATAAACGCTTCGAATGACTTGGCATTCGCGGCGCGGCTAATCTATAATACAGAGTAGACTCGGTAGCCATTTTAATCACGTTTGTGGCCTATGCTAGCATTCCGCTGTTGTCATCACGCATTCCTCACTCTCCTCTCCCTCACTCCCTCCCTTCCTCTCTCCGCTGAGAGGAAAATCACCCAGGAGGAGTTCCAGGAGGAATGATGCGTTGGTGGCAAGCGATAGAAGCAGCTCTGTTCTGTTTGAAAGGGGGGGGGGAAAGAAGGCCAAGAAAAAAGGCTACATATTCAATGGAGGGGGTTGGCTGGGATCGTCTCAAAAAATTCAGCAGATCACCAGAAACAGAAAACAGCTGGTCCAGTGGTTTTTGGTCAGAGGCTTTTTTTTTTGGGGGGTATCAAAGGAGTGGGCGTGTGTAACATGACTCTGCATGAAGGCCACCGGGTCAGGAGGACTGTGTGGTTCCATATATCCTATAAAAGGCCATGTGTGCTGAATCAGGGGAACTCTGCACTATACCCCAGGCCAGAGAGCAGGAGGCTTTGAAGGTGCTGGCTGGGGCCACGCCCCTGTGATGTCACAAACTTGGGAATAGACCCAAGGCGGGTCACACGCCACAGGCCTGAACTCCTCCAACCGCATTGAACACAATGCTTTTACAGAACTTGAACCCAACTTGAACTGTTTGATAGTTCATTTTAGTAATCCATGACCAAGATAACTGCCTGTATTAACAAACAGCAGATACAAGTATCTGCTGTTTGTTAATAAACCTTGGAGCATAAAGTGAGTTGCGAGAGCCTCGTTTTGTTTCTATATTACTGCGAGAGCCTCGTTTTGTTTCTATATTACTGTTTATTTACAGTTAAAGCTCAGCACCAAAGAACGGAGGATGTGCGTTATTTGCTGTTCTGAAGATAACTCACAACGCGCCGCATCGCGATGCGTTGTGAGCTTGTAGATCTGCTATTATAGCTGATGTATATGTTAAAGTAATCATCTGGCCCATAGTCGCTTCTTTTGGGCTGGTTTTCCTAGACCTGGTTGCTTGTTTCTCTCACAGAATCTGGCAACGCTGGTAGGGGTACAGGTATAGGTGAACGACAGCCTGATACCTTTTGACAAATCCTATATTTGTTGCCTCCTACATCAAGTCATCCTGTCTGTGCATTGATCACAATCCTTTGTGATTCATCTCATTCTGAACACGATGAATGACGATGAATGAGATCTGATGAATCACTGCGTGAAACACTTTTCCTTTCGATTTTTACACCATTTACTATGTATTCTCAATAATGTGGGAGTGAACTACTTTGAAAATATAATCAACAATCAGAAAATAAAACTGAATCTTTGACAAGATTCCCAAGTTCCTCCAAGCAGTGTTGTTTTTGTCAACACATTTTGATTTAGTTTTAGTCATAGTCTTTTGAATAAAATTCCATTTAGTTTTAGTCATATTTTAGTCATCTTAAATGTTTTAGTTTTAGTCTAGTTTTAGTCGACTAAATATCATAAGATTATAGTCGACTAAATCTACAGATGATTTAGTCGACTAAAATGTATATGGGCGGTGCCTTGATGGTGTCGTAATGGCTGATTTTACACTTGGTTGCATGCTGAAAATAACAGATCTACAAGCTCACAACGCGTCACAGCGTGACACGTTGTGAGCTTGTAGATCTGCTATTTCCTTAACACCCGAGCGCAACCAAACATAAAATGACTTGTCTTTTAGTTCTACTGCATCTCTTCTCCACTAATATTTTAGTCTAGTTTTTATTTGTTGACAAAATTGTCAATATATTTAGTTTTTTGTCATTGTGGCTTAGTTTTTATTTAGTTTTTATTTAGTTTTCGTCAGTGAAAAAAGATGGTCGACATTTTCGTCATAGTTTTAGTCGACAAAATCAACACTGCCTCCAAGAAGACAAGTTTTGATCAGTTAGCTCAAACTTTCCTAGGGCGGGGGTCTTAACTCTCAAGAGTGAGCTCATAGCTTTGTCTGAAGTGGATTTTCATCATGAGCTCCACATGGCCTCGAGAGCCGCTGTGTGGGTATGTGAACTGAAGTGGCCGCGGTGTTCATGGAGTAGTGGCGGGTAGAGTCAGGGATCCTGCTGTGCCCGTGCCCGCCGGCCCACTGCCCCGGCCATGCTCCATCTCACTTTAACCCATTAAGACCTGGAACGCATCTGTGTCACTTTTTTATTTGAGCTAAAAAAGCATTATTTTACACTTTGGCTATTAAAAAATAGCAGATCTACAAGCTTGTAGATCTGCTATTTTTGAAAAATTGTGAAAATGTGTGCAAATCTTTGAATATATATATATATATTCTTTGAAAGCGAACATTTTAACTCAAATCTTTGCTTCTGGGAGTCCCTGGAACAAAATATTTTGAGATGGGGGTCCGCGGCCAAATACATATCATTTTGGGGGTCCTTGACATGAAAAAGTTTGAATACTGTTGGTGATTTAGAAGACATTTTGTAGAATCGGCTTCAGGTCTTAAAGGGTTAACAGCATGTCTGCTGGCAGTAATGCCCCCCCACCCCACCACCACCACCACCTCCTGGGACCACTCCGGCGACACAACATTGGCACTTAATTAAAACGATGTGTCCTCAGGTGCATCTCATCCAATTATACCCAAGGTGAGGTGCCAGTGCTCTGGTGTCAGCATGCAGTCGCTGCTGCTCAGGGCCCCTGGAGGCTGTTCATAGGAATTCCAACTATACCCTCTCTCTGTCTCCTACTGGCTTCATCGCTTCCCTGTTTCATCTCTGATTCGTCTTAGAGAAAAGTATGCAGGGGGGCGGGGGGGGTGCCATGTTGGATTTGTGACATGGAGCAAGCCCTCAAGACCTTTTTTTGTGGCATGTGTCAAGGACGTTACTATCACAGGTTATTTGTTCAGTAACACCGAGACGAGACGGAACTAGATTAGGGAGGTGATTTCATTATGCAAGACCAGGCCACCGCGGCTCTGCTAAGTGTATCACGGGGGGAAACAAATGGTGCCACATTTTTATAATGAGTGTTTCCTCTTCCTCTCTCTCTTCCAGGCTTTATAAACCGGGGGAAAAGCCGTTTAGGGTCATTTTAGGAGGTCCACTGGAAAATGGAAATAATTACGTGCGCGTCAGGAGGACTGTTGTTGTTTACTTGGGGGACTATCCGTTTCCCAGTGGCTTAAAAACAGCTCCCTATTTGGAGTGCGTTTTACGTCACTGGGGAAATGTTCATTGGCTCCCTATGACCGAGTCTGCTCCCCTGTAATATGAGCACAATGAGTGCGCATTAGCAGATCTAATATAGTTTATGGAAACAGCCATTAGGGCACGTGGGATATGAGGATAATGCATGTGGTTAACAAGAGCATACATTGAAGTAGAGAAAAGAAAATTGGATTACAGAAATATTTCCTTAAGGGCACAATCGCATCCATATTACCAGTCACAGAGATGCTGTGTACTGTAGTGTAGATGCAGTAGTAAATATAGACTTCCAAATCTAAATGTTTCCCTCACACTCAGCCACGCTAGTCGTTGCCATGGAAGTGTGACGTTTGAGGGAGAGAGAGTGAGCCTCAAGTCGCCATGTAAAGGCAGGATCCTCCCTAATCGCTCACTCTGTCCTCCCATTGCAGGGTTTTGCATGTCATTAAAGTAGAGTTACGCATATCCAATCCATTTAGTGGTGTGTCTCGCTTCCTGAGGTGGCTCGTAGCATTGTCACTAGTAACCTATTTAATCATCGAGTCAATTGCGTGGTACTTAAAGACGGAAGCCCATGAAGGCAAAAAAAAGGAGTGCTGTTCATTTAAAGTTTCGTTTGCCAATTGATTCAGTTCCAAAGGCCACGTTCTCCTTTAGGAAATGGCCAGTGCGAACACGCAAACACAATACAGAAACGAGCCATTTGACCTAAGTCAGATGGCTTGAAGTGAAACGAGCCAGAGTGAATAACCCATGTCCTTACTAGGACATGACAGAAGGGAATGTGAGTGACATGATGACTGATAATGAGGCCTCTCTGTGACCCGGTGTGTGACCTATACATAATACGGACATGGCTTCAAATCATTCTCAATGCTCTAAAATGCAATTGTCTCAGTTCAATCTGATCCAGGGGCTGTTATGCTCAAAATAATCATTTGACTGCATTCAGTGGTGTAAAGTAACGAAGTACATTTACTTAAGTACTGTACTTAAGTACAATATCGAGGTATTTGTACTTTACTTGAGTATTTCCAATTTCCAATACTTTTACTTCTACTCCACTACATCTCAGAGGCAAATATTGTACTTTTACTCCACTACAATTATTTTAAAACTTTAGTTACTAGTTACTTTGCAGATATAGATTATTATATTATGAAGCATGCATTAACCACTTTAGCCCTATTTTATACCTAGGCTATTTGAAAATAGCAACTCTACAAGCTCACAACGCGACGAGTGAGCTTGTAGATCGGCTATTTTCAAATATTTTAGTACTTTTACTTTTGGTACTTAAGTACATTTTGATACCAATACTCTTGTACTTTAACTCAAGTAAATTTGTAATTCTGGACTTCTATATTGGTACTTTTACTTAAGTAAAGAATTTGAGTACTTTTTCCACCACTGAGGGTCTGCATTAGGATGTTTAAAGCACTGCACTGCCAATAAAAGCAGAGGGCTTGCCACAAGAAAGGGTTGTTATCCAACATTTACCCACTTGCTGGAGTAGTGCTGTAATGTTTATTCCCAGGTTTATGAAGAGTTTCTTACCCCAACATATGAACAAACACTGCTAATATTTAATTGTTGGTAATAAGTAGCCATGTACTGTATAACTGATTAATCAACTCTGAGCTGTATGGTTATGGTAAAATAACTAGAGCCTGGCCCGCACATCGGAGACAGAGACAGTAGAGATCATGCGCTGATGGCTTTTTCGTCGGCCTAATCCGTGTGTGCACGTTCATTATCCATCTGTCATCCAACTGCATTAGATCTATTTGTTTTTATGCTGCTGTTCTGTCATGTGACATTCAGTGTAGGCTGCTGTAATATTTGCGAGTGAGCAGGCTATCGTAACTTTAGGACAACTGTGCTGGTCAACTATTTTGAGCTGACTGATGAAAGCCTAGTTTGCAACGGTTGTATTTACCATACAAACGCATCACAGCGAGCTGGACAAAGATGTGCATCTTATAACTGTCTCTGTGTCAGTGTGAAGTGTTTTGGTTACTGTTTTGGTTTTGGTGCGCCAGACATTTTCTTTTTACCAACGCACGCTTAACAAAAAAAAACGGCGCTAATTCCCTCCTTAGTATAGACGACAGCAACACGTTCTTAAAATTACTGGTTGGTGTTACACCAAATGTGTTAAGTCGTCCGATTCTGTGACCTGTCTTCAGTGCAGTTGGCAGGACACAACGGGAAGTAAACTGAATTCGATGGGTAAACAAATATGGTGTAACTGGGATGTAGTTCCGCCACTCGATCATCCCGAGCCAATCGCAGATCGGAGTAACAAACAGGACATCGTAACATTGCCAACGGGGGCGTGGAAATAAGCCAATGGCTTACCTTTCACCACTGATAGCTTTGTGTCACATGTTAGATTCCATCAATGTATTGGAGACCCAGTTTTCCACTCTGAACGCGTCTTTTATGTGCTTAACCACATGAATTGGTGTAGAGGGAAAAAACTAATGGGCCAAATATAGACTCCTGAGGGACCCCGGTCCCCATGTATGTATAGTTAATTATGTCCATCAACTCACTTCTCCTTTCTTCTCCTCCTCTTTGTGTTCTCTCCAACCCCTTCTACCTCTCTTCCTCTCTCCGTTTCTTAGGTGCCGGTGAATCGGGGAAGAGCACAATTGTCAAGCAGATGAAGTGAGTCCATTTTGCTGCTATGTAAATTAAAACAACTTTTTTTTCTCCATCCATCCTTTTTGCACCGATCCATCAAGACTATTGCCATCAGATATGAGTAACAGTATGGTACAAGATAGTCCTTTTCGATGGATATGCATATGAACGGCGTTGTTATGGTCTTTGAATCTCAACGCAAGCGAGAATGAGTCACAATACAAACGAGAATGATGAATCATGAGTTATACAGGGCACACCACAATGCAGTAGAATAGACAGCACTCTAAATAGGCTGGCAGCTAGTGCTGTAACAATTCATCATGTGACGGTAAAAAAACCTGATTAAAATGTGACAATTTAAATCTGTGGAATAAAAAAAATAATCTCTCAATTTAAGTACGTAAAATGTTTTCAGTTTGCTTGTTCACTGCACACACTCGCTCACATGCACGCACGTCTACAGAGTCTAAATTAGGCTTTAGCACTAAACTGTGAACGCAGCAGTGCATTGTGTGTACAGGTTATATGACAATGAATAAAACGCTCTTACTGTTAGACGTAGGAGCTTGCGCATCGGGTTGCGCACGGAGGTGACACTACTGTGCATGCGAGGCGACGCAAAATGACACAGATAAGCCCCACCACGTCACCATCAACAAATACAGAAGAAGGGGTGAAAAGGGGAGTATGTGCTAAGTGAGCATCTCCATACAGTATAAGTGATTTTATAGCTGTATGGCCCCACAGCTCAAACCATGCTGTGTTTGTTTTGGTTTCATTTCGAAAAAGACTTCTGGGAATCGCAGTTCTCTTTCAACATACCAGATGACTACGGTACTACTGCCGTCGCCAAAAGACTACAAAAATAAACGCATTAACTGACAAGTCTGAAAATAGCTGATCATCTTCTTTCGTGTATCATCCTCAAATGTCCAACTCAGTATAGTGTAGCCACGCCCGTGTCTCTGGGCCCAATTGGAACTGAGCTGGAACTGAGCCCAATTGGAACTGAGCTAAAGCCCCCAGGAGAAATTACGAGCAGTCGAGCACCCATCACAAACTCATCCAAGAAAAAGAAAAAAAATCCGACATCTACACTTCATGGAGTAAATTATTTTGTACTAAAGTAACCGAATTAACTGTATTAAAGTACCAACAAAAAAAACAAGAAAGTAACAAACCCGGCCGCGCATGCACGCGTGCTGTGCGCGTGTGCGTTGCGCCCCCAGTAGCGCGCACATAAGTCGGCGCCCCTGGTACAGGGGGCAGGTGTTCATTATGCGTTTGGCAGACTGCTCAGGCTCGCCGCACTCGCATGCTGCACTGTCTGACAAGCCTCCCTTCGTCTATGTGATTCAAAGCTTTAGTATCCATCCACCAGTCGGTACCAATCAATAAAAATATAATCGCAGTAGCTCCGATTTTGCTGTCTTATTTTTGGGCGGTGAAACCGCCCCTATAAGTGAGGTTTGGATATTTGTACAATTATCCTGCGCTGTGATTGGCCAAAAAGTACCCCGCCTAACCCTGCACCGTGATTGGCCAATCACAGTCTATTCAGGACTGTGATTGGCCAGTGTCACATGACACATGTGCATAGCCCTATATAAGAAACCATAACTTTAAAAAACCCATACATTTGTTTTTTTTAAGTTATGGTTTCGTCCATCATAAAGAGTGTTTCAATAAATGTATTTATTTTTTGTACATGATTGGTTGACTCCATTCAGTATTGTGATTAGCTAGCAAGACACCGCCCACTTCACACAGGGTGTGATTTTTTGAGTGGTGCCAACCACTCCTACGCTTGACTTTGTCCTGGTGTGTGTCCGTCCGTCCGTCTGTGTGAGCACGGCCTCTCTGTATGTTTGAGCACAGCCTCAACAGCTGCGGCTGATTGCAACACAAAGATGCAACCAGTTACACTAATTACACACACACACACACACACACACACACACACACACACACACACACACACACACACACACACACACACCTTTGAGTAAAAATACTTAAAATGAGTAAAAATACATAAAGTGAGTAAAAATACTTAAAGTGATTAAAAATACTTAAATATTAGTAAAGATACTTTAAAGTTCCTAAACTGAGTAAAAATACTTTAAATGAGTAAAAATACTTAAAATGAGTAAAAATACTTAAAAGATGTAAAAATGAGTAAAAACACGTACAAATCTGTAAAAACATTTCAAGTACTTAAAATGAGTAAAAATACTTTGAAGTCATCAAAGTCTGTAAAAGCAACTAATGAAATGAACTCATGAAAGGCACCACTCTCTTCACACTGGGTGTGATTTTTTTATTTGTTTAGTTTTTGACTTTTCTAACAATTGAAATTTGGTTGCATTTGTACTGAGTTAAAGTTGCAGTCCATACGTTTCACAGTCCTACCCAGGTCTCATAACGTCTACCTTACAGGCAGACACCCTCCTTGGGCATGGGAGATATTGTGCATATGAACTTCAGGTAGTACTACTACTGACATCAGGTTCTAAATTCCTCTGTGGAATGGCGGAGACCTGCACCAACCAACCACCACTGCTTCTCAATAGAAGAGTAGTGGAGTCCACCTCCAACCACTGCAGTTGAGCTAGTTATTTTGTATTAACGTACAGGTTGGTCAAAAATAACGTTGTATTCCCCTGGAATAAGTTCCTTTTTAAAATGAACGCTCTCCTCTCTCTTCAGAATCATTCATGAGGCCGGTTACTCGGAGGAAGAGTGCAAGCAGTACAAAGCTGTGGTCTACAGCAACACCATCCAGTCTATTATTGCCATCATCAGAGCCATGGGCCGCCTCAAGATCGACTTTGGAGACGCTGCCAGAGCCGTGAGTATAAACTCAACTGAAACCTAGACTTGCGGGCCCTTTTGAATACCTACTACTATACTGTATATCCCATTAAGACCCGGAACGCATCTGTGTCACCTTTTCATTTGAGCTAAAAAAAGCATTATTGTACACTTTGGCTATTCGAAAATAGCAGATATACAAGCTCATAGCGCGGCACCGAGTGCCGCGCTACGAGCTTGTAGATCTGCTATTTTTGAAAAATCGTGAAAAAGTGTGCAACTAGGGGTGTGCCGATATATCGTCCCGCGATATATCGCGATACGTTTTCATGATGATATGTATCGTTTTGGGCAAATAAAATAGCGTTAAAGACATTTCTTTTTTTCTTTAAAAAATAAATAATAATCGGCACACCCCTAGTGCAAACCTTTGAATATATATTGCTTAAAGCAAACATTTTAACTCTATTCTTTGCTTCTGGGGGGGTCCCTGGAACAACACATTTTGAGATGGAGGTCGGTGGCCAAATACATATAATTTTCTTGACATGAAAAGGTTTGAGCACCACTGATCTAGAAACATACGTTTTTTTCAGAAAACTGTTGGGATTTAGAAGACATTTGTAGAATCGGCTTCAGGTCTTAATGGGATATTCAGTGTGACATCGCCAGGAATCTTTCCTTGGGAGGGCAGGGGGGGGCATACTAGTGTATGCTCAGCGTCCTAATGTGAACACGACAGAGTTTGTTTTTGCTGTTGCCTCCTGCTGTTGAACACAAGGAAGTATGAGGAACAATAATTAGGATAATTTGACCCCCCCACGCGTCGTCTCCGGTAATAAACAGCCTCCAAAATGTGTTGACAAAATGACATGGTTGGCGCATTTTCAGTTTAATGTCATGCCAGCGTTGGCTACGGTGCAAAATCCCAAGTGTTACTTTAACACATCCACTGCCAAGGGCTAATCTCATAATGTACTCACCAGTGCCAAGGTGTTTTTGTTGTTTTTTTGTTTTTTTCATGTCGCCATAGATCTTGTTAAAATCCTTAAGATTGAGCGCTACACAGTCTGTTTACATCCGCGAGATCTCCCTGTATCTCCCAGTGAAAACCACGTGTCAAACGGGGCATCCATGTTTGAGTTAGAGCGGATTACGTTAAACAGTGAAATGCGAGGAGAAAAAACTACAGGAAGAGAATTGAGTTTCAGTTTCGTCTGTAGAATGGGAGCGGGCGTGATCGTGAAAACCGGATCCCAAATAATTCTATTTCCTGTCATCAAACCGGAAACGGAAGTGGATCAAAAAAATTCCGAAAGTGCACCCGGACCGCGCATGCGCGAAAAGACCGCAGCCCGTAGGGCTACGGTCTCGGCGCTTAACAGTTGGATTTAACGGCCCGTAGGACTACGGTCTTGGCAGTTAATGTGTTAAAAATGGACTCGCATTGGTCCATTTGACAGGAGTTAAAAATGGGCTGTTATGGGACCATTTGACAGGTGTTTCAGAGTTAAATGAACACTCTCACCCCTCCACACACTCTTCTCTCACAGGACGATGCGAGGCAGCTGTTTGTGCTGGCCGGCTCGGCGGAGGAGGGCTTCATGACGGCAGAGCTGGCCGGGGTCATTAAGCGCTTGTGGAAGGATGGAGGGGTTCACGCCTGCTTCGGCCGCTCCCGAGAGTACCAGCTCAATGACTCGGCAGCATAGTGAGTCACACACACACACACACACACACACACACACGCAGAGACAATTTAGACAACAGTGTCAAGACTCACCATGACAGTGAGTCATTCACACATTAGCCTCGGAAACCCATGCCTTTTTTTTTGTTACAAAAGAAAAAAAGCCTGGGCGAACCATGATGCAGGAACGATGGTCTTAGGACCTTGTTATCTCCTAACCAATCAGAGTGCAGAGGGGCGTCGCTCTAAATTTGGTGACGTCAGCGTGCTCCGTGCACAGGCCGGGGGGGAGGGGAGGGGAGGCGGGGACCTAGATTGGTGAAGCAATGGGAAGCGCCGCACGAATCCGGGCGCCTGGGTTTGGATCCGCCCTTCAAGACCATCGATTGGGCTCGTTCTTTCAGTCTATTCACACATAAGATCCACACATCCAGAAACGCCACAATCCCAGACATGGCAGCCGTCCTGACCTCCCTCACACAGCGCTGAGTCACTCTTGCTTTTAATGTTATGCTGAAGGTCTGTCCAGGGCCTTCTGCAATAGACTAATAGATCCCCAATGCATGTAAAGTAACTAAATACATTTACTCAAGTACTGTACTTAAGTACAATTTTGAGGTACTTTTACTTTACTGGAGTATTTCCAATTGTCTATAACTTTTACTTCTACTCCACTACATTTCAGAAGCAAATTTTGTACTTTGACTCCACTACAATTATTTGAAAACTTTAGTTACTAGTTACTTTGCAGATATAAATTATTATATTATGAAACATACATTAACCACTTTAGCCCTATCTTATACCTGATAGCCGATCTACAAGTTCACAACGCGTCGCGAGCCTGTAGATCTGCTATTCTCAAACATTAAATAGTACTTTTACTTTTGGTACTTTAAGTACATTTTGATACCAATACTTTTGTACTTTTACTCAAGTAAATTGTGAATCCCGGACTTTAACTTGTAACGGAGTATTTCTACATTGCAGTATTGATACTTTTACTTAAGTAAAACAATTGAGTACTTTTCCACCACTGCTCACACAACCCTGTCTGAGTCACACTGCTTTTAATGATATGCTGAAGGTCTGTCCAGGGCCTTCTGCAGACCAATAGATCCCAAAGCAAAGGTGCTGCTTAGATAGGCTGTGTGTCCCCAGTCAGACACCTCGCAGGACTCCTACTCACCTACTGCACCTCAGTCAAACATTCGTCTACCTCAACAAACATTCGGGGAGCTTGACGGCTGCCATGCGACCGTCTAACGTCTGAACTTTGACTCGTGAACTCGAACCGTCAATACTTGCACTCTCGCACCACCAAGCCTCATAGAATGGTAGCTTGCGAGAGAGAGAGCGCTTAAGTCTTTGACCTCAACGTTTGGAATGTTTTCAAGGCTAGCAAGATCGGTGGCGAAATTGGAGCCTTTTCCCCCCCTCTTAACCTCCCTCCTGCTAAACGCCTCATTTATTCGTTGAAACATTTAGAATGTTGTGTTTTGTGCAAGGGTCTTTGGTGTTAGAACAAATTATGTCATCACAGGGTTAGCTCCTGTGTTTGTTTGGTGGAACCCCCCCCCCCCTTTGCCTTGTTTTGCAGCGAAAGAAGAAACGTCACCATTTCCCCTGTTGGCACAGAGAACTGCAGTTTGTTGTGCCAGGGATTACGCTATACAAATGGTTTCCAGGGGGCGGGGGGTCATTAACCCATTAAGACCTGAGGCGATTCTTAAAAATGTTTTCTAAGTCCTAACAGTTAAAAAAAAGAGAAAAAAATAAATAAATCTTCAACCTTTTTCAAAAATAGCAGATCTACAAGCTCGTAGCTTGTAGATCTGTTTCTTTACTATTTCTATCTGCTGTAAAATAGCATCATCTCATAGGGGAGTGTTTTTCAACCCCATTTCATATCAAGGTCCATTATTTATTCAGCATTTGAGGCACGGACCACCATTTTGTATGAGATTTAGACTCTCAGACCCCAAGACTTAGAATATTTTTGTTATCATTGGATAAGATTGTGTCCACAATTCCATGCTGTATTGATCTTGGTACCATAGGAGAGATAACAGGCAAAACGTTGAAAATAACAATTCTTTCATTAAGTAATACAGATGTTTAACAATAATTGAACGTAAAATGAAACCAAATGGACCCGTAAGGGTCCATTTGGTTTCATTTTACGCTCTCAGGAGTTCAATTGGATCTAATGGTCCATTTGGACCCTTAGATAGATCTATCTAAGGGTCCATTTGGTATGGTTTCATCTTACACTCTCAAGAGTTAAAGATCTATCTTAAGGGTCCATTTGGTTACCAACTCTTCCATCATTTTAGCTGGGGACCACCTGGAACCCCCTCAAGGACCACTGGTGGTCCCCGGGGACCACTGGTTGAGAACCACTGTCACAGGGGATTTGATAAATGCTCAGTTGTTCAGTTTGAGATGTGGAATCCAACAGAGACGAGGGAATCCAACAGACTTTATCTGACTTTGTGTGGCCCTATTGTTTCATCAACACATTGAGAATGTGTTGAGAGTTATTAGTTTTTACTGGCAGCTAAACACTTGACCTTGACACTCTCACACCCTCTCTCTCTCTCTCTCTCTCTCTCCCACTTGCATCCTCTCCCTCTTATTTATCCCCCCCCCTTCTTTCTTCCTCCCCCTTTCTTTGCTGCTTGTCTCTTTGTGCGCCCCCTCTCTCTCTCTCTAGCTACTTAAACGACCTGGACAGGATATCCCAGGCCACCTATATCCCCACTCAGCAGGATGTCCTGAGGACCCGAGTGAAGACCACGGGCATTGTGGAGACACACTTCACATTCAAGGACCTGCATTTCAAGTGAGAAACTTCCACCGTGACTCAATTAGTTTACCTTCCTGTTTGCAGCTGTGGAGATTCCCATTGTACGGTACAAATGCATCCAGCAGTGATGCATTGTGATAATGTCTGCGACAGAGCTATGTGTACAGGAGTGACGACATCAGTGATGACTCATTCAGTATCGTGTGTGACCTTCAGTCGGCTTAAAGTAGACGGGAAGTGTATGACTTTGAGCATTTACGGTTGTTCCTTCTTCACACAGTGTTCTTACGGAAATCTGATTTCCGTCGTAGACTCTTGCTCAATCGGTGGAGTGCGCCTCTGAAAAACCTGTGTGATCCACATCCAAATGTAAATCATGCTTTAATGCAAATCTATGGTCCTTAGCTGGGCTCTGTGTTACATTACTGTGATACGTACGTTAAAGGGATATTTCACTTTCAAAAAAACTTTTGGTCATTGTATCATCTACTCAGGCCTTTGTGAGCCCCCCAGACAGTTTTTAAGTTGCTCGATTCAGTATTTAGATATTTGATATTTATTTTATCAGACATGCCCCCTTCCTATACAAACCCATTGTAACTTCAAACTCCATTTTAACCATGTTAGATTCATCAAAAACACCCGTCCTTGGTTCTGGTGACTCATACCGCCACCCTAATACGCGAGGGGGCCGTGTTTTTTCAATTACTTTTTTCATTTATTTTTGATATTTCTTTTGAAAAAAATAATAATTTTGAATTCAATAAAAAAAATTAATAAAATAAATGAAAATAAATATCGGAAGAACACGGCCCCCTCACACATTAGGAGGGCAGGGTGAGTCACCAGAACCAAGGACGGGTGTTTCGATGATTCTAACATGGTTAAAATGGAGTTTGAAGTTACAATGGGTTTGTATAGGAAGGGGGCGTGTCTGATAAAATGAATATCAAATATCTAAATACTGAATCGAGCAACTTAAAAACTGTCTGGGGGGCTCACAAAGGCCTGAGTAGATGACAAAAATACCAAAAGTTTTTTTGAAAGTGAAATATCCCTTTAAGCATTCCAAAGCAGGCGACAAAATACCCCCGACTTCATGCCAAGCAAATGGGGAACGGAAAGTAAGAAAGTAAGCCCCATCTGTTCTGAACATTTTGTGACACAATTCTCTCTGTGCACAATACAATACAGAAGCTTTAACTAGTGTGTTCTCTACTTAAAAACCATTAGTTGCCGTCTCCTTTCCTGAAAATGCTTTTTCTACGCTACAGCGCATAATTCAGTGAGCAAAAAAATACAAGGCTGTTGATACAAATATTTATCGTAGAAATGTTAACCCCCCCCTGCCCCCTACAAAGGTGTATACACACCAGTGGTGGAAAGTAACTAAGTGCATTTACTTAAGTACTGCACTTAAGTACAATTTTGAGGTATTTGTACTTTACTTGAGTATTTCCAATTTCCAATACTTTTACTTCTACTCCACTACATCTCAGAGGAAAATATTGTACTTTTACTCCATTACAATTATTTGAAAAAATGTGTTACTAGTTACTTTGTAGATTTTGATTATTATTACTAAACATACATTAACCACTTCAGCCCTATATACATTTTGGCCATTTGAAAATAGCAGATCTACAAGCTCACAATGATCTGCTATTTTCAAAAGATTTGTATACAATTCATACATTTGAAAACTTGTGAAATGGGACATTGTGCATAATGAGTACAATACTTTTGTACTTTTTACTCAAGTACATTTTGAATTCCGGACTTTTACTTGTAACAGAGTATTTCTACATTGCAGTATTGATACTTTTACTTTCCAGCACTGATACTCTCTCACTCACACACACACACACACACACACACACACACACACACACACACACACACGCGTTTAGGGACTAATCATGCACTTGTTTCTGCTAGCTGGGAAACGTGCTGAGTTTACATTGAGCTAACCCTGCTGCTTGTTTTTTCCCTCACCAGAATGTTTGACGTTGGCGGTCAGCGGTCCGAGAGGAAGAAGTGGATCCACTGCTTTGAGGGCGTCACCGCCATCATCTTCTGCGTCGCCCTCAGCGACTACGACCTGGTGCTGGCAGAGGACGAGGAAATGGTGAGCCATTCAGATGTTACCAAAGATTAAAGGTGCTTGGGGGCGGCGCAGTGGTCAAGTACCTGCCCACCAGTGGTGTAAAGTAACTAAGTACATTTACTCAAGTACTGTACCTAAGTACAATTTTGAGATACTTTTGCTTTACTGGAGTATTTCTAATTTTCAATACTTTTACTTCTACTCCACTACATCTCAGAGGCAAAATATTGTACTTTTACTCCATTACAAATATTTGAAAACTTTAGTTACTTTGCAGATATAAATGTATTACATTATAAAACATACATAAACCACTTTAGCCCTATTTTATACCTAGGCTATTTGAAAATAGCAGATCTGCAAGCTCACAACGCGTCGCATCGTTGTGAGCTTGTAGATCTGCTATTTTCAAACATTTAGTACTTTTACTTTTGGTACATTAAGTGCATTTTGATGCCAATACTTTTGTACTTTTACTCAAGTCAATTTCTTATTCTGGACTTTTACTTGTAACAGAGTATTTCTATATTGCAGTATTGGTACTTTTACTTAAGTAAATAATTTGAGTACTTGGAACCGTGGAACTTGACAGAGCATCTGTACGAATGCAATTTGCCGTGTTCGCGGGAGAGAAGCTGGGCGGCAATGGCGGTCTTTGTCGCTGCTCGCCACATACTCCTAGCGGGCTGGGGCAGCACCTGTCAGCGGGGAATGTTGAACGGGAGGAGCAGGATGGAGGGTCTACATCCTCCAGGTGGGGGCTTCTCACCGTGTAGGATACTACATCAGCGGCAAGCAGTGGCAGACAGTGTTGCCAGATTCTGTGAGAGAAACAAGCAGCCAGGTCTAGGAAAACAAGCCCAAAAGAAGCGACTATGGGCCACATGTGCACTTTAGACATATACATCAGCCATTTGAAAATAGCAGATCTACAAGATCACAAAGCGTCGTATCGCGACGCTTTGTGATCTTGTAGATCTGCTATTTTCAAATAAAATCTTGGGGGGGAAATTTTAATAAGCAGACTTAATTGGCATAACAACTGAATTGGGAGAGAAAAGAGGGTAAACATAATTGGGTACTCTAAAAAAAAAGAAGTAATAAAGTATTTATTTAATTGCTCCTCTTGTCTGTGGGTGCTTCCTCTTTCAATGCAGCTCAGTAGGCTCTAGGCTGTGATGCCTAAACAGGCATTGAGAATACAGGAGCATTGTGCTTGGTTAGTCTATCCGTTAAAGTTCAAATGAAAGGTCAGCACTCATTCACGACATGCCTTTCCAGCACTAAAAGCGTTGTGTTCTTTTGCTCCCTCTTTCACCAGAACCGAATGCATGAGAGCATGAAGCTGTTTGACTCCATCTGCAACAACAAGTGGTTCACGGATACCTCCATCATCCTCTTCCTCAACAAGAAGGACCTGTTCGAGGAGAAAATCAAGAAGAGCCCCCTCACCATCTGCTACCCAGAATATGCCGGTGAGGCTGACGACACCTGTCCACCAAAAGTTTGCATGGAAATTGTCTACTGAAACTCATCGCAATCATTAAACTAATATGAGAAATTGACCGTATGAAAGCTATATATTATGTATTGCCTTGAAGTGGATGGAATCAGCCATCTGCCCCAGAAACTTTAAACTTTAAACATATGGAATCGAAATCTCAAGAACTTCAGGCAATTGTTTGTTCCTTTTTTTAAAAAATCTATTTTATGAGAACAAAGGAAGGAAAGAGCATTGTAGCAGGATGTTGTCTGCCCAGTGTCCTTTAGTCACATCTGCAAGCATATCCATTTTCAACGTTTTTCCTATGCAGTGACGTCCTGTGGTTTTAGATGTTTCTTTGGTTCAGGCTCTTAACACATCGGGTGCCGAACACGGTCTGGACCGTGTTTTCACAGAGTAGCGCATTGGTGCCGAACACGGTCCAGACCGTGAAATATGTCTTTTTGTTTTTTTCATTTTTCTCCACACGGGCGGGGCTAGAGCAGCTCTGGGAGTACCCATTGTGATCTTGAGAAGGATCGGCCAGATAGATCACCGGAAACAAAAACATGGCTCCCATCCACTTCCTGTCTATTTCCTTCTTTAAAACGCCTATATCTCCGAATCTGTTTCCGGTGGGGAAAACCGGTCATGCGCGATGCGCGATCCCCCCCATTGTAACTCGCAAGTGAAATGTTATCGTTCCAGGCTGTAGCCAGGGTCATCGCGCTACATGAATGGATGCTTTTTTTTACATGGATTTGCTCCTCGTGGAGTTTAGAGCTTTAAACATCAAAGCGCAGTCAATGGGGAGAATGCTGGCACCCAACGTAAGTTGTTATGAAAAAATGCTGGCACCCAATGTGTTAACACGTGTGTATGGGGTGTTTTTAGCTGTTTCTTCGGGTCAGGTTCTAACACGTACCAGGTGTTTTCTTTGCTGTGTCTTTGGTCAGGCTCTAACACATGTATGGAGTGTTTTTAGTTGATTCTTCGGGTCAGGTTCTAACATGTACGAGGTGTATTTTTTTTGCTGTTTCTTTTGGTCAGGCTCTAACACGTACGAGGAAGCGGCCGCCTACATTCAGTGTCAGTTCGAGGACCTGAACAAGAGGAAGGACACGAAGGAGATCTACACGCACTTCACCTGCGCCACCGACACCAAGAACGTGCAGTTCGTCTTCGACGCCGTCACCGACGTCATCATCAAGAACAACCTGAAGGACTGCGGTCTCTTCTGAGAAGCAGACGAATGGTGACAGAGATGTCCTGATGTCCTGGTAAGGGGTGGTCCTTCCTGCTGACTTCAGCCCACAGCCAGTGTGCTCATCCACAGCCTGCATCACGTGTGTGTGTGTTTGTGTATATAAGGGCACATTTTGCAATCTGCATGGCAACCATGTGCGTGCACTCACCATGGCATACAAAGATCTATGGTCAAAAGACACAGCGGAGTCTCTCAGGAAGCTTTGAGGCTAATTTATGTTTAACCATTTGAACCCTATAGCGTCCCTATTCTGGGTTGAACAGTCAGCGAAAACATCGGATATACCAGCTCACACAGCATGTAGTAGATCTGCGAGCTGGTAGATCGGCCATTTTCGGTGAAGATATTTAGTGTACGGAAAACAGGAGGGGGGACATTTTTTGATTTCTTTGGCTATTCAAAAATAGCAGATCTACAAGCTATGAGCTTGTAGATCTGCTATTTTTGAAAAATTGTGAAAAATTGTGAAAATCTTTGAAAACATTTTTTTTTAAGCGTTAGGATTTAGGAAAAAAATATGTTTTAATCTGTCTCAGGTCTTAATGGGTTAAACATGAATTCATGCTCAAGTAAATCAGTTAAATTTGGCATGCAAAAACCATATGAATGCTTTTATGCCAGTTACTTTATGCCCGCTACTAGTTGTGGCGTGGCTGAAGTTGACCACAGAGACACTGCACAATCATCACAATCGGACGCTTTACATAATCAAATCTGCCAAAATCACTGCCTTCTTTTATTGGAGGTTTAATTAGATTTTCTACCCCATTTATAGAGGTTTGTGAAATGATAGCGACAAGGTCGAGATTTCCTGCTCCCCTCATTAAAAATGACCCCGTATCCCCACCCCTCCCTCCCTTTGACTCCTTTTCTTTCTTTATCTGCATCTTACACTCTCTCTCTCTCCCTCTCCCCCCCCACCCTCCTTTCTTCCCCCAGGAAAAAAACGGAGCCAGCGCAACGTGCGTTTTCTTTTTTCGGTGGGGAAGAGTCTGGAGGACCACGTCACGGACGGACCGGTGCTGTACTATACGCCACTTTTAACCTGCTTTATTTATGTTTTTTTTGTTTTTTAATTTTTTTCGTCTTGGAACATTTTGAACTAGCGTTACACCATTACCCCCCCACCCCCCTCCCGCACATATTTCTTTCTCTTTTTATTGGTGAGAAGAAGAAAAAAGCGACAAAGGAGCTCCTGTATTTCCCGGTTTCTTTTCACCTCCCTCTCTTGGAGAAAAAAAGAAGCATTGCCGTCAGCGGGGGGGAACACACTTTTTTTCTTCTTTTCTCCCTTCCTACAACAGTGGGGGTGGGCGGTAGGGGGGGTTGTCGGTACTTGTGCCTTCGCATGCGTTTTTACTGTGGTCGTCGTAGCCCAAATGCTTGTTTGTTCTTTTGCCTGCTGAATCGTTCCAAACATAAGAGGTAAAACCCCCCGTCACATGTTGATGTCCCTGCTTATCTTATGTGTATGCACAACCACTGTGCTGGTGGGAGGACCGTTCCCATTGGTCTAAAAAGGTACATGGGTCTCCATGGTGACCATCATGTAGCCACGCCCCTCTCCATATATCCATATAACCCCCCCCCCCCCCCATGACGATGGAAGGCCTCACTTGGCGGCCGGTCCCACAGTACAAACGGAGATGTATGTCGTATACATTTAGCCTGTCAGGGATTCTGGTTTTTAAACTGTACACTAATGTATCATTCTATTCAACCGTTCGGAGAGAAATGTTTTTTGCAGAGTCGCCGGGCTTATATTACGCTCATGCGCTCAATGAACTACAAAGGCCAGAATAGGCACATTTTACTGTATATTTTAATGTATTTGGAGGAGCGTTATTACGGAGCCTTTCGGCTTCCGACAGAAAGACTGAACCTCTGAAGAGACGGTTGTAAAAGAGGCGAAGCAGGAGGTGAGAAACGGTTTGGGGTTCAAACACGGTTCTTAGGGCCTCTATTTATCAAGCCTTTCGGACTAGGACTGCTGGCGTAGGAGCAAATGTTCATCTGGTTGTTACTACTGACCTGGTCGGTGATTTCAGGACTGCTATGCCAGAAAGGGGTGATAAATGTGGGCCTTGGTCTGTAAACCTAAAGAAACTGCCACAACTGTTTATGTGTGTATTCTCCATGGATGGAGAATCTTTGTAGACTCATCTCCCTTATTTTGCTAATAAAAACCATTTACAAATCGCACAAAATTGGTGTATCGTTATATGTATTCTCACCAGGCACGTCATTAATCAAGGTCTGTTGACCACTTGAACCCTAGCGTCCCTAATTATTCAGGCGCTAACATCTGCCGAAAATGGCAGATCTACAAGCTCACTAAAATGTTAATCGCAGATCTATTCTAGTTGTAAGCTTGTTGGCTGTTTTCGGCAAAGAGATTTTGTGTATAGGGAAATGCTAGAGGATCTAATATAGAACCGTGGGGGACCCTGGTCAACTAAGTATATAGGGTTTAAGTGGTTAATGTTAAAAATTATTGCAATGTTAGCATAATTAGCTGACATGGTGTAACTGCATGAATATAGCCATCATTCGTCTGCTCTTCATTTGGAGTTCTGGAACCTGCGATATAAATGTCACAGGCTCTGCTCAAATACCTCCGAGTCATTGTAATGTTTGCCTTCTTGATGTGAGAGTTATCTTTTAAAAATGATGTCTGCGTAGAACACTCATAGGTCTTTATCTCAATAGGTGCAGACTGACTGCATGCCAGTTCACATGCTCATACAGATCAACTTGCAGTCCAGTGCAGGCTACTGTACAATTATGGTTGCATCTGCAATGAATATTATCTCTCTCGGTATCAATTCTCCCTACAGCCTGAGACAAAGTTGAAAGATATTGCAATCAGTTCTACACACAAGCCTCAGGCTATACTTGTATACCCCCGATAGTTTTTGAAGTCAATTACTTCCTCGATTGTTTTTGAAGTTAACCCATTGAGACCGGGAACGCATCTCTGTGTCATTTTAAGATTTCTTTGTGCTATTCAAAAATAGCAGTTATACAAGCTGTAGATCTGCTATTTTTTTTTTAAATCGTGAACATTTGTGCAAATCTTTGAATATGTATTTTTCAAAGCGAAGTTTTGTAACTCAAATCTTTGCTTCTGGGGGATTCTACAAATGTCTTCTAAATCCTAACAGTTTTTTTTGGAAAAAAACGTATGTTGCTATAATCAGTGGTTATCAAACTATTTCATGTCAAGGACCCCCAAAATGGCCACGGACCCCTATCTCAAAATATGTTGTTCCAGGGACCCCCCAGAAGCAAAGATTTGAGTTAAAAATGTTCGCTTTAAAAATATATATATTAAAATGTGCACACATGTTTCACGATAAATAAATAAAAACAGCAGATCTACAAGCTCGTAGCTTGTATATCTGCTATTTTTTAATAGCCCAAAGAAATCTAAAAATGACACAGATTCTTTCCCGGTCTTAATGGGTTAAATTACTCCTGGCAGTACTTCACAGTGAGGGACTTGTGCACAGAGAAATTGAGTTTGGTCACACTAGCATGTTTGGTCACACGCTAAAATTTGCCTGAAAGGAGAGCAAATTCAAACCTGTTTCTGTGCAGTTGTAATGGTTAACGCTTAAATGCTTAAATACAAACCATTTGCATGCTCAGACAAATGTATATTATGAAATATATTTTTAAATGTCATCCCAGCTAAGACTATTTGCAGTGTAAATATGGGTTACATACAGTACTGTACATGTGCCATTGGTGTCCTCTCCTGTGACAGCATGTCCATGGGTTTCTGTCATGAGAACCATTATGGCACACCAGCATGTTAGCTTGAAGCCATGTCTCTGTTCATCAGGGCTGAAGCTATCAATTGTTGTCTTAGTGATACTTTTATAGATGAATCAAATAATTGAAGCACCTTTTTTACTTGTTTGTTTTTTATAATAGACCTAATCAATTAGTCCAATGTACTATTTTCAGTCCTATTTGAATTTCTGGTCCTCATTTATGCTACTGCAGGGGTACGGCAACTTTGATGATGGAGAGGGGCCACTATATTTCCTCACTCACTCCAGAGGGCCACATTGCACATACTATGTCACACAAAAGTAGCAAAAATAGCCGATCTACAACCTCAAAATGCATCACAGTGCGACGCGTTTTGAACTTGCAGATCTGCTATTTTTGCAATTTTTTTATTGGAATCCTGAAAGTAACATTTTTATTTAATTTCAAATGCATTCAAGGTATACTTATGTTAACTTTATGAACTTAAATACAAATACATTGGATGTAAAAAAGACAATAGCATTTTAATACTAGTAATTAAGCTACTAATATAAACTGAAGTAATTAAAGCGGGTCATGTTTGCATGTTTGGAATTGGAACAGCTGAACCTGCGGGCCGCATTAAGTGAAGGTGGGGGCCGCCAGTTGCCCATGTATGTGCTACTGTATTAAAAAGAGCACTTCAGCCATTTTAAGCCTTCTCTTCAGGTAATTGGTCCTCTCTAATGCTCATAATAAGATGCCACAATTTCCATTTACTCACTCTGTCTCATTAGCTGGCTACACACGGTTCAGAAACCTGCCTACCAGTGACCTCATCGATGGGGATTCCAAGCTTTTAGAAACTACAGCCTTTTATCCTCCTGGAACGTTAACTGAAATAGAAGCCATTGTTCTTGCATCAATAAAGAATTAAATATGTTTGAAATCTTTGAAATGACTAAACCTGCCTACCGATGATGTCATTTGTAGGCAGGTGTCTGAACTGTCCGCAGCCCTCCTTTGAGACAGAGTGAGTAGACAGAAAATGGACCATCTTAGAATTAGCATTAGTGAGGACCAATAAAGTGAATTTAGGTTGAAAAATGGAGAAGTGATCCCGAAAGACGTACAAACAGCATTGGATGTATATTATGTCGATGTATTTTATACCAATCAAACATTATCTGTAGATATCACAAGTACTCGAGACTAGAAATAATTACTAATAATCGGACACAAAAAACATTATATCCCCCTTCTTACTATATGTTACTATAATAATGGACTGTCCCTCCCCTAGTGCACAAACTGAAAAGTTTAGTTTCTCCAGAAGTCCATGAACGTAGGATGGAAGTCAACAGTCAACTAAACAATGACTGTGTTTATATGATAAGCTTGCATTTTGTATCACACATCTTAATGCACAACACTTTAAAAAAAAAAAAATATATATATATATATATATATATATATATATATATATATATATCTCGATTAAGTCATCAACTATTGCATCCTAAATTCACATGACTCCTTGCTACTGACCCATTCAGCCCATGTTTATTCTTCGGTCTTACCTTGCTTTGACTAAATAAACAAATTGCATGTGTAGGTAGGTTGTGCTGCGCACATGCACAACACTGATTTGCGTGTGTGCGTGCGTGCGTGCGTGCCCTTTCAGCTGCCTGCGAAGCAATGTCGACCCAACATTTACATGTTTTAGCTACACTGACCATTTCGCAAAGGGGTAAAAAGTGTGAGAGAGTAAGAGCAGAGAATGTGTGTTCATGTGAAACAGGGCTTAGGGATTTGGCTCCCATGGGCCCTACCATTTGGAAGATGTGTGTGTGTGTGTGTGAGGGAAGGGAGTTGTATTTTTAGCACCTTCAAAGATGAGAGAAGAGAGAAAATAACAATGAATGGGGTGGCCATTTAATTGCACTGTAAAAGCAACGCCAGCAAAACTACTGCTGAGGTTTTCTCAAAGAGCTGAACAAAGGGTGGGGATTTTTTGAAGACACTGTGAGAGAGACGGAGAGAAAGAAGGGGTGTACTAGGGAATTGGAACAACAGAGCCATTCTAGTGTCGTCCCGCTGTTTACTGTCTGCTTTTCTGTCTTGGTTTCTCTGAGGGCAGCAATTTGGAAACCGAGATAAGACGGTCTTATCAGTCCTGCAGCCATGTTGGACAGGGAGCATTGTGACACTAATAACTACACGGCCAGCCTCTGTAGCACATTTTTCTGCCTAGCAAAACACACATTTGTCTGCCTTGTAACACACACACACACACACACACACACACACACACACACACACACACACACACACACACACACACACACACACACACACACACACACACACACACACAGAGAGAGAGAGGTTCTCACACATACATTAAACATGGAGAAACCCATCAGCAGGCTACGTGCACACAGACACAGACAGCCAGCATCCTGTCTCTGGAGCAGGCGTGCATGTGTTATTTATGGTCGAACAGACCATGTTCTTTTTTTTCACACATTCCCTGCCCTTATAACTGCGTTCTATTTCCAGTCGCTTGTGTGTCTGTTCTGTGAGACACAATACACCGTCAAATCCAGAGTGTTCATTTAACCCATTCAGACCGGGAACGCATCTATGTGTCAATTTAAGATTTCTTTGACTATTCAAAAATTGTGAAAATGTTTTGAATATATATATATATTTTTAAAGGGAACATTTTTGACTCAAATCTTTGCTTCTGGGGGTCCCTGGCACAAAACATTTTGAGATGGGGGTCTGTGGCAAAATGCATATAATTTTGGGGGTCCTTGACATGAAAAACTTTGAGAACCACTGATATAGAAACCTAAATTTTTCAAAAAACTGTAGGATTTAGAAGACATTTTGTAGAATCCCCAGAAGCAAAGATTTGAGTAAAAAAAAATGCTTTAAAAAAAAATACACATATTCAAAGATTTGCACAAATGTTCAGGATTTTTCAAAAATAGCAGATCTACAAGCTCATGACCTTGTATATCTGCTATTTTTGAATAGCCAAAGTATAAAATAATGGTTATAGCTCAAATCTAAAATAGATTTAAGACTTAGACAGGGGCCATTTTCGAATTACAGCCTCCTGAAGGTGCATCTTTAGGGCAGTTTTGAAAGTGAGTAGGGTTTTACACACCTTTCCTCCTTTTAGTAGGGCATTCCACATTTTTGATGAATAGCATGAGAACGACTTCTTTCCCTTTGTTGAGCCAAATCTGTGTTGAACATGATTCGTGGAGCTGCCTCTGGTGTTATGATCGTGGACTTCATTAACGTTTTGGAAGTACCGTATTTTCCGCACTAGTGTGCGGATGCGCCTTATAATCCGATGCGCCTTATATATGTATCAATATTGGTTCCCCTTGGTTTCCGCACTATAAGCCGCACCGTCAGTGCGCCTTATAGTGCGGATGCGCCTTATAATGCGGTGCGCCCTATATATGAAAATAATACATTTATTGAAGGTGCGCCTTATACTCAGATGCGCCTTATAGTGCGGAAAATACGATATTTTGACAAATACAGGGGATCCCAATGACAAGTGCATATAATTGTATTTGCATTCTTTAATTTGCCAAGCGTTGTGCAAAGTTATTACCACAATGGAACCTGTGGAGGTGAGAGGAGCTTGAAACGGTATCATATTCCCTGTGAAATTACAAATCAGACGACCTCTTCTTTATGTCGTATACCATATACTATTACTGTACACTGCTGGTCCTGAGTACAATTTTCGTTTCACGTGTAAACTTGCAAATGGCAAATAAAAATGAACCTTGAACCTTGGTACCAGTGGTTCTCAAACTTTTTTTTTATTTCAAGGACCCCCAGTTTCGAATCCATTAAGCCACAGACCCCCGTAACTCTGAGTGTACAAATGGACGGGTCCATTTGGTTCCATTTTGTACACTCTCAGAGGTACAGGTCTACAAGTGTCCGTTTGGTTCCTGACTATCAATAATTTAGCAGGGGGACCCCCCACAAGGACCCACTTTGATAACCACTGTCGTATACACAGTGTCTTGGGACATTACATTTGGAGCGACCATTTCTAAATGGATGTCCGGTTATAATCTTTGACCAATGTGTGTGTGAGTGACAGTGTTGATTTTGACAGCACATTTTGAATAAAATTCCATTTGGTTTTAGTCATATTTTAGTCATCTGAAATGTTTTAGTTTTTGTCTACTTTTAGTCGACTAAATACCATAAGATTATAGTCGACTAAATCTACAGTTGATTTAGTCGACAAAAATGTATTTTGGCGGTGCCTTGATGGCGTCGTAATACCAGATTTTACACTTGGTTGCATGCTGAAAATAGCCGATCTACAAGCTCACAACGGTCGCAGCGCGACGCGTTGTGAGCTTATAGATCGGCTATTTTCAGAGCGCAACACCCGAGCGCAACCAAACATAAAATGACTTGTCTTTTAGTTCTACTGGGTGTCTTCTCCACTAGATCCCTCCCTAACATTAGTCTAGTTTTTATTTGTTGACGAAATTTAGCCATAGTTTTAGTCATCATAGCTTAGTTTTTATTTCGTTTTTACTTAGTTTTCGTCAGTGAAAAAAGGTAGTCGACCAACATTTTTCGTCATAGTTTTAGTCGACGAAATCAACACTGGTGTGTGTGTGCATCTGCATCATGTGCTTGACAGATTATGTTGGTGTAGGCGGGTGGCTGCATGAGCAGTAGATGATGTGTTTATTTGTGTGTGTGTGTGAGTGAGAGTGTGCATGCCATGTAACGTGCAGGATGCTCTGTGTTCCAGCTGGATGTCTGCTGCATGCATGTGG
The DNA here is from genome assembly GCF_963280865.1 of Gymnoscopelus braueri. Classification (NCBI taxonomy): domain Eukaryota; kingdom Metazoa; phylum Chordata; class Actinopteri; order Myctophiformes; family Myctophidae; genus Gymnoscopelus; species Gymnoscopelus braueri. The sequence continues at coordinate 21,790,226 of NC_137625.1, forward strand.
CATGTGCGCCTGTTCGTCACCTGATCTTTGTTGGCCATGTTTAGTCAGTCCTCAGAACCCAGCTTTTATCTTCACAACACAGACATGCGCACACAGACAGAGACAGACACACACACACACAGACACACACACACCTCGCTGTGATGTCATTGATTCTGGGCTCCATGGCAACAGTGAGCGAGAGAGAGAAAAAGGGGGGGGGGGGGGGGGGCTCAGATATTCCTAGACTGGCATAGCCTTCAGCTCGGGGGATGAAGCTGTTATAAATAGCGCCTGATGTTTCCAAGTGTCCGACAGTGGTGGCTGATGGGTAGATCTAAGGCAGGGTCGGCGTTATTGGGTTATTTTAAACGGAACATTGTGCTCTCTGTCAAATGATTTATCTCAGCAGCCTCCGTGCAGTCAAAGAATGACGCCAATCGTCCATGGCCTTTAGGGGAAGCTGTTTGTCAGAAATAGGCAGGTTATTCTGGTTATTCATTTTAGATTTGATCATCACCCAAAGAGTGCTGCCTGTCTGTAAAACGAAAGACGTTACAAATTATTTCCCTGACATTTTCCTCTATATTCAGACCATTTATTGTTCTTGTCCTCAAATCTCCTTTCTTATCTGCTTCATTTCTTTATCACCGCCTAGTGCTCTTGTTTATTTTGTGCTGCCCAAATAATGCAACTGCATGTCTCTGCATGTGAGATACTGTGCCATTGTCTATTTATGTAGTATAGGCTACATATATGCTATGTATGTATTTATGTAGTGTATACATATATACTCACCCTGAAATGTGAAACGTTTTTCAAATTGATACTTACTCAGTATTAACCAAGGTGACATTCCATTTATTTAAATGGCAAATGGCTTTTACTGGCTTTTACTGCCGGAAATGACTCATAATATAATGACTCATCATTATTCACATAAAACTCCCCCCCCCCCCCCCCGCCTTTTCAACAACCATTACTTTAGTTTCCTACTGATAAACTCTTTTAGTTTCTCCTTAATTCACAATTTGTAAATGATAATTGGTTATTAGAAATACCTTTGTTATGTGCATTGAGTTGGTTTCCCCCGTTGCTACTGTAGCATTCTCTACTATTCTGGGATGGCTGTTTTTCAGTAGTTGGAACATTGCTTCTGCAATTTCATGTTGGGTCATTAGCGTCTGGCTCGCATTTGACGTTCATTTCCAATTCATTCCAACTGTGTTTAGGCTTAATTTCAGGGCTCTGTGCAGGCCAGTCCAAGTTCTTACTCACTGATCCCAAAAGAACAAACCATTTCTGTGGGGCAGTGGTGTAAAGTAACTAAGTACATTTACTCAAGTACTGTACTTAAGTACACTTTTGAGGATTTTTTTACTTTACTGGAGTATTTCCCATTTTCTGTACTTTTACTTTTACTCCACTACATCTCAGAGGCAAATATTGTACTTTTACTCCACTACAATTATTTGAGAACTTAACCACTTAAGCCCTATTTTATACATAGGCTATATGAAAATAGCCGATCTACAAGCTCACAACGCGTCGCGTCGCATCGCGATGCGTTGTGAGCTTGTAGATCTGCCATTTTCAAACATTTTAGTACTTTTACTTTTGGTACTTTAAGTACATTTTGATGCTAATACATTTGTACTTTTACTCAAGTAAATTTAGAATTCTGGACTTTTACTTGTAACAGAGTACTTCTACATTGCAGTATTGCTACTTTTACCTAAGTAAAACATTTGAGTACTTTTTCCACCACTGGTCATGGCTTGCATTTGACGTTCCAATTCTTTCCAACAGTGTTTAAGCTTAATTTCAGGGCTCTGTGCAGGCCAGTCAAGTTCTTACTCACTGATCCCAAAAGAACAAACCATTTATGTGGGGGAACAGCTAGATTGTCATTCTGGAAACAGGAAAATAGCCTTCTGCAAATTTTTGCCACACAAACATGGAGACATACAATTGTCTAGAGCAGTAGTTCCCAAACGTTTTAGCTCAATACCCACAAGAGAAATCTGACGTTGTGAAATTCTTTTAACCCATGAAAATGTGGAATCTTTTTCAAAATCTTTGAAAATAATTAATAACAAAATTTTGGAAACAAAAAATAAAGGGATAATTACTTGCGACCCATGGATTGGGGACCCATTTGTGGGCCGCGGATCCATTTTATGGGTATTTTTTTGTTTCCTAAATGTCCTTATGTTTGGGAAACACTGGTAGAGAATGTCACTGTAGCTGTGGCATTGACATTTACACTCACTGTCTGGAACAGGAGACTGAATAAACAGGACACTAATTAGAAACACTAATTAGAAAGGTTGTCCACTGACACTTTTTTTGTCATTTTATGTATGTGTACTGTAAACCCATGCTAAGTGAAGCCCATCGCCACAGAAGCCCCCCTACTTACCAGAAATGTCAGTTGCTTTTTGAGAAAGGTTTCTCGGCTCCTCTGTGCCTCTCTCTCTCTACAGCCCTGAACAATGGTCCAGTGAGAGAGCTCTAGCATTGTGGGCTTTGATGCACACTGCTCAGGATTAAACAGAATTTTCCACCCTCTTAACATTCCTCTATGCCCACTGGCGATGCCTATAATTCAGACTGCGTTGTTGTACGATGGTGTCCTGGGTCCAAAAATAGCAGATCTACAAGATCACTGCACGTTGACACATTGTAGTGCTTGTAGATAGGCTATTTTCAGTGCGGGAGGGGAACACCGTCATATGACTAATATATAAGCAGGCTTTGAGGCACACCAACAGCCCACCCAGTCACATGACCTCACAGGGGTGAAAGACTCCCAACACCCACCTGAGATCATCTGGACTTCACTCACTGCTCATAGGCAGTGGTGTAAAGTAACTAAGTACATTTACTCTAAGTACTGTACTTAAGTAACATTTTGAGGTATTTCTTACTTTACTGGAGTATTTCCAATTTTCAATACTTTTACTTCTACTCCACTACATCTCGGAGGCAAATATTGTACTTTTACTCCACTACAATTATTTGAAAACTTTAGTTACTTGATTCTTTGCAGATATAAATTGTCATGTTATAAAACACACATTAACCACTTCAGCCCTATTTTATACATATAGGCTATTTGAAAATAGCCGATCTACAAGCTCACAACGCGTCGCATCGCGAGCTTGTAGATCGGCTATTTTCAAACATTTTTGTGCTTTTACTTTTGGTACTTAAATTATATTTTGATGCCAATACTTTTGTACTTTTACTCAAGTACAATTTCTAACACAGGCCTTTTACTTGTAACAGAGTATTTTTATATTCTGGTATTGCTACTTTTACTTAAGTAAAATATCTGAGTACTTCTTCCACCACTGCTCATAGGAGATATGATAATTTCATGTTGGCCCTCCTTAGAGCAGGTCTCTGCTAAGAGGAGACCACCCCCCCCCCCCCCCCCACCCCCCGGCTGACTCACTCTGTTCGTGGGTGGATTTCTGCTGCTTTTCTTATGAATGAATCACTCATTATTTATAGGTCATGGCACAAATGATTGTTTTGGCCTACTTTCCACAAGTAGGACAATAGCAGCTCTCTGGCAAACACTCATTTATTTGCACGTCACCCCCATTCCAATGCCTTATTGTCGGAATACTAACCTGTGTACCTGTGTGCGGTGTGGGGGAATACGTGCGGAGACGACAACTGGACAAAAGCCTTTCCAGAAGCACCCAGTCGAAGCTGCCATAATGTACAGCAGTGTTGATTTTGACAGCAAAATTCAATTTAGTTTTTGTCATATTTTAGTCATCTGAAATATTTAAGTTTTTGTCTAGTTTTAGTCGACTAAATACCATAAGATTTTAGTCGACTAAACCTACAGTTGATTTAGTCGACTAAAATGTATGTTGGCGGTGCCGTGATGGCGTCGTAATGGCTGATTTTACACTTGGTTGCGTGCTGAAAATAGCCGATCTACAAGCTCACAACGCGTCGCAGAGCGACGCGTTGTGAGCTTGTAGATCTGCTATTTTCAGAGCGCAACACCCGAGCGCAACCAAACATAAAATGACTTGTCTTTTAGTTCTACTGGATCTCTTCTCCACTAGTCCCTAATATTTTAGTCTAGTTTTTAGTTGTTGACGAAATTGTCAATATATTTAGTCATACTGTAGTTTCAGTCATTATAGCTTAGTTTTTATTTAGTTTTCGTCAGTGAAAAAAGGTGGTCGACCAACATTTTCCGTCATAGTTTTAGTCGACGAAATCAACACTGATGTCCAGCCATAAACAAATGTACAGGCAGTTAATATGGAATTGGCCACACTACTGCTTTCACACATACAAGTTACCATCTCCATTCATTGGCTTGTTCTTAGACACATAAAGATGTATTCGGTTGGCGTTAATGGATGGGGGGTTCATCTATATTTAATTCTGTAAATGCACGTTCAGAGGAACTTAAACTAGAACCTTTAGCCTAATTACAAAAAGGGGAGGAGGTCAAAGTACAAAAATCAATAGCAGCCGGAATGATCGTCCACTCTCTCCCTGTGTCTGCCTGAAACGTTTCAGTTCCCACATCTGGTTTTTGTTTGTTATTTTTTTTTACTCAAAAAATTATTATTCATCACTCCACCCAGCCCTTTACTGCACCCCACCCCTCCTCTGCCCACCACACAGCTCTGGAACTGGAAATTGCTCTCCAACGCATGAGGCAGAAGTGGCCTGTGGCCACTTACACTAAGCATGGCATGCACTGTCCGCATAATGGCTTATTGAGCCATTGCTGTGAGCCCTTTTCAAAGTAGTGTTACAACAGTTTATCTATTAGGACGTTGGTTCTCAAAGTGGGGTCCGGGGACCCCCAGGGGTCCTTGGGGGGGTTCCAGGGGGTCCCCAGCAAAATGTGTCACAATAATTTTAACCTTATATACTTTGGCTATTTAAAAATAGCAGATATACAAGCTCATAGCGCGGCACAGAGTGCCGCGCTATGAGCTTGTAGATCTGCTATTTTTTTTTAATTATGTGAAAATGTGTGCAAACCTTTGTATATATATATTTTTTTTAAAGCGAACATTTGTAACTCAAATCTTTGCTTCTGGGGGTCCTGGAACAATATTTTTGAGATGGGGGTCCGCAGCCAAATACATATAATTTTGGGGGTCCTTGACATGAAAAAGTTTGAGAACCACTGTATTAGGAGAACAGAGTGGCAGGACTGAGTTCTGTTCGGAGTGTGAGGTAAGGTTGAGTCGTAGCTAAATAATTATGCAACGGAGGATATGATTTATGACGTGGTGGCCATATGCTTCCAATATCCTTCATGCAACATTAGCTTCACTACTGGTCATCCAGACTCATGGCTCCCCCTTGAGCCTGAGTTTGGGCACTACATCTGTGTACATTGTGTAAGGCAACATGGTGGTTCTCAATAAACCAACTTCTCTGAGTAATTATTTCATAACCATTGCAATATTCTGAAACCACACAGACGATTGGAGTGGAAAATGATGGCGTGCTTTTTCTTTTTGCAGGTGTCATCTATGTGACCTTGATGCTGATGCATCCCTTATAGATTTATTTCCTCAGCAGTCATGTCTCAACCCACGCACAACTACACCACCAACTGTGTGTGTGTGTGTGTGTGTGTGTGTGTGTGGCCAAAAACAAGCACATGCTTGCCTGTATCTGTTTGTTTGCTTATTTCAAAGATTGACTGTTCTCAAGTCCTTAGATCTCCGTTGTTAATTTCATGTGTTGTCCCTCCCTAAATTATTCATTAAAACGTAATCAGCCACCCACTCGTTTCCTCTGAATTCTAATATTCTTTAATTTACTGAGGTCTCACACCACCATCCACAAGAACAACAATTCATCCCAAGCCTTGAGCATTTTCCATGGTCCACTCCTGTGAGCCAAACAAGGTTGTAAATTGACCCCAAACAAACACCGGCCACTGCAGCTCAAAGCAGCTCATGATTTGCGTGTTTCTGTCTCACAATTAAAAGAGGTGTAGATCACATTTATGCAACTTTGCGCTTTCTCCCTCTCGTTTTTTCTCACACATTCACAAAATGTCAGAATTTAGGTAGGGAAGCAAAAGTGAACACTGAAAAACAACATGATATCAAAGCAGGAAGGTGGAGGCGGGTTGAAAAGAAATTAAATGAAAATAAAACTCAACAAAAGCATACATTTCAGCCACTGTGATTCTAATACTGCAGTCTGTATTGTATAGTAGGCCTATAATATGACAGGAGCTCAAGGTAAAGTTGTGCAACCTCATTAGTCTCAGACACTCTCACCCTACTTAATAATACATAATTGCACAATTACCGTCTTGTTTTGTGAAGGAAGCAAGCTATTGATAGAATCGCTGTTTAAAATGCACTCAGGTTGTTTTTCTCTCTTGCAAGTCGGGACAAGCAAACTACTTCAATATGGCATCTTTCTAAAGGCCTTTGTAACCTTTTGCTGTGAGCCTGAATTACATTTTCAAACACGCATTTTCAATACATTTTTGAAAATGTTCATGATTTGTCCCTGAATGTGAGAGGTGTCACAGTGCAGTTATTCAGCCTGACAATGGCTAATCTATGGCACTGTTCAAATGAAAAGGTACAATAACCATTTCTGAATAACAGGGCATTAAATCTTTTGTCTATACTTATAAGGACCTTGTACTGTAGATGGTGTCATTATGTCTGAACTTACAGTACGTTACCTAATGTCCAGAGGTGGAAAAAGTTCTCAAATGTTTGACTTAAGTAAAAGTATCAATACTGCATTGTAGTACTCTGGTACTCTGTTAAAAGCAAAAGTCCAGGATTCAAAATGTACTTGAGTAAAAGTACAAAAGTATTGGTATCAAAATATACTTAAAGTACCAAAAGTAAAAGTACTCGAATGTTTGAAAATAGCCAGATCTACAAGCTCACAACGCGTCGCCCGTTGTGAGCTTGTAGATATGCTATTTTCAAATAGCCTAGGTATAAAATAGGGCTAAAGTGGTTAATGCATGTTTTATAATGTAATAATTTATATCTGAAAAGTAACTATAGTAACTAAAGTTTTCAAATTGTAGCTGAGTAAAAGTACAATAGTTGCCTCTGAGATGTAGTGGAGTAGAAGTAAAAGTATTGGAAATTGGAAATACTCAAGTAAAGTACAAACACCTCAATTGTACTTAAGTACAGTACTTAAGTAAATGTATTGTACTTAGTTACTTTCCACCACTGCTAATGTCCACTGCAAAGCACTACGCCTATAATTACTATTAGGCCTACGTGTTGCTGAATATCTCATATTGAACATTGAAATTGTCCCTCTGCACTTTTACAATGTTAAAATCATTTGTTTAGAGCGATACTGGATGTTTGAGAAAATAATTCAAGGTATTTGTATGGAGCACAACTGTAGTAGCCTAATCTGTTCAGCAGATGGCTATTTAAAGGTTTGTTACCATGCTCTGTGTGGTGAGGATAAGACCCCGGTTGCTCTGGAAACGGTACATCAACCAAGGACATGCGTTGTTGGCATCAGTCAGAAGAATAGAGAAAAAAAGATGTTTATACACTGTGTGTGTGTGTGTGTGTGTGTGTGTGTGTGTGTGTGTGTGTGTGTGTGTGTGTGTGTGTGTGTGTGTGTGTGTGTGTGTGTGTGTGTGTGTGTGTGTCAGTGTTGATTTGGACAGCAAATTTTGATTTAGTTTTAGTCATAGTCTTTTGAATACAATTCCATTTAGTTTTAGTCATATTTTAGTCATTCTGAAATGTTTTAGTTTTTGTCTAGTTTTAGTCGACTAAATATCATAAGATTATAGTCGACTAAATCTACAGTTGATTTAGTCGACTAAAATGTATTTTGGCGGTGCCTTGATGGTGTCGTAATGGCTGATTTTACACTTGGTTGCATGCTGAAAATAGACGATCTACAAGCTCACAACGCGTCGCAGCGCGACGCGTTGTGAGCTTGTAGATCGGCTATTTTCAGAGCGCAACACCCGAGCGCAACCAAACAAAGTATTTTAGTTCTACTGGATCTCTTCTCCACTAGTCCTATATTATCTATACCAATATGTATAGCTATATATATCTATACATCTATATATCTCTCACAAGAAGAACGGAAGGTGATTGGCAGAATGGAAAATAACTGGACAAATACTAAGGCAGGACCAACAACGACTGCAACATTGCAAAGACATGGGCTCCAGAAGGGAAGAGAAGAAAAGGAAGACCAAAGACAACCTGCAGGCGTACAGTTGAAAAAGAAAGAAAAGATGCTGGTGGGGAAATCATGGTCTGAAGTGCAGAGGACTGCAGCAGCTGATGGTGAAAAGTGGAAGCACTCTGTGAAGGCCTTACTGTATGTGCCACCAGGCACGAAATTGGATGGGTATTTTCAGGCTATATATATATATACTGTGTATATATATATATATATATATATGGAGAGAGAGAGAGAGAGAGAGAGAGCGCTCACACATGCGTGTATAATGAAACACTCCATCTGCTTGTTCAGAAGCAGAAAGAGGTACTGTAAGGAAAATGTCCTCTTGAAGCAGAACTCGTTTTTTGATGTTCAGTCATCCATCTCCCATTTCCCAGCATACTCTGTCGCTCCATGACTTAGATGCAGTTTAATGGTTCAAACTGCATAACTGCAGTCTAATGGTTTAAACTGCATGCAGTTAGATGCAGGTTTCCATGGCTCAGATGCGGTTTAACTTAACTTTACATTGCAATGTAATGTTGTGCTTGTACCAAGTGGTGCAAGAGAAGCAGGGTCTTGCTGTGAGACTATTACATCAGCAGGTCAATATTCTGGAATCAATTATTCATCTCACCTTGTGTCCCTCAGGGCTCGTGTGACAGAGAAAGCAAGACGGAGAGACAGACTGTGATTGATGGACTGAATAAGTGAAGATTTCAAAGTCAAGTTTGCGTATGACTTCCTGTGTAAAGCAACTAAGTACATTTACTCAAGTACTGTGCTTAGGTACACTTTGAGGTATTTCTGGGCGGTGAAACCGCCCCTATAAGTGAGATTTGGAAAAATGTACAAATATCTTGGGCAGTGAAACCGCCCCTAAAAGTGAGGTTTGGAAATTTGTACAATTATCCTGCGCTGTGATTGGCCAATCACAATCTATTCAGGACTGTGATTGGCCAGTGTCACATGACACATGTGCATAGCCCTATATAAGCAACCATAACTTAAAAAAAAACATAAATTGGTTTTTTTTAAGTTATGGTTTTGTCCATCATAAAGAGTGTTTCAATAAATGTATTTATCTTTTGTACATGATTGATCGACTCCATTCAGTATTGTGATTAGCTAGCAAGACACATGCTGTGATTGGCTAGTGATACATATGACGAAACTAATCTAAAACCACTGTGATGTAACACTAGTATATTACTTAGATACTGTCCATTTCGTGAGAACAGTAAAGTAGAAGTCAAAGATCACTATGGCTGAAATGAGAAAAGGGAAAACCGATATTGAGAAGAAAATAGAAAGTCTTCCTAGAAGTGGCTCTTTAAGATCAAAGCATATATCAGAAAAGGTTAAAGATGGAATTGTGACAAAGCATAGATCTGTCCAAGGTTACAGAAGAATATCAGGCAAACCTAAGATTTCTAAGAACACAGTTACCAACATAATCCATAAATGTAAGAGACGAGACTTGGTGAGAAACGTAAAGAAGAACCCAAAAAAGGAAAAGCAAAAGGATAAAATGATAATGGTAAGATCAAAGGGTATTCCAGAAGAGCTCAAAGACAGAATTGTGGCAAAGCACAGATCTGGCCAAACTTACAAAATAATTGCCGCTGCAGTTAAGATTTCCTGGAACACAGTAGCCAAGATAATCGGTAAATGGAAGATGTTTGAGAAAAGCAAGAATGCTATCAAGAATGCAAACAATGTTATTGCCAAAAAGATTTTGTTTCAAAAGATATTTAGACTTCCCACTTCATTAATGCCAGCTACACGAGACAGACTTATTAATATTCCCATAGAAGACAATGATGTAATGAACACTCTGCACACTCTTCCGAGAACTCCATCTCAGGCAGGAGACAAATAGCATTGATGTCAAGATGTTAAGTGGCTCTTTAAGATCAAAGCATATATATTGGTTGACTCCATTCAGTATTGTGGTTAGCTAGGAAGACACCGCCCACTTCACACAGGGTGTGATTTTTTACTTTACTCCAGTATTTCCATTTTTCAATACTTTTACTTCTACTCCACTACATCTCGGAGGCAAATATTGTACTTTTACTCCACTACAATTATTTGAAAACTTTATTTGCTAGCTACTTTGCTGATATAAATTATGATATCATAAAACATACATTAACCACTTTAGCCCTATTTTATATCTATATATATATATTTGAAAATAGCCAATCTACAAGCTCACAACGCGTCGCATCGCGAAGTTCTTCCACCACTGGTTATCAGATAAGCTGCCACGTTGGCCATCGATCTGTGTGCTGTGATGATAGATAGGCTTGTTCTAACTCACCCCTCTCTGCCCACTGATCTGATTATATCAAACAGCACACCCCATTGTTTGCCCACAGAGGGGTTCATGTGGATTATACCACATCTGTCGTCTGCTGCCTTCCTTTCTGCACAGGTGTTCTTTCTTGGGTTCTGACAGAGCAGCTCATTGGAAATCATATCATATCTCCTCCTTGGGAATATATAGAGGGATGTGTTAGGAGTTGCTTCAGTATGCAGGTCACACCTGAGAAAAAAAAATGAATTTGATTTTGCTGCATTGCATTCATATTGATGCACTCCAGTAATTTGGAAAGCATAAATGGATTAAGGTTTGCTCGGCCTGGGAAAGTACTGTGGCCATAAGGAATAATCTTTCATCAGTTTGCTGATAAGCCGATCACTGGGATGTATGATGGGGGACGGGAATCAATAGGAGAAACAAACTAAAGCGTGAATCCGCAGCATTGGTGTGCGTGTGAACCTTCTCTAAATCAATAACGTTGTGTTTCCAAAAGTTAGTTACAGCAATTCATTGTGTTGAATAGTGTGTCATGTTGCTTGAACTTGAGATTCCCAGATTCCCACATCATGCTTTTGAGTTTGAGAGAAAATGTTCTTTAACCACTTAAGCCCTATACTTTGTTAAGCGGAGTTCCTCAGGGCTCTATAGGCCTACTAGTCACTTTTCTGTTTTTTCTGTTTTCAATTTTCGCTCTGTAAGGTGTTGTGAGCTTGTAGATCTTCTATTTTCTGCGAAAGTTTTCCCCAGAATATGCTGCGGTTTAAAAGTAGGGTAAGTGATATGTTTTAGTTAAAATAAGTGTTAAATATCTCTATATTGTGATAGTAATCATTGCTATAGTGTATTTGTTCAGTAACGGGTCTCCCTGTCTCTCCAGCCCTTTAAAAAACAGAAAATGCATTTTCAGGCCAGGATACAAGTTTTCCAATCAGGAGAGAACTCAAACAGGATGGATAAACAAGTAAAATTGGCAGTGATGGAAAAAAAGAAATGAGCAGACACAATTGGAACACTATATAATTTAAGCTTATACGTCCCCTGATTGGCTGAAATTGTCAACCCACCTGAAACTGTATTTTCTGTTTATTAAAGAGAAGGAGAGATGGGGAGATTCCACTCTATAGTCCATATTGACACGGCGGCCATTTTGGAATTTAACATTGCGTTGCTGTGGCAACTGGGGTGGCATTTCATTGACTTAATGGCAATATGGCCGCCGTGTGAATATGGTCTATAGCAATTATTGCTATCATAATAGTGCTTTAACCTTAAAAAAAATAAAAAAGATGTAACCAAAAAATATCACTTAACCTATACCTTTAAGTGGTTGAACCATTTTATGGTTGAAACATGGACACTACACACCAAAAATACAATGCACATTATGTTCAAATATCCAAATAAAAAAAACACTGTGGTAAACTAGAAAGAGGTCTATTTCCTCCAGCAGAGGGACACTAAAAGGCTGAGGAGGACCAGAGAACTCTTCAGAATGATTCCACTTTTAAAAATATAATCACCTGTGTGTGAATGCAACCTTAGAGACAAGCGAGTTTCAGGACCAGTGGTTTTCAGCGACAAGAGGTGAGTTTAAGTTTTGTTTTCTTCAAGTATATATTTCCATTAACCTTTGGTGTAGAAAGGCAGTCATATTCATTTTTTATTTGATCCTAGGCTAGGCTATCCACAAGTTTCCTAGGCTGTGTGTGTGGGCATCACTTCCTGTCGATTTGATCCAATGAAATCCAATGATATCCAATGAAATCGACAGGAAGTGATGCCCACACAGCCTAGGAAACTTGTGGATACTAAAATTGTGGATTCGCTCGAGCTACAAATGGTGGCAAGTCATGGCTGGTCTGAGAAACGGGGGCGGACACTAGGCTCTATGCGCAGCCTTCACAGGTGTTACCAATGATACTAATGAAGGCTCTGCTCCATACTGGTCAAACAGAGTCATGGTGCTGATATTGTGCATGTTGGCCCACTGGAAACACTCTCTGTTACACCAGTGGGACTAAATTTGGGGTCCAGCCAGGGACCCTCATGGTTCCTTAAGGGGTTTCCAAATGGCCCCTTACGGGTGTGTAACTCTGAGAGTGTACAAATGGAACCAAATGGACACACTCTCAGAGTTATGGGGGTCGTGGACATTGAAAAATCACACAGCATATAAAAATAAATGTTATCAGTATAAATATACTATTATATGTTTATGAGTTGTGGACATGCCTGGCATATTTGATGCCAAACAATGACAGATGGCTTAACCCATTAAGACCTGGGACGCATCTGTGTCATTTTTAGATCTGAGCTAAAAAGCATTATTTTACACTTTGGGCTATTCAAAAATAGTAGATCTACAAGCTCATAGCGCAGCTCCATAGCGCAGCACCGAGAGCAAGTCTTTGAATATATATATTTTTAAAGCGAACATCTGTAACTCAAATCTTTGCTTCTGGGGGTCCCTGGAACAAAGTATTTTGAGATGGGGGTCCGCGGCCAAATACATATACATTTCGGGGTCCTTGACATGAAAAAGTTTGAAAACCACTAGACATAGCAACATAGGTTTAAAAAAAACTGTTAGGATTTAGAAGACATTTGTACACTTACAAATGTTATGGGGGTCGTGGAAATTGAAAAATCTGAGAACCTCTGTGCGACACTAAATGGAACAGAGCCTTCATTAGTATCATTGGTAACACCTGTGAAGGAAGTGATAATATGGCTGCTGTGCATAGAGCCTCTGGCACCTTTCATTTCTGATTCCGGTATCAGTGGGGTCAAAATTCAAATAATGCTGGCATCGTGTTTTTGGGTCTGCTTGGCGTTGGCATAGCCATTTTCATGAATTTACCCACTCACCTGGTCTGAGAAAAGGGGGGTTGACACTTCCTGGCAAGCAAATCTGTATTGCAGAATACAGTCCGCCCGGTGCCCCCCTTTAAATCCTGTTTTCAGAATCAGTTGGAGTTGGCATAGCTATTTTCATTAATTTACCAATTACCTGGTCTGAGAAAAGGGGGGCGGACAGTTCCTGGCAAGCAAATCTGTATTGACAAAAACAGTCCACCTCCTTTCATTTCTGTTTTTGGAATCAGTGGGCTCTCTCAAATAGTGCTGGCATCATGCCTTTGGGGCTGCTTGGAGTTGGCATAGCTATTATTTATTAATTTACCACTCACCTGGTCTGAGAAAAAGGGGGCGGACAGTTCCTGGCAAGCAAATCAGTAATGCCGAATACAGTCCGCGGACCTTTTTATGTCTGTTTTCAGAATTAGTGGGGTCAAATAGGGCTGGCATCGTGTCTTTGGGCTGTTTGGAGTTGGAATAGCCATTTTCCTTAATTTACCACTCACCTGGTTAAGCCTACTTGAGAAGGGTTAGGCTACTATGAACATGAACGTATTACTTTACCATTGTCTCTTGATAAAGGATTTTATGATAATTATTTATGATAATGCGGGCCTATGCCTTTCCCAACGTGTGTGTGTGTGTGGCAACGATGCCTTCTCCTTCATCCCAACATTTCTGCTATTCCTCTTGCTGTACATATTATGGCTTTTTTTGCCTACTTTCTGTTCCATTGCTGCCACCGGCTATAGTTTGAAATGATGCGGCACATAATCCTAGGCTGAAAGGAGACCCTGTGTTCTCCCTAACATGTGCTGTGCTGTTGTACCAGTAGATGGCAGCATGGATGCTTCACTCTTTTTTTTTAGGCGACACAGCTAGAATGAACAACGGCAGAAAAATATATCAGTCCCATGAAGCTTCCTGTTGTTTATCTTCAATGCATTAATGTGTGGCCCACTGCAAGTGTTCCCAAACTTTTCAGGTCGTGACCCCCCAAAAATAATCATATTTGAACTGGGGACCCCCCACCCTGACAAGCACACAGAATTGTAGGCGAGGGATTACTTCTTTTTTTTTTACTCCGTTCCACAGACAAATATTGTGAACATAGCCGAACTACAAGCTCACAATTGTAGATGTATTATTTGACCATTTGGACCCGAGTTTGGGAACCATTGACCTACTGTATATAGGGTGGAGAACTGTGTGTTTAGGTGAAGTTGTGTGTGTGTGTGTGTGTGTGTGTGTGTGTGTGTGTGTGTGTGTGTGTAGGTGATGTTGTGAGTGCAGGTGGAGCTATGTGTGGTTCCCTCTGGTTAGTGCTATAGCTAAATCCCAGCACCAGCAGTCTATTGTTTGATCGCCCACTCTGACCCACAGGCAGCAACGGTAAAACCGCTCCTCCTCCTCCTCCTACACATGATGTGAGACTGGGGGGGGGGGGGTCTACTGCCTATATACAGTATATATTTCTGCAAGTATGTTTGTTTCTCATCGGTTCAAACACCTGTGTTTTTCCACAGAGCATATTAAAGGGCAGTGTTTGAGCCATGAGTCAAATTTAAACAAAAGGATGCTCAACCTGAGCATGCTGGCTGGGTATGTTCTCACACAGCATATAAAATTAACATGTTATCAGTATAAATATACCATTATATGTTTATGAGTTGTGGACATGCCGTGGCATATTTGATGCCAAACAATGACAGTTGGTTTACGCGTGTGTGTGTCATTTTTAGATTTCTTAGCAGATCTACAAGCTCATAGCGCGGCACCGAGTGCCGCGCTATGAACTTGTAGATCTATTTTGTATATACTTATATACTTATTTTGTATATACTTGTATATTATTTTTGATGTGTGCAAATCTTTGAATATATATATATATTTTTAAGCGAAGATTTTTTGCTCAAATCTTTCCTTCTGGGGGGGTCCCTGGAACAACATATTTTGAGATGGGGGTCTGCGGCCAAATACATATAATTTTGGGGGTCCTTGACATGAAACAGTTTGAGAACCACTGATTATAGCAACATAAGTTTTTTCAAAAAAACGTTATGATTTAGAAGACATTTGTAGAATCCCCAAAAGCAAAGATTTGAGTTAAAAACATTTTCACGGTTTTTCGAAAATAGCAGATCTACAAGCTCATAGAGCGGCACTCGGAGCCGCGCTATGAGCTTGAATATCTGCTATTTTTGAATAGCCCAAATAAATCTTAAAATTAAGTGATGTACAAAAGAAAAAGTGAAGCACAGAGAGTGAATTGATCCCATTATTAGTTTAGTATTTTGTAGGTATTTGAGGTCGTGTGCAGTTGGGAAGGTTAAAAGCTAAAGTTTGCCCAACTGTGTTGATTTAACCAACACTGGCTGCTATAGTAGCCAGCCAGTGTTTCTTGTGCTTCAGTGGAGCGCGAGGAGGAGAACATGCATTCTCTTCAGCGGGGGACCTCACTTGCACCCTGTTACGTGCGCGTGGAGTCGTGCGCGACGCATACAAATACGCAGAAGGAGGATAACGGGAGTCAACGAGTTGATACTCACACAAATACACAGAGACCCATTTGTTGCGCTTTGCACTCTCACACACACATGTTTCTGTTTGGATAATGCTTCATTTTATAATCTGCTTTAGGCTGTAATGACTTTGTGATAAGTAGAAGTAGCTTGTGTAAACAATATGGAATGCCCTCTGAAAGCAATTTAGACACTGCATCGGCTCTCTCCCCCTCCTAGCTATCCCCCACAGCATTCTTTTTCTGCAGTTTCCACTATTGGACCCTCTATCCTTTTTCTGTGTGATTTAACATTATGCAGCAGTTTAAAGGTTAGACAACAGATTGTCTTTAAGCAAGGCGCCTGGACCTGTCATCCTAACCTTGGAGTTGCATAGTGGACAAGCAGTATAGAGTGAATTGCTGCTGGGAATCTCTCATGTGTTAATGCATGAAACATTGCCTTGTTGAAAAAGGGCGAGCGCGCAAGCGTGCGTGCGTCTGTGTGCATATGGTAAGGCCTTCGCTGGTTTCCCCAACATGCGTATTGCGTACCTAGTTTCACCAGGAAATTTGTGTTAGTAGTACAGAGAGTGAATTAATTCCCATTATTAGCAGTGGTGTAAAGTAGCTAAGTACATTTACTCAAGTACTGTAGGCTACTTAAGTACAATATTGAGGTATTTTTACTTTATTTGAGTATTTCCAAATTTCAGTACTTTTACTTCTACTCCACTACATCTCAGAGGCAAATATTGTACTTTTACTCCACTACAATTATTTGAAAACGTTACTTTGCAGATATGAATTACATTATAAAACATACATTAACCACTTTAGCCCTATTTTATACCTAGGCTATTTGAAAATAGCCGATCTACTGTACAAGCTCACAACGCGTCGCGTTGTGAGCTTGTAGATCTGCTATTTTCAAATATTTTAGTACTTTTATATGGTAAGACCTTCGCTGGTTTCCCCAACATGCGTATTGCGTACCTAGTTTCACCAGGAAATGTATGTTACATCATTTTAAGTTATAAAGGTGCACAGATGCATGGGCAAAGGTCAGCAGAATTGACACTCTGTACTGGCCCAAATCAAGCACTGTCTGTAACAACAATGTCGATCATGTATCAGAGTTTGCGGGCCACGGGTAGCTAACCCAGCCTTGTCTCAATTTTATGGGTTCCAAAACACCGGAATAATGTCGATGCTTCTTCTTTGAGCCTGGCACTTACACTATATTCCAAACTTACACTTTTGTAAGTCACGCTCTGGAAAAGGGCATCTGCTGAATGTCGGTGTAGAACTATTCCATCTCTTTCTACAACACTTTTACACAGCAAAGTCCTGAGTGTCAGTGTAACTCCAAGTGTAAAAATGTTCTTATAAGGATGGAGGATAAAAGGAGTTAAGGCACCCTTTTGACTCAGTTCAAACTACAAACATATGCAGTGACTGCAAAAGGGAACACTGATTAAAGTAATGTAGCCACACTTTATACTAATGCTCCTCCAATGCGAGTGCCATGAGGGCCCACTTACTTTTCAGCAAGCTTGTTGTTTAGCCCAGAACGCCTGGTTGATTACACCATCAATTATTAGTTTCTTTTCATCATCTCTTTCCCTTGGTTTGAGAGTCATGCTTCTCCACTACTCCCTCCCTATAGCTCCTTATCCCAAAGAGTGTAGATCTACAACACTGTCAAATATTCCTATCCGAACAGGATTGGGGACTTGCTTGCTGCATGCAAAGACAGGTATTTATTCTCTGGGATAATGAAAAAAGAAAGTTGAGCTTGGTGCTATACCGACAGCACAAATACTGGGATCCATCTCAGTCATCACTATGTATATTACAGCGGTGATTAACTTGAGCTATATGGCTTATGTGTGGGGTTAGGAGAAGGGGGTGCAACCTAATTACGAAGGCAATATCAAAGCCACAGCACTATGGAGAACAGGCCATATGAGGCCATACAGTGCATTACTGAACAGCTGGGTAAATCAGAAGATTATGGGAAACAATACCATTGTAATTGCTGCCGAAGTTGGTAGGCACAAGGTACATATTATTTTGACTTGGCAAGTGTCATAGGGAGGGGTGACGTCATATTTGACAGAGTGAAAGAGGTGTCTATCTCCGTGTCCTTTCCTTTTTTGTTATCAGCACACATATCATTGTCTCGGGCAGAAACCATTTCCATTTCCTGAAAAGCAACAGATTTGGACATAGACGGCAACGATATGTAGAGACCAGAGCCCTGACACTCAAGGACGGACATATCTGTCATCCCTTTTGTGGTCCATGGAGCTGCCAGAGGATGCAGAACACGCACGCATGCACACGCACACGCACACGCACACACACACACAAGATAGGGGGCTGCCCTTTTGTTTGTGAATGCCCTTTTGTATTTGCCATATCTAATCTCTCCTCTTCATCATGTCTGTACTTTCATCTGAAAACTTCTTGGCAAACTTGAACTGGACTCACATCCTCCTTCCTTCCTTCCTTCCGTCTTACTACACACTCAAAGCGCGCGGTGCCCTTTCATGGAGCCTCTTCACAACCTCTGCACCTTTTTCCGAAATGTGACAAGATTGTGAAAGGAAATGCACTGGACTGATTTTTCTTTCATTTCACCGGAGAAAGGGAGAGATACAGAGAGAGAGAGAGAGAGAGAGAGAGGGAGAGAGAGAGAGGGAGAGAGATCAACCAACATGATGAAGCAGAGTGGAGTGGAAGGTAGCAGCAGATGGAGGTCATTTCTACTGTATCTGTGTTGAAGAGCTTTTAAATTATGGGATCTCACTATAACCTTTCCCAGGATGGTGTGGAGCACATGTACATATAATTATATACAACTACAGTATAATAGCAAAGTGATTGAAACACAATGACAAAAAGGTGGAGGCATAGCAATGTGGCACTGTATGCTGTATGAGACAAAAGATGCTCGCATCATGAAAGATGACAGCATTAGTGCTACTTCACATGCCCTCAGTGGTGGAAAGTAACTAAGTACATTTACTTAAGTAAAATGTTGAGGTATTTGTACTTTACTTGAGTATCTCCAATTTCCAATACTTTTACTTCTACTCCACTACATCTCAGAGGCAAATATTGTACTTTTACTCCACTACAATTATTTGAAAACTTTAGTTACTATTACTTTCAAGTAATACAAACCTTACACTAACCACTTCAGCCCTACATACATTTCAGCCATTTGAAAATAGCAGATCTACAAGCTCACAATGCGTCACGATGCGACGCATTGTGAGCTTGTAGATCTGCTATTTTCAAAAGATTTGTATACATTTTGAAAACTTGAAATGGGACATTCTGCGTAATGAGTACTTTTACTTTTGGTACTTTAAACACATTTGGATGCCAATACTTTTGTACTATTACTCAAGTACATTTTAAATCCCGGACTTTTACTTGTAACAGAGTATTTCTATATTGCAGTATTGATTCTTTTACTTAAGTAATATTTGTGAGTACTTTTTCCACCATTGCATGCCCTCTTGAGAGCAACATGTTTTGAATATTATTTCATGTTGCCTCCTTCCTCTAACTGAGGTGAATGAAAGTAAAGGCTGTGATGACCTTTTCTTGTTCAGATAGATGTTTTAGAAGAGAACTGAAAACCGCTCATCGTTTCATACCTCGGTAACCTCGCTCTGTACCGTTTAGTGCATGGCCATGATTTTTCTATCAGTTTTAGAAGTGAGTAACTTCAACATCTTAATCGTCTATTTGTTCTTTGGCTAATATGCCCACTTAACCCTCTATCAACTCTCATATACTAGATAGGAAAGAGAAACTGTTTTTTTTTGCACTGAAAATTCACATCACTCTCAGCCTGCAGTGTTTAATTCCGGCTTCTTATTACCAGACCGAGCAGGGACATCAGAGCCCATTAGAAAGAAGCTTTGAGAGAGCTTGTTTTTTGGCTGCAATCCGAGCTATGCATTTCTCATTAGTATTCCTGCTCTAAAAGTTGTTGACTAAAGTAAAAAAAATAAAACATTCCCTGCAGAGAGCCTACCTGTCCTGTAATGCTGCACGCGCTGTGTCATGGATTAGGATCTCAGCCTCAATTTATTTGCTCATCAACTCTTTTTAACCCATTAAGACCGGGAATGCATCTGTGTGTCATTTTTTGATTTCTTTGGCTATTCAAAAATAGCAGATCTACAAGCTCATAGCGCGGCACCGAGTGCCGCGCTATGAGCTTGTAGATCTGCTATTTTTGAAAAATCGTGAACATTTTTGCAAATCTTTTGAATATATATATATTTTTAAAGTGAACATTTGTAACTCAAATCTTTGCTTCTGGGGGATTTTACAAATGTCTTCTAAATACTAACAGTTTTTTGAAAAAACGTATGTTGCTATAATATCAGTGGTTCTCAAACTTTTTTCATGTCAAGGAACCCCAAAATGTATTTATTTGGCTGTAGACCCCCATCTCAAAATATTTTGTTCCAGGGACCCCCCAGATTCAAAGATTTGAGTTAAAAATGTATATATATATTCAAAGATTTGCACACATTTTCACGATTCTTTTCCAAAAATAGCAGATCTACAAGCTCGTAGCGCGGCACTCGGTGCCGCACTGCTTGTAGATCTGCTATTTTTGAATAGCCAAACAAATCTAAAAATGACACATAGATGCCTTCCTGGTCTAAATGGATTAAACAGAAATTTAATGCGACTGATTTAACGACAGACACTATTGTTAGATCACACCAGTTTTCTCATCTGTGCCCTGTTTTCTGCCATGGCTGAATGGAGTTTAACCTGCTCCTAATGTTGCCACAGTCTGTTTTGAATCAGGAGGCCATGTTTCTACAAACCTATTTCAATTATTCATCGTTTGTTCAATGAGCTTCTCTGCGACAGTGACACATTTGCGCTGCATAAAAGTCTACCGGCAACGCTGTAGAAACAAGGGAAATTACTGTAGACCTCGGTGCCTGGAGAGGTTTGACATTATTTAATTTGAGGGCAGCCAGTCACACAGAAGATTTAGGGCTGCGTTCTGAAATGACAACATATTTTAGTAGCCAATGGCATTGCTTTATGGGGGGTTTCAGTGGAAATAAGGTTAATACCTGAGAAAGACAAAGAAAGTCCAAGAGGCTCTGGCAAATGGAGAGAAAAAGGAGTATTATCCACTATATGGCCGTTTTTTCCATGGTCCAGCATCATTCTCTGGCCTATCATCCCTAAGCACAGAAGTGAAAATGTGTGTGTGTGCAGGTGTGTTAGGAGATGAGGAAAACTTGGCTGTCACTGGACACAGAGATGCCACTCTAGGCATTTCCCCCTTTCCTGACAGTCTTTTCTCTGCAAGTAGGTCACTTCAAATATGGCTATAATGAGAGAAGTACAGTTTTATCATGACTTGTCACACTTCTTCTCCCTAAGTGTCAAAGTGACGAGACGAGCGTGTGTGTGTGTGTGTGTGTGTGTGTGTGTGTGTGTGTGTGTGTGTGTGTGTGTGTGTGTGTGTGTGTGTGTGTGTGTGTGTGTGTGTGTGTGTGTGTGTGTGTGTGTGTGTGTGTGTGTGTGTGTGTGTGTGTGTGTGTGTGTTAGAGACTGCATGCTTGTGCGCGTGTGTGTGTGTGTGTGTATGAGAGAGACTGCGTGCTTACGCACGCACGCGCGCGCGTGTGTGTGTGTGTGTGTGTGAGAGAGAGACTGCATGCTTGCGCACGTGCGTGTGTGTGTGTGTGTGTGTGTGTGTGTGAGAGAGAGAGAGAGAGAGAGAGTCTGTGCTAGTGATGCAGTACAGTTCTGCACAGTATGTAATTTCTCTCTTGGGGTTTTCTCTCTGATTCCTCTTTCTACCCTGCATGTATCTGAGCTGTCATGATTGCATTCTAGCTGTTATTTAATAAAAGATGCAATTCGTGCAGAGTGCAGCGTCAGACAAATGCACTTTCATAATGACAAATCCATCTAACTAATAATAAGGCCCACTGGGAGCAAGTTAATGCTCAGGGATATTCCTCTATTCTTCTTGGCTGGCTGTCTTCTGTGTCGAGTATAAGCACTGCAGGGAGGAAAGGAACCGTCTGTTCATGCTACATTATGTTTATTTCTATATTCTGTGTTGTTACTCCATGAACACCAAAAACACACTGACTGAGGTCAATTATAATTAACCCTTTAAGATCGGGAACGCATCTGTGTGTCATTTTAAGATTTCTTTGGGGCTATTCAAAAATAGCAGATCTACAAGCTCGTAGCGCGGCACCGAGTGCCGCGCTACGAGCTTGTACTGTAGATCTGCGTTTTTTGAAAACTCGTGAAAATGTGTGCAAATCTTTGAATATATATATATATACATTTTTAACTCAAATCTTGGCTTCTGGGGGGTCCCTGGAACAGAATATTTTGAGATGGGGGGGGGGGGGTTCGTGGACAAATACATATCATTTTGGGGGTCCTTGACACCACTTGAACCACTGATATATAGCAACATAAGTTTAAATAAATAAATAATTAGGATTTAGAAGACATTTGTAGAATCCCCCAGAAGTAAAGATTTGAGCAAAAAATAATTGCTTTGAAAAATATATGTATTCAAAGATTTGCACACATTTTCACGATTTTTCTAAAAAATAGCAGATCTACAAGCTCGTAGCACGGCACTCGGTGCCGCGCTACGAGCTTGTATATCTGCTATTTTTGAATAGCCAAAGTGTAAAATAATGCTTTTTTAGCTCAAATGAAAAAATGACACAAATGCGTTCCAGGTCTTAATGGATTCAAACACTGTGTATATATCTTTGTTGAAATGAACCCATCAGTGGCCATGGTCCATAGCTTGTGGTGTTATCATCTCAGACATTGTAATGGCCTCATGAACAAAGTAGTGTACACAAAAGAATCTGAAAGCTTTAATTTTAGCCAATCATGGTTGAAACATAATTAGTAGCCTAACCCCATAAATCTCCCAAATATGCTTCATTTAATTCTAAATTACCTTTAATGAATTGCCTTTGCCTTCTGCTAATGAGAGGCCAGTGTACTGTAGAAACCAGCAATCTTTGCTTTGTTTGTAGCCTATTATATGGCTTAAAGTTAGTCTCACATATCCTGACTATCAGAGATCTCTGCCTATGGTGGTCAGTGGTGGAAAAAGTACTCGAATGTTAAGTAAAATTATCAATACTGCAGTGTAGAAGTACTCTGTTACAAGTAAAAGTCCGGAATTCAAAATGTTACTTGAGTAAAAGTACAAAAGTATTGACATCAAAATATACTTAAAGTACCAAAAGTGAAAGTACTCGAATATTTGAAAATAGCAGATCTACAAGCTCACAGCACGTCGGACAGCGACGCGTTGTGAGCTTGTACAGTAGATCGGCTATTTTCAAATAGCCTATGTATAAATGGAGCTAAAGTGGTTCATGTATGTTTCATGATATCATAATGTATATCTGAAAAGTAACTAGTAACTAAAGTTTTCAAATAATTGTAGTGGAGTAAAAGTACAACATATGCCTCTGAGATGTAGTGGAGTAGAAGTAAAAGTATTGGAAATTGGAAATACTCAAGTAAAGTACAAATACCTCAAAATTGTACTTAAGTAAATGTACTTAGTTACTTTCCACCACTGCCAGTGGTACATCTGGTCATATCTACATTCAGTGAATGGGATATAACTGTGTGGAATCAATATGGACATTTTAAAATGAACAGCATCGCAGAACCAATGCAAATACTTCAGGGTGGTTCTTCATTCTGGGAGGGTATCAGGATTGGTTGTCAAAGTAGTGGGTTACGGGGTGTAGGTTTGTTGGCGCTAGATTTCTCAGCTGTTCTAGCCCCTTCATTGAATTATGGGTGCGTTCGAAAATACAGCACTGAGCGCACTGGCCAATACAAACTAATAGGCGAGTGTGCTCCGGTGCGCAATTTACGAACGCACCCATGCATATTTCCCAAGACGTAGAGGCGGATCGTCTAGCTACGCGAGACTGGCTTTAAGTAGTCACACTTTACTTTTATATTAATTTAGTCTGACTTTTTGTCATCAGTCCAAGTCACTCCACATCAGGGGAGAGTGTGTCAGTGTCATATCCCATAAGACCGGGAAAGAATCTGTGTCTTTTTTAGATTTATTTGGCTATTCAAAAATAGCAGATCTACAAGCTCATGCTATTTTGCTAACATTTTAGCAAATCTTTGAATATATATATATATTTTTAAAGCAAACATTTTTAACTCAAATCTTTGCTTCTGGGGGGATTCTACAAATATCTTCTAAATCCTAGTTTTTTTTTATTTTTTTTAAAGTTGCTATAATCAGTGGTTCTCAAACTTTTTCATGTCAAGGACCCCCAAAATTATATGAATTTTGGCCGTGGACCCCTATCTCAAAATATTTTGTTCCATGAACCCCCCAGAACTTGTAACAGAGTTAAAAATGTGCGCTTCAGAAAAAAAGATAATCAAAGATTTGCACACATTTTCACGATTTTTCAAAAAGTGCCTATGAGCTGTTTAATAGATCTGCTATTTTTTGAATAGCCCCAAAGAAATCTAAAACGACACAGATGCTTCCCTGGTCTAAATTAACCAGCCACCAGCCACTCAGCCAGACGTTGGCGCACCACCATGTGATGATGAGTGCTGTGTTCATTGCATTTGATACACTGCTTCTTGAGTGTGCCGTCGTGCCTTCACAATTGTGATGTCTGAGGGAATTAGTGATGGAGTTTTTGAGGTCCATCGTTCTCGGTGCAGGAAGCAATCCGTCAGGTGTCAGCATGCTATTAGGGAGGGAGGTTGTGCTTATACTGTACAGTAACTGAGATTGGTCCACATCATCACATGTGTGTATCCCAGCTTCTTAGAGATGGCGTTGTGGTGAATAAGTAAAGGGAGAGAGATGAGGCAAGAGAGAAACAGTGATACAGGGTCAAATCTGGAGAGTTCATTTAATTTTTTTTACACTTTTAGAGTTAAAGGTTCTATGACATTCATTTTCACTTTTTTTTATTTTTTATGTTTTTTGGGGGGTTTTATGACCTCAATTACACCCAAAAAATCTGAACTTTGAACATTCAGTGGATTTTCTGTGGTCTGGGGTTTTCTGAATAATTAGGCTGAAAAGTAATCTGAGCTTGGCCCTTGGATAGTGAAGTCACAGGCCATTAATCCCGCCCACTCTCCTCCTCGCCCCTCCCCTCCCCTATCCTTTGGGGGGGGGGGGGGGGGGGGGGCGGAGCAGAGGCGATGATTGACAGGCAAAATCCCTCAACAGCGACACCCGCAGGCAAAGATTTCTTGAAAAGGCTTTAGAAATGTGAGAGAAAAACACCTGCCATGGATCACTAGAGTGGAGTTTTTTGTTTAAACGTTTTATACACGTTTGAAGGACCATGACAAAGACTTTCAATGTGTTGTAAAACTGAATATCATGAAACCTTTAAAGCTCCACTCTGGTAGATGTTTGGGTTGTGAAGTTACCTAACCATGATGTAACTCCAAATATTAGCAAGACATACAGTAGCTGCTCCCTTGGTTAAAAACAAATAATCCAAAATAGTCTCCCCATTGACACATTGCACAGTAAATTAATTGCAGGAGTCACTCTTTTAGCACACAAAAATAGCAGATTATGTCAATTGTCACAAGGTTGACTTTTAACAACAACAAAAACACACTGAACTGCGTTTTGTAAGTAGTTGTGAAGTGTGTGCACTGCAGTCATTTCTTCCCAAGCATTGTGGCATACCTGTATATCTTTCACGTTGGGCTCCAATTAAGTGTCTTTAGCCAAACTAAAGGTCAGCTCAGGTGGACACATCTAAATGTACAATGAGAATAAACCAAAAAAAATAAGTACCATGATGATAACCTTGGATAATCATTTTAATTGGTTTAGAGTAGACTATGGGTCTATTGTAAACCGATTGACTGCACCGCCTTATTATTTTGAGGGCAAATGGGCCATGCTAATCTATAGTATTCAGTACATGCAGAGGAAAGAGAATGACAATTTTTCATCTGCATCATAAGTGAAAAACTAAATCCAGTATTCATATCAAAAATAGGAATTAAAAAATTCGCAAAAAAGGTAGCGCATCCCAAATTGTAAATCAATGGAGGACAAAGAACTCACATTTCCACTTTTTTATTGGCACACACCAATAAATGATGCGTTTCGGCTAAGAGCCTTCATCAGGGCTCTTAGCTCTTATGCGTAAGGGTTTGTTTATTGGTGTGTGCCAATAAAACAGTGTAAATGTTTAGTACTTTGTCCTCCATGGAAGTGAAAAACATAGTCTGCACATTGCTATAATAAATAGGGTCTTCATCAGGCTAGAAATGAGAAGGGCGGGGTTCCTACGGTGGGGAAGGGTCAGCTGATGTCAGCCAGGTGAGAACCTCTATCTTTCATTTAGTAAGGTTTGTCTTTCTTCTGTTCTGCACATGCTCAGCAGTGTCTGGACGTAGGCTACTGTACGTACATGTTCTGTATTGTTTTACATAAGCGATTCACATTGCTTAAACAGAGAAAGCAGAAAGCATCGGTAACACATAAAAACACTGATTGATAGATGTACTTAATACTTCATTAAAAGTTTGCAAAAAGTACAGAGGTACAGTTATACAATCATGCTAAAGGGATAACACAAAAAAGCCCAGAGGGCTTGTTTCCATTATAGTAAACAACATTTCAGCCGCACGGGTCAGGTACATCCGTTGTTGTTATTTCAAAGCCCTCACGCCGTGCTCACTAGAGGGGAAAATGGGAGGACAGTCAGGCTCTTCTTGGTGCATGTGTCACCTTTACCTGTCACCCTGAAGGACGCCGTCGGCATATCCTTAAGCTCATTGGTAAACATAAGGCGTGCGTCGCTGCTAGCCAGGCAGGGAGTACAGGAGGCTACATCTGTCCGTTCACTTATCATTACATAGCCATGTGACAGGGCTGAGATGAGGATTCAGGCATCCACCATGGGAGCCCATTCTAAGATTGACAAACGAGTATTGTGCCAACTGTTCTACCCTCCCTTTCCTCCATCCTCTTAACCCATTCAATCCGCGAACGCATCTCTGTAATTTTTTTGTCAGATTTCTTTAGCTATTAAAAAAATTGCAGATATACAAGTTCATAGAGTGGCACCACAGAGTGCCGCGCTATCCGCTATAACCTTGTAGGTCTGCGTGAAAATGTATGCAAATCTTTGAATATATCTTTTTTAAAGCGAACATTTTTAACTTTTAGCTTCTGGGGGGTCCCTGGAACAGAATATTTTGAGATGGGGGTCCGCGGCCAAATACATATCATTTTGGGTGGTCCTTAACATGAAAAAGTTTGAGAGCCACTGATATTATAGCAAAAGAAAAAACTGTTAGGATTTAGAAGACATTTATAGAACCCCCAGAAGCAAAGATTTGAGTTACAAAAGTTCGCCTTAAAAAAATACATATATTCAAAGATTTGCACAAATGTTCACGATTTACAGATCTACAAGCTCATAGCGCGACACTCTGTGCCGCGCTATGAGCTTGTAGATCTGCTATTTTTGAATAGCCAAAGAAATGTAAAATGACACAGATGCGTTCTCGGTCTTAATGGGTTAATTCCAAGCTCTCTACCCAATTTGCCAAACGTGACCCCATTCCCTGTTCCCCCCCACCAGTGACATGGGAACATATTGAATTTTTCTCTCTGTTCGCTGGTGCCCACATCTTTTTTTCTTTTGTAGATTTCCCTTTATTTCCGTATGAAAGAAAGAAAATCTC
This sequence comes from Gymnoscopelus braueri, assembly GCF_963280865.1. Lineage (NCBI taxonomy): Eukaryota > Metazoa > Chordata > Actinopteri > Myctophiformes > Myctophidae > Gymnoscopelus > Gymnoscopelus braueri. The sequence goes on from NC_137625.1 coordinate 21,817,873, forward strand.
TTTTATATCCTCGCATCTGTGCAGAATTTTAATTGGGTGACTCCCAAGGACTCAAAAACCTGCACAAGACGAGGCTATAGCTCATCCTGTCTTGAATGCTGATGGTAGAATTGTGGGCCTTGAATGAAAACGTTATGCTTCGAGACAGATTTATCTACCGAGTTTTAACGACCTTCAGTCCCAGGTCATATGCAAATTATACGAGCCGCTTTAATGGCCTCTTGTAAAAGTCTTAAATCTGCCTTATTACTCCTGTCCATCTGTCTACGCTGATTCCTAGAATTCAGTTATATGTGGGCGTGGCCTGTTAAAGTTTTTACATTTTATTTTAAGATTTTCTCCAAAGTTCTAGAAATGAGCTGCGTTCTGGTCCTGGCAAACTGCACTCCGGAAAGTAGAGTCCTCACTGCTTCAGTGGTATGGTAATGGTATGATACAATACAACCTGTTGGAAATAGATCTGCCTTCAGCTATGGGGCGCTTCCCTTAAATACTTGGGTTGCCCTGCAGAGTCGAACAAATCTTTACAGGACCCATCCCCCAACCTTCCTCCACCACCGGCATATGCATGTCTACCCACAAGCCCCTGGTGTCTGTGGTTAAATCAACATCCTATCATTTAGCAATTGTTACTAAGCCAACACTATAGCATGTTCCAGCATTTTCTCTCTCAAGACTTCTCTCCAGACTTCTGTCCTGCACCGGAATAAAACACTGTTTCATCTCCTGTTCTCTGCAATGGTTTCATTCATCTTGTCTTGATTAATATTGTCGACTCTGTTTTTGGGTGACGGAGCAGAGAGTTGCCTTAATTACTTTCATGAATATTTCCCATTATTTCAAAGCCTTTTTTGACAGAGCGACTCATACGGCATGCGAAGGGGGTAGCAGCAGGAGGAGGACTGTGATAGATGGAAGATGCATTCTTTTTTTTGCTGGCAGCCCCCAGGCAGCTGCTCCATTCAGAGTGACTGACGGTCTCTGGTGCTGAAGGTAAAAGTACTGCTAAATCTTCACTGGCTCCGCTGTGGAATCAGTGATTATTCTTTCCTGCAAACGGGGGCACATAAAGCATGGCGACAGGACGGGACTGTCTATGTGAGCTAGCACTGGAGGGAGACAACAGAACTGTACTCATATACTGCCACAACACAGTCTATGTCCCCCCCCCCCCCACCGCCCACCCCCATGGCCTGCCGACCTTGACTGTCTGTCGCTCACATGGATGGTCAAGGTGAGGATTAGGGCTGGATTATATGTCCTGGATGAGTGACCCTGTGGGGCCCACTGCATTCCACACAGGGGCTGCATGCATGATGGTCATGTACAAAAATGGCAGTGGTGTAAAGTAACTAAGTACATTTACTCAAGCAAATACTTAAGTACAATTTTTGAGGTACTTCTACTTTACTGGAGCGTTTCACATTTTCTGTTATTTTACTTCTACTCCACTACATCTCAGAGGCAAATATTGTGCTTTTACTCCACTACAATGATTTGGAAACTTTAGTTACTAGTTACTTTACAGATATAAATGATTTCATTATAAAACATACATTAACCACTTTAGCCCTATTTTATACCTAGGCTATTTGAAAATAGCCGATCTACAAGCTCACATCGCGACGCGTTGTAAGCTTGTAGATCTGCTATTTTCAAACATTTTAGTACTACTTTTACTTTTGGTACTTTAAGTACATTTTGATACCAATACTTTTGTACTTTTACTCAAGTACATTTTTAATGCCGGACTTTTACTTGTAACGGAGTACTTCTTCATTGCAGTATTGATACTTTTACTTAAGTAAAACATTTGAGTACTATTACCACTACTGCAAAAATGGCGTCGGCATTGAGAGGCAGATTGCAAGCAAGCAATTTCAAATTAAAGTCACACTACACTACTTTGTACATGGTTATGAACTCAGCGCTTGTATCGCATTAAGAAAAACTGAGCACTCTGATGAACCATTATTTGTCCCTTAAACATTGCTTCTCAAAGTTGGGGTCCAGGGGACCTTGGGGGGGGGGGGGGGGGGTTTCAGGGGGTCCCCAGCAAAAGTAGTTAACATAGTATCCCAATCATTTTAACCACTTTATCCATATATATATTGGCTTTTCAAAAATGGCAGATCTACAAGCTCACAGCGCGTCAATTCGTGCCGCGCTGCAAGCTTGTACATCTGCTGTTTTAGAAAATATTTTACACGGTGGCACAGTCATTGAAGGAGGCATGAGCTCGGCTCTAGGCTCTCCCTAGGCTGGCAGAGGGAGTGTAGCGCCCAGGATTACATAGACAATTGGCACTGGGTGAAAAAATGGGTTACAAGATTGTGGGATAAAAAAATTGAAACAAAAAAAAATGTAAATTGAAAATACATCTCACAATTTCAACATAAATCTTCTCTTCTGGGGGTCCCTGGCACAAAACCTTTTCAGATGGAGGGTCCGCGGTCAAATACAATTTGGGGGTTCTTGACATGACAAGGTTTGAGAACAACAGCCTTACAATAACATGCCTCCATTGCTCTGTGTCTGGAGGGAAGAAAGACTAGCATGGACTCTACAGCAGGGGTCACTGTTGAACTAAAAGCATTCATCTAGTGTTCTCTCTGTCTTCTCCTTCCTCCTCCTCTCTCCTGCTAGCTTCTCCTTTTCCCTCCCCCCCTGTCAGAGAAGATTTAGCGTGACAGAGCAGGGGAAATAACTTGATTTAATATCTGGGTCATCTGAAATCTTCTAATCTTGGCAAAGGGAATATTTATTGACTCGCAAACGAGTGACTTACAGTGTTGAGCTGTTGTTAAAGGACATATTGGGAATGAATAATTAAGTTGTGCATGACAGATGAGGTGGAACACTGCAGTGCAGTGAGCACGGTGCCACTTTGTCTAAAACCAGTGGTCCGGGGACCACCAGTGGTCCTTGAGGGGGGTTCCAGGTGGTCCCCAGCTAAATGATGGAAGAGTTGGTAACCAAATGGACCCTAATAGATCTTTAACTCTTTAACTCTCAAGAGTTAAATCATTGTTAAACATCTGCATTACTTTATTTACAAGAAGTCTACATTAGAGAATGTAGAAGAATTGCTATTTTGATCAACGTTTGCCTGTTATCTCTCCTATCTATGGTACCACATCAATACAGCATGGACAAAATCTTATCCAACAATAACAAAATATTCAAATTCTTGGGTCTGAGAGGCTAGATCTCATCAAATGGTGGTCCTGGCTCAAATGCCGAATAAATAATGGGCCTTGATATGAAAAAGGTTGAAAGCCACTGGTCTAAAATGCTAGCAAGAGGACGAGTGCTTTTATTAATACAGAATACAACAACAATTAAGTAGTGTGTTATTGGTAATGGTATTGAGGTCACTCATTTATTCTGCAAACAGAAACTACATTTTATATTTTTAAAATAAACTGGCATCATTGTGAACCCTGCAAAATCTCTTGTCCTTAAATTTCAAGAAACCCTTTCCCTGTTATCCATTATTAATAATAATTGATTCAAAAGTATGAAAGCTAGTGTGAACAAGATATAATTTGTAACACCTAATGTCAATTGACTGCATTTTTGTTAATGTAGATTATTTTGAAGTGAACGCTGCTTTGAACATTTTAACACAAAACATCTAGTATTTAATATATTAATTTCTGGACCTACAAAACAGATATTTTTATCACACATTTGATCAAAACATTTTCTAAAGTGACTGTACCAATTCCTTGTGAATCTATAGCTATTTAACCACCTAAGCCCGATGTTGTACTTTGTCATTATGTAAAACAAAATGTGGGAATCTTGAATCTTGAAACTTGAGTTTTGTTTGAAAAATGTCCCCTATAATGACAGGCCCCAACATAGGGATACCAGGACCATGAAGAGGTGGAATATATAGTGTGAAGATCCTGGTGGAGCTGATCAATGAGGGTCTTTAGACTGAGCGCTGTGAACAGAATACAGAAAAGCCTTCTGGGGGGGGGGGAATGGACTGGGGTCGCCAAATCGTTCAGCGGCAGGACTGAGGCTCAGTCAGTCCCTTCTCTAGGTGGAAGTGAAAGACAGTTTTTGCCAGCTCACACACACACACTAATGGGCTGGATCACATCACACAGCCCCCCCCCCACCCCCCTCCATCACTCTCCTTTCTCACACATGAAATCCCAAATGTACTGGAAATGCCATGAGTTTATATGACACGTCTTAATTCCATTAAGAATCGGACCAATTCCAGTGAAATCTCTGCAGCAGTATTGTGATAAGCACCTTTCATACTGTACAGCATTGGTTCTCAAAGTGGGGCCCCCAGGGGTCCTTGGGGGGGGGGGGGGGGGTCCTGGGGAATAGCAGATATACAGGCTCATAGCACCGAGTGCCGTGCTATGAGCTTGTAGATCTGCTATTTTCCCTATTATCCCTGGCACAAGATATTTTGGGGATGGGGGTTCGCAGCCAAATGCATATCATTTTGGGGGTCCTTGACATTAAAAAGTTTGAGAACCACTGCTGTACAGCTCTACTGTCACTGCAGACTACTGGGAGTGATAGCTTATTTTTCCTTTTTTAACTTACAAAGAGGTTTGGGCCGCTACGCGGCCGTCCCACCTACATCGGTGTAAATGCGCAAAACGTTGTGTCTGCCATCAGTGCATGCGACGTTAGATACACCCCCTTCCAATATGTGAACCCATTGTAACTTCCAACTCCATTTTAACCATGCATGTTCGATTCATTGAAAACACACGTCTGATATTGTCCTTCTAATGCGTGAGCGGGCCGTGGTTTTTCAATATATATATATATATATCTTCCCTCTAGGCATGTGACTGCGGGACCCGTCACATGCGCAAATCTGCGTTGTTTGGCAACGGTTTTGTTTGTGTCTGACACAAGGGCCCAGCATCCGCCTTTGAAATTGTGTCTATATAGGAAGTGACGGTTCATATGAATGGCCTGTACTTTCACTGTTTTACCCCTGCTCGTGTCAGAAGAAATAACTCTCAATGCAAGTGGGTGGGTTTTTGCCGAACTTTAGATTTTATTACCTTAATAAACATTGTCATAAATGCTATAATGCTTCCAGTCGGTAGTTTGAAGTCTTCTTTCAATCACCATGATATGCGTTTTGGTAAATTATGGTCCCATTTATTTCAAAATGTATGATAAAGTAGGTATGCTCTAGGAGGGGTGTGGCCACCTTGTGATGCTTTGATTGACATGCTACACAACCAATAGCATTAATTCCCCACCCCCACTCTGGTCCCAACCAATAGCATTCATTTCCGGTTGCTTAGGACATGACGCAATATAGAAAGATGGCGGATTTGAAATTGCTGAAAAATAGGCTTCATTTACCGTCTGTAGAGTCTACGGGCGTAACGCTGTCCATTCTTTTTCACAGTCTATGGTCTGAGTGACATCAGATCATGTTGTCTGTCCGTGCGTCCGTCCGCCCGCTCACCGCCCACCCATTAGGCAATTTTGATATAGGATAGGAGGACAGGATATTGTCAGCGGTTGCTGATTGCTTCTCAGTCCATGGAAAACATCACCAAGAAACCAATTAATTTGTAAACATTGAATATTTTAATATTTAATGGATGATCCAATGAACAATTATTCTTCACATACGCTTGCAAGTCAAACAAGACCTCATGGTTCTATTTGAAATGCTCGCTAATGAAAAATGCCCATAACCCTGCAAGCCGGGGTGCAACTCTATGAAATATTTAACATGTTAATTGTACAGAGCCATCTTACGAGTCGACGGAAGGGTTAATGAAAGGACAGCTGTCTCTGTGCGTGTTGTGTTGGTACGTGCTCTCAATTATTAGTACCTTTGAGGGGCTATATGAAAATTAAACCCAACAACCCCCACCAGAATGACAAACTTTAATTTCCTTCAGAAAGTTTGCAGCCATGGCAGAGGCGTGTTTTTTTCTTTCTTTTTCTTTCCTTTTTTTTTTTTTACTCCTTCACCCGCCTAGAAGACAAACAAGGGGAGGGGGAGGTTGCACCGGGAGGACGAGCACATGTGCAAGCTTTCGTCGGTGCAGATATTAATTGGAAGGTGTTCATAAACCCTGCGAACCTCTCAAGCTTAACCTTTCAATCCGACGATCCCTCCACCACTCTGCTCTTGGTGCTTTCTGAACTTTAAGACCAACCATGCTCTTTTAATCCCCTAAGCATTCTTCATTCTTCAAGGTGCCAGCACAGGTGCCAGCCTGTGCCAGCCTGTGCCACACAGGCCGCAGGCGACACCTGAACTCTTGGCACACTGGATATGCTTTGCAGTCCGTTTGAGTGTTTTACATTCTAGATCCTGCTGCCATGGTTGTTTTAAAATGAGGATTAAAGTATCACTTATCACCCAACTTGACTTCACCAGGGATTATGTAAGGCCGTGAGGAGACGACGCCCACAACGGAATCTGTCTGGAAAAGAGAGGACATGCTACTGTGTCATTTAAGTTAAATCGAAAAGGCCGAAGGTGCGAATGCAACACTTTAAACTCGTAGAGAGAAAAGCTATCCTAGTTAGTAATGGATGTTTCCATAGAGAGAAATCAGTCACCGTGGAAACACTGGGGGATGCATTTAATTATCCAGGCTAAAAAAATAAAAAGACATCCAAGCATAAAACCAAGTTTGGGCCATTACTTGTATCTTCAGAATATCATGTAAACTACTGTGATGCTTTATGAGAAGCTGCCAGTGTATAGTACTATTATAAATGCCCAGTGGTGGAAAGTAACTAAGTACATTTACTTAAGTGCTGTACTTTTGTACATTTTGTGGTATTTGTACTTTACTTGAGTATTTCCAATTTCCAATACTTTTACTTCTACTCCACTACATCTCAGAGGCAAATATTGTACTCCACTACAATTATTTGAAAACTTTAGTTACTAGTTACTTTTCAGATATACATTATTATATTATGAAACATACTTTAACCACTTCAGCCCTATTTTATACCTAGTCTATTTGAAAACAGCCGATCTACAAGCTCACATCGCGACGCGTTGTGAGCTTGTAGATCGGCTATTTTCAAATATATTAGTACTTTTACTTTTGGTACTTTAAGTACATGTTGATGCCAATACTTTTGTACTTTCACTCAAGTAAATTTGTTATTCTGGACTTTTACTTGTAACATAGTATTGCAATATTGGTACTTTTACTTAAGTAAAGAATTTGAGTGCTTTTCCCCCCACTGTAAATGCCCAATAATTCATGGAAATAAATTCTCTTTTATAACGTATCGCTACACGAACATTCTTTCCTGGAATAAAGCCTGTTATCGTCTTGTAATTCGATGCCCCCATATCTAGCGGTGTCTGTCAGGTACGCTTTGTCACTGGACCCTGGAAGTCCATCAAACTGTCATAGTGCTGATTGTCTGGCAATAATGTCACTGTTCCAAACTGATGGATGATAGGACCCTGTCAAAACGGACCGCTTCAAAGAGATGGCACCGTTTGATTGTGCGAATGAAACGTTCCCTCTTGTTACAGGGGGGAATAGATCGCTGGAATGATCTCTGTCTATCTCAGTGGGACTCTCCTGTTCCCATGAGGCTAATGGTTAAGAGCCCTCGGTGTGGGAAAGACCTAATTTCTTTGAGCTGATGGGATGAGAGTAGGAGGTATAGGGATGGGGAGATCAACACTGAGAGCACTGTTCTTATAACTTGACATTCACGCTTTTTGAGTTTGTTTAAGTGCTGGCTCACTCTTGTTCTTTGACAATGTTGACTCTATCCATGTATGACAGAGGTTTTTCAACCCTTTTCATATCAAGGTCCATAATTTTTTGGGCATTTAATTGAGCCACGGAACCACCGTTTGATGAGATTTAGACTCTCAGACCCAAGACTTATTTATTAGAATATTTTGTCCACAATTTCATACTGTGTTGATGTTGGTAGTGTACTGTAGTGTCAGAAAGTCCTATACTTTTAGGCACTACATGGTTGCCTATGCCCAGGGATTAAGTTCAGACGTGCGCTCTATAAAAACTGAATTCCAAACCGTAAGTTGAGTTTTACAAAAGGGGTGCTTTATTTGCAGTAGCTTGTCGTGCCAATCACTTAAGCATACAAAATAAGAAATACAATTAACCTTAAATGCAAGGGAATACAGCCAAACAGTCAAAAACACAGTCCTCTCGAGCACAGTAAAAAATCACACCCAGTGTGAAATGAGCGGTGTATATCACAGTGATGGAAGCTCACTTCAAAAGAAGTGCGTGGTGCTATTTATAGGTTATGAATTTCATCATGCGTCTCGCTAGCCAATCACAGTACTGAGCAAAGGGTCTGAATACTTATCAGCCAATCACAGTACAGGTTATGAATTTCATCATGCGTCTCGCTAGCCAATCACAGTACTGAGCAAAGGGTATGAATACTTATCAGCCAATCACAGTACAGCGACCCCAACCCCACTTATAGGAGCGGCTACACCGCTCAAAAACTGTGTGCCTCTGTCACAAGCAACACCTGCACTTGATTACTGAACCTGTTAAGTACCTTGGCAACCCTTGGCCTTGGCCGGGCCCCGCAGACGCAGTGACGTCATCAAACGTTGATCAAAATAACAATTCTTCTACATTCTCTAATGGTGCAGACTTCTTGTAAATTAAGTAATGCAGATTAACAAATAATTTAACTCTTGAGAGCGTAAAATGAAACCGAATGGACCCGTAAGGGTCCATAAAGATCCAATAAGGGTACATTTGGTTACCAACTCTCCATCATTTAGCTGCATGGCGGACCACCTGGAAACCCCTCAAGGACCACTGGTTGAGAACCACTGATGTATGACTATGTGTAGTACGTATATGTCTTTCTCCCTGTCTTCTCCCTCTCTCTCTCTGTCTGCCTCCTTGTCTCTCTACCTGGTAGCCCTCTCTGCCTCTCTACCTCTTTGCCTGCCAGTTCCACTAAAACCAAAGATCACGATGGCAGCCACATCAGCTTGCGTGGCACATCTCTTGGCACCCCTTTATGCTTTGAGGAGGAGAGCGAGGGAAAACGGAGGGCTTGGACCTTTTATGGGACAGCAGGGTGGAGCAGATGGCCCGAAAAATCAACATGTCAGACGCTTGAAAATGCAATCAGCCTGGGTCGCTGCAGCTCTTACCACAGCGACAGATTGAAAGAAAACGGACTCGGTGCAATAATTTCACACCGTATATCAAGTCAGAAATGTTATTCCAAGCATCCTAATAGCGTAAACAGCTCTACTGGAGTTGGAATGGCCATATTTGATCAAGCAAAGTGGATAATGGCATTTGGTTGATCGGCGGTGGGAGCCATCGCCGGGGCTATTTCGCTTCATTCCCGAACAGCTTTAATTACCTTGCGATGAGCCCTGTCATAACCATTACATCATGTAGAAGCCCAGAGCGTTCCCCAAGGCAGCATCATTTGGTCGAAGCCAATGAACTCCCATCTGGTAGCATTGATGTGTCTGGGGGGCGGTGTGTGTGTGTGTGTGTGTGTGTGTGTGGGGGGGGGGGGGGGTATAATGATTCCCTGGAACTATGGAACTCCAAAATCATTGTCTGAAACCAATGGCACACCTGCTGTCTCTTCTCCCTCTGTGTGTGTGTGTGTGTGTGTGTGTGTGTGTGTGTGTGTGCGTGTGTGTGTGTGGTGGTGTGCGCATAGCAACTTTCCGAGCAAAAATGGGACATTATACGGACAATAGTAATAATATTTCTCGCAGTTAACTCTCAACATATACATTTCATAACTGCATAATCATGCAACATGTTCGAACCATTATTCTACCGTCTACGTTCATCTTCCACATGGGGACTCGGACTCCTTGCATCATCATGCAGACGCCCACCCTGCTGTAAAATCCTGAGTCTTATTTGTAATCTGAGAGTGTACAAATTGATAAGGCTTCACGGTTCAAAATTTCCCCCCCATTTCATTGTTTGTTTTTGTTGTTGGCGCTGCCTGTCTCACTCTTCCGGGGCTTTACCTGCTGGGGCCAGTGTTGCCATGTCCGCGTATTATAAGCGACTTTGGGCTTGTTGTTCTGTAAAGTTTTCTTGTAAAATGTTGGTCGTTGTGGGTTGCGTTTTTTTGGGGCTTGTTTCTAAAGTGTACTTGCTTAGGCTTGCTTCAAAAAATAGCGTAGGTTTTAAGTGCTCATGTGGCCTAAGTTGCTTCTTTTGGGCTTGTTTTCATAGAACTGGTTGCTTATTTCTCTCGCAAAATCTGGCAACACTGGCTGGTGAATGAAATCACAGAAGACTCGTCCCTAAACACACTCGCCCCGGGTCTAATCCGGCGGCCTCTGTCCGCGAAATGAATGGGAGCGAGTGTGTTTTGGGGCGAGCGTTCCAGTTACCACCGGAAAGCTCGCCCAGAATCGTTTTTTTTTACTCTCTCTCGCTTTGCTGCCTGAGCCCTGAGCAGCACAGTGCACGTTAACGCCAGTCAGTCAGCGCCGTCAGTTAGCGTATCAGCGTCTCAGATACGCTGTTTTGAACAGTTTTTGAAGGTGTACGGTGGCGACGAAAAAAAATCTCAAGGTGTACGACGTACACAGCATCTGACGGTAGAACCCACCACTGTTTAACATATACATCAGCTATTTGAAAATAGCAGATCTACAAGCTCACAACGCGTCGCATCGCGACGCGTTGTGAGCTTGTAGATCGGCTATTTTCAAATAAAATCTTGCGGGGAAATTATAATAAGCAGATCTGGCAATCCTGCCCACTTAGCTCAATCACACACTGTTATTGCAGTCTATTCATTCCCCGCGCTGTTGATGTTCTCTTCTCCTCCTCAGCACCAATTCTTCCACGCGCAGAGCATTCCTCTCCTTGTTCAAACACTGCCTCCAGAATTCCCGTCCTTGTTAAAATACTCCCTTCTCTCTCGGGCCATTCCACAGCCGTCTGTTGCGCTCCCACCTCTGGAATGCATGAGGCACCTCTCCAATTGCAAGGGAGGAAAAATGATGCACTGTCCCTCTATTGTCATCGCTTCACGAGAAGAGCCCATTGTTGCTGTTATTGTGAACATGACTTCATGAACTCATTTGTATCTGATTTGTTTTCTCTCCACGGGGGGCATCAATATTGACTGCTCAAGGGGGAGATTTAATTTGGATCTTTCATTTTGATGTTCGGGAACAATGTATTATGATTGTTTGTCTGTACTCTTGAAGGCCAGCCAGCTGAATAACAACTAATGAATGAGAGTATTAGTTTTTTTTGTATTGTCGTGTCAATAGGATGCCACTCCACATAAACACTTAAGTATCCATCTATCTGTCTGTCTGTCTGTCTGTCTGTCTGTCTGTCTGTCTGTCTGTCTGCCTGTCTGCCTGCCTGCCTGCCTGCCTGCCTGCCTGCCTAGCTAATGTCTTATAAGACATTCACTGTGTGCGTGCTTGTGCAGGATTGCATGAGAGTGTGTGATGTTTGTATTGATTTTTAATACTAATGCACTACTTTCATTTCTAGTAGAGAGAGAGAGAGAGAGAGAGAGTAAACATGTCCCCAAGGGCAAATCTGTCTTTGGCACAGTGCTACAGCGCTAACCTACATTTCTTTCCATATAAAACACATCACAAAAACAGTAAAGAAAATATGGGTAAGACTGTATATTAAGGTTGGGTCTATAATGCATTATGGGTACATTTAACGCATTATAATGCATAACAACTTATAACAAGGTTTATGAAGTATTATAAGCATTATAAGCTCAGCGGAACAGAACATTATAACTGCCAGGTAACACTTTCGGGTCTATAATGCATCAGCTCTTATAATAGGCTACATCATAAACGTTGTTACAAGTTGTCATACATGATTATAAACATTTACATAACGGGTGTAATGCCTTATAAGCACATTATAATGCATCATAAATGCGCTTAGAATGCATTACAGACCCAAACATTAATATAAAGTGTAAACCGAATATGGTTTGCTTCTTGAATACCTATGATGGGAAAGAGGGAGGGGCCTGATATAACTAACAACATTGTGCCTGTTGTGTGAAAATAGTCCATAAACAAGACACTTTTTTTCTCTCTTTAATTTCTTCTTAAAATTCAGAGTAGCCAATTATTTCTCCCCAATTTAGTCGTCATGCCAATTGATTCCTCCCCGCACACATTTCTGTGTTATCACTGTCGTATCCCACTGACTCACCTGCCAGTGAGGAGCCCCCACCAGGAGGAGCGTAGAGCCTTCGTCCTGCTCCTCCCGCCCAACACTCCCTGCTGACAGGTGCCGCCCCAGCCCGTAGGAGTACGTGCAATGACCAATATCACCCTCCCTCCGCCCGGCTTCCCTTACCCGAACAGGGGCCAATTGTGGTCGTGTAGACGCTCGACAAAGCCGGATGCACCACGGTGGATTCGAACCCACAACCTCTGTGTTGGTGGGCAGTGACTTTACCACTGCGCCACCCGAGCGCATAACAAGACATGTAGGCCTACTTTCACCTTTCAATAATCAAAGAACTGCAGCATTAGGAATAAAACACTCATGAATCTTTCATGAAGTTGAGCTGAGGCCAGACATTCAAATGTAGTCCAAAACAGCTGCTTTACAGCAAGCCATTCAAATAAACTGACCCTTACAGGCATAAGTACTCTGCAACTGATGAAGCTACACTTTTAAGTGGAAAGGAATGACATTGCGGCTGGAAATTGTCATTTGAGTCACATCTAACTTCCTAAATGCTTATATTTAACAGTGTTTCAGTCTATTGCACATTAATGAACTCCTTGGACTGTATTATAGGAGGATATAATTATAGTCTGTAAACCAGTGTCAAAAAGAGGATACTCTTGTGGCATGAAATCTCTTACTATTGCCCCTTCTGTTGGCAATGGTGGAAAGTAACTAAGTACATGTACTCAAGTACTGTACTTAAGTACAACTTTGAGGTATTTTTTTTACTTCACTGGAGTATTTCCAAATTTCAATACTTTTACTTCTACTCCATTACATCTCAGAGGCAAATATCGTACTTTTACTCCACTACAATTATTGGACAACTTAGTTAATAGTTACTTTGTAGATTTGAAATATTATTACAAAACATGCATTAACGCTGAAAATAGCCAATCTACAAGCTCACAATGCGTTGCAGCTTGTAGATCAGATCATTTTCAAATGAAATTTTGAAAACATGAAATTGAAGATTCCTGCATAATGAGTTATTTTATACTTTTGGTACTTTAAGGTACATTTTGATGCCAATACTTTTGTACTTTTACTCAAGTAAATTCTGAACACCAGACTTGTACTTTGTAACATTGTCAAGTCAAGTCTAGTCTAGTCTAGTCTAGTCAAGTCAATTTTATTTATAAAGCACGTTTAAAAACAACCAGGGTTGACCAAAGTGCTGTACAGCATGATAAAAACAACATAAAAAATTTACAGCATTGCAAAACATTAAAAACAAAAACAAAAGTTAAAACAATGACAGACCACAAGATAAGAGCATGGGGGAGAGGGGGGGGGGTGCATAGGGGGTGCAGACTGTATGGAGAAACATCTAGGGCAGGGGTCTTCAACCTTTTCAGGCCAAGGACCCCCTAGCTGAGAGAGAGATGAAGCAGGGACCCCCTCTATATTGTATAAAATTGTGTTTCAGAATTAAACTTTTTTTTGGTTTACTTGGTCTGCTCTTTTTTCCCTCTACACCTATACCTCGCGTTGTGAGCTTGTAGATCTGCTATTTTTGGCTAAAGTGCTCCTCAGAAAAAGGGATGCTAGAGTTCAAGTGGTTATGGTAAAAAAAATAAATCATATCATATCACACAAATATTTGGCGGACCCCCTGTAGTAACTCTGAGGACCCCCTGTTGAAGACCCCTGATCTAGGGTGGATCAAAAGCTAGGGAGAAGCATTGATACTTTTACTCAAGTAAAAAAAAGTGAGTACTTCTTCTTCCATCCACACCACTGTCTGTCGGCATGTCAGTGGAAATACCAGTAGCTTTCTGTTTTTTTCCCTCCATGGAAAGCAGGATTTTCCCAAACCCTCTCTCCTCCTCTCTTCCAGCCATCACATCCGGGTCAGTTGAGTTTTGCTGGAACAGAGTTGGAGCAGCTCTCACTGAGTAACAGCAACGCAGGCTGATCCAGCTGCTCTGTGTGTGTGTGTGCATGCATGCATGTATGTATGTATGTGTGTGTGAATGTGTGTGTGTCTGCTGACATGGATACTACTGGCGTTTACTGTTAAAACAACCCCCAGAAAAACCAGCTGTGGAGCCGAAACAGGCACCAACAACACCAGGACTATAACAGGCAAAAAAAGAAAACCAAGGCAGATACCCAAGTTTCCTCCTACTATGGCTTCCCTCGTGTGATGCTGGTCGTGTTCTTTTTCCTCACAGCCATGTCCAAAAGCTTCAAGAAGAAGAAGAACCACTGGACCAACAAAGTCCACGAGAATGTCCTCGGCAGGAGCGCGGAGTCCGGGGAGCTGCTCGGGTTCGAGCGCCTGGAGGGAGGCGCGGAGAACGGACAGTTCCCGTGGTTCGTCGGAGGAGGGGGGGTTGTTGGGGTTGTTGTTATCGGGGGGAATAAAGTGGTCAATAAAAACGGCAAACTCTCCCAAGACGAGCTGCTCCTGGAGGTCAACGATACGCCGGTGGCCGGACTGACCACCAGGGACGTGCACGCGGTGGTCCGCCACTGCAAGGACCCCGTCCGCCTCAAGTGTGTGAAACAAGGTGAGAGAACTGAGTTGTTTTTAGTGGTAGCTCTGGTGGCGTTTTAGAAGGAGTTCTCCTTTAATAGCAGATCTACAAGCTCACAACGCGTCGCGATGCGACGCGTTGTGGAGCTTGTAGATCGGCTATTAAGGAGAACTCCTTCCAAACGCTATGGACCTGAGAGCTTATGTTGTTTTGGATCGTCTCGAAATGCATTGAGACAACAAGCGCCTCTTCTTGCTTTTTGTTGCAGCGACTCCATAAAAACACTCTTTTGTGTGCATGAAGCAGATATTGATGCGCTGCTTGACAGACAGCATCGCTATTGTCTTTTCCGTGGAAGCAGTAGGTGGGAAAAGTATTCACAGTCAAAAGTAGAAATACTCTTGTAAGTAAAAGTCTGGAATCCAAAATTGACTTGAGTAAAAGTACAAAAGTATTAGTATCAAAAATGTACTTGAAGTACCAAAAGTCAAAGTACTAAAAGTACAGTTCTATACAAAAGGATGCTAAAAAGATGAAACCTAAGAATTAAAAAAATACCTCAAAACTGTACTTATAATAAGTACAGTACTTGAGTAAATGTACTTAGTTACTTTACACCACTGTTGTCGTCTGTCTTCCAAGTGGAAGGAATCGATGGGCAACGGCGAACAAAAACAAACAAACAGCGTGAACTTTCCTCATTACATTGTTTCTAACGGGCCTGATACACATGTTGAAGACGTAGCGCGGAAAAATGATGTGATGAAAAAGCGTGGTTAGAAAAAGGTGTTTAGTTTTAGCTGTAGAATACAACTCTCGTAGACGTATTTACTGATTCTGACGTTTTCAATCTACGAGAGTTGTAGGGTTCACCCCCCATGGACACAGGGACTTTGAGCACTATACCCCATAGACACTCTAAACATGTACACATTGAAAATAAAGGTGCTTACCCCCACGCCCCAAATGTTAACTCTCGCTACGGGGTAGTAGTTTAATGTAATAATCCATATATTTGAATAAAGAAGTGTTTTTTAATGCCGTCTGTGGCCGAAATTCATTTTTTCACCCTCGTTTACTTCCTGTTTACATTGAGTGTAATTCTGGGTTTCACCAGATGGGCGCGTCACTACCGCCCATTGGGAACTTCCGACAGAATCGGCCACAGACGGCATTAAAACACTTCTTTATTCAAAGATATGGATTATTACATTAAACTACTACCCCGTAGCGAGAGTTAACATTTGGGGCGTGGGGTTAAGCACCTTTATTTTCAATTTTGTACATGTTTGGAGTGTCTACGGGGTATAGTGCTGAAAGTCCCTGTCTCCATGGGGGGTGAACCCTACAACTCTCGCAGATTGAAAACGTCAGAATCATAAATACGTCTACGAGAGTTTTATTCTACAGCTATGCATGAAGCAGATATTGATGCGCTGCTTGACAGACAGCATCGCTATTGCCTTTTCCGTGGAAGCAGTGGTGGGAAAAGTATTCACAGTCAAAAGTAGAAATACTCTTGTTACAAGTAAAAGTTCTGGAATCCAAAATTGACTTGAGTAAAAGTACAAAAGTATTGGTATCAAAATGTACTGTGTGTGTGTGTGTGTGTGTGTGTGTGTGTGTGTGTGTGTGTGTGTGTGTGTGTGTGTGTGTGTGTGTGTGTGTGTGTGTGTGTGTGTGTGTGTGTGTGTGTGTGTGTAAATGAGGCTGAAGTGGTTAACTATAATTGCAGTGGAGTAAAAGTACAACATTTGCCTCTGAGATGTAGTGGAGTTGATTGATTGAATACTTTATTAACAGTTTGCCCCATAAAAAGCACAAAGTACAGTTCTATACAAAAGGATGCTAAAAAGATGAAACCTAAGAAGTAAGCACAGTACTTGAGTAAATGTACTTAGTTACTTTACACCACTGTTGTCTGTCCTGAACTTTCCTCATACATTGTTACATACATTGTTTCTAACGGGCCTGATAAACATGATGAAGACGTAGCGTGGAAATAGATGTGATGAAAAAGCGTGGTTAGAAAAAGGTGTCTAGTTTAGTTGTGTCGCTAATTGGTGTAAAGTAACTATAAGTACATGTAAGTACTGTACTTGTCTTAAGTACAATTTTGAGGTATTTTTTACTTTACTGGAGTATTTCCACCAATCGTCAATACTTTTACTTCTACTCCACTACATCTCAGAGGCAAATATTGTACTTTTACTCCACTACAATTATTAGAAAACTTTAGTTAATTTGCAGATATAAATATATTACATTATAAAACATACAGTAACCACTTTAGCCCTATTTTATACCTGGCTATTTGAAAATAGCAGATCATCTACAAGCTCGTGAGCTTGTAGATCTGCTTTTATTCCGGACTTTTACTTGTAACAGCTGTACATTGCAGTATTGATACTTTTACTTAAGTAAAACATTTGAGTACTTTTTCCACCACTGGCTGTGTCTCTGTGTTGTTGCTTTTAAGGGGGTGTGTTTAGTGTTATGTTTGAGGCAGTCGGATGGGTAAATTCACATCATGCCAAAGTACTAGGGTTTTCAAAGAGACAACCCATGGCCCCAAACACGTTGTTTACAAATAGATAAATGGTTTTCAGATATTCCTTGGGCTACACTTAGTGGTCCCGAGTTGTCTTTACAATAGCTTGAACGCAGTGTTGCCATGTTTTGTGAGAGAAATAAGCAACCAGGTCTAGGAAAACGAGCCCAAAAGAAGCGAATACCAAAAACCGCTCGCCCCAAAACACGCTCGCCCCGGGGCAAATCCGGCAACCTCGGAACACGGTCGCCACCTCAAAAACTCTTGCAATAAAATGTGGAATATTTTGAATATATTTTTTGAAACATTCTAACAACAAATGCTCCCTGAGCACAAAACATTTTCATGAACATATTTGAGACCACTGGTTTAAATAATAATTAACACATTTGGAAGCAAGCCTAAATAAGCAAGTACACGTTAGAAACAAGCCAACTACCAATATTTACAAGCAACTTTACAGAAAAAGAAGCCCAAAGTCGCTTATAATAAGCCGACATGGCAACACTGGTTTTTGCTAGCTTGAATGGTGTCAGAATGTGGGTGTGGCATCCAGTTGTAGCAGATGGGCTTTTGTGGTTGCAAGTTTGTTTACTTTTTGGTGGAAAGGATTCCACCACATTTTGCAGTTGTTAATCTTCTCCAAAAGTGTTTAATTTTGAAAGCCAGGAGGAAATTAAGGTTAGGTCTATTGACTAGCTAATTTGTATAGCCTTGGGTGGACAGAATCTGATTTTTCATTCTTGCCACCCCAGCACATTGGATTGCATATGCATGCTGCTTTGGTTTCACCAGGCACTTCATGAGCCGCCAAGGCTTGGGCTGTCAGAGGAATCCAAGATTCTTGGAAAATATTAAAATGTAATATCAAATGTCAAGCGCTGGAGTGAAAAGGAAATATTGTGATTCTGTGAGCGGCGGCATAAGTAAAAAGTGAACACTACTAGTGATTTTTAAATGAAACCTTTCATTTCAAGCCGAACCTTTAAAGCTTCTTAAGTGTGCCCTTTTGCTAACCCCAACTTTCACCCCAACACACACACACACACGCACACGCACACACACCAGTGTTGATTTTGACAGCACATTTTGACTTAGTTTTAGTCATAGTCTTTTTAGCCTGCCCCAACCCTCCTGATTTCGTGTATAAAGGGGCGGGTGTAAAGAGCCGGCGAGAGACTGCGGCTGATCCCATTGGTTCACCGATCTGTCCGTCAACCCCCGCCCCGTTAACACAACATTACGAGCGACGCCCACTGCACTCTGGTTGGTTGGGAAGTGAAACACTTCCTCATACCCAGTACGGGCTATGGTTGGGCCAGGCTTTTATTTTTTAGCAAAACTAAACAATAAAAGCCTGGAGATCGAGGCTATAGTCTTTTGAATAAAATTCAATTCAGTCATCTGAAATGTTTTAGTTTTTCTCTAGTTTTAGTTGACTAAATATCATAAGGTTATAGTCGACTAAATCTACAGTTGATTTAGTCGACTAAAATGTATTTTGGCGGTGCCTTGATGGCGTCATAATCTCTGATTTTTCACTTGGTTGCATGCTGAAAATAGCCGATCTACAAGCTCACAACGCGTCGCGGCGCGTTGTGAGCTTGTAGATCGGCTATTTTCAGAGCGCAACACCCGAGCGCAACCAATGACTTGTCTTTTAGTTCTACTGGATCTCTTCTCCACTAGATCCCTCACTAACATCTTAGTCTAGTTTTTATTTGTTGACGAAAATTTTAGTTTTAGTCATCGTAGCTTAGTTTTTATTTCGTTTTTTATTTAGTTTTCGTCAGTGAAAAAAAGGCAGTCGACAAACATTTTTCGTCATAGTTTTACACACACACAACCCCTCTCCATCTCTAGCCATGTAAAGTGCTTGCCTACTCGTATGAATCTGATGGAATTTCTGCTTGTCCACTGGATGGGAAACTGTTACATAGACACACTTCCCTGACCGCGAGTCTCTTTGATCTTCTCAGCTCATGACATTTGGATGTCTTGCATTGCAAGCTGACTGAGAGATCTCAAATTCGATTTGGGGTGAAAAATCTGTAAAACCCTGTAAGAAGCTTTGAATCAAATCCTTGGTGTGTGCACGTGCGGGTCCGTCCATGTGAGATCCTGTATATCTCATACCAAATATCTATTCAAAATACAGCAAGGCTTATACAAACACACTTTGATATCTTGACTTGATAAGTGATAGATTGTATTGACCGTTGGTTCCCAAAGTGGGGTCCGGGTCCCTGGGGGGGGGGGGGGGGGGGGGTTCCAGGGGGTCCAGGGGGTCCCCAGCAAAATGTGTTAAATATAGTGTCACAATAGTTTTAACCACTTTAACCTTTTATACTTTGGCTATTCAAAAATAGCAGATATACAAGCTCATAGCGCGGCACCGAATGCCGCGCTATGAGCTTGTAGATCTGCTATTTTTTTTTAATCGTGAAAATGTGTGCAAACCTTTTTGTATATATATTTTTTACAGCGAACATTTGTAACTCAAATATTTGCTTCTGGGGGTCCCTGGAACAAAATATTTGAGATTGGGGTCCGTGACCAAATACATATCATTTTTGGGGTCCTTGACATGAAAAAAGTTTGACAACCACTGCTATTGACGCCCGCCCCCCCCCTTCCCAATGTATTTGTTGCCATGCCAACTCCCCCTTGTGTACTGCGGTCTCTGTCACTGCCAAACCTGTGCTGTTGGCTTGGGGAGGGTGAAGAGACAGCCACATTCCTTCTCCGATCAGCACATCAGCCTCTTCTTTTCAAGAGTTTCTCCAGGAAGACACTTGAATTGAACTGAATTGAATGCCCTCTGGCCCCTCCCTGCTGAACAGGCACCACCTGACCAAACCAGTAGTAGTTGCAGCGACAACTAACACAATACCCCGCCAGTTTCCACTGCCAGTTAGGTTAATTGGAGCACCTGGCACTAGCCGTGGCGTAGGCGGCGGCACCTCTGTCGGGAATCGAACCTAAGTGGGGTAGAGAGTTTTGTCCTCTTCTTCACCACCCGGGACACCTTGATTGTATAGATTGGACGAGCGCTAATTAATGAGTCTTGCCGGTTTTGCCGGGGCGTCTTCCCACTCACTGCCTGCAGATGTCTAAAGACGGATGGATGTTTAATGAGGAGATGTGTTGTTTAGCAGAAAGTCATTCTGTAGAGCCCCTGCAGAAGACCGCATCTGTGTCATTTTAAGATGTCTTTGGCTATTCAAGAATAGCAGATCTACAAGCTCATAGCGCTATGAGCTTGTAGATCTGCTATTTTTTTTAAAATCGTGAACATTTGTGCATATCTTTGAAAATATATTTTTTAAAGCGAGCATTTGTAACTCAAATCTTTGCTTCTGGGGGTCCCTGGAACAACATATTTAGCAAATATTTGCTTTAAAATATATATATTCAAAGATTTCCACTCATTTTCACGATTTTTCAAAAATGGCAGATATACAAGCTAGTATATTTGCTATTTTTGAATAGCCAAAGAAATAAGAGACAATTAATGTCATCTTTTGAGGCCTGAACACTACGCGACCCCTGCTTTCCCATCGGATCGTAGTAACTTCAACTTGGCGATGCTCCTAGTCACTGCGTCGTTTAGGTTCAAGATTTCACTGTAGTCGCCTTCATAAATTATATTTGTACTTAGGCTGTCGTGAAAGTTTATATTTAGCAAAACAAAAGTAGTATTAGTTGTGAAGTAGCAAACTAGACATTTAGACTGGCGAATTCCTTTATCCTCATAAGCGCTATAATGCACGCAACTGTTTTCGCCAGGTTTTATTGTTGTTGTTTCGCGTAAGCGAGCGTCCGTTGTCCTTCAACAACACAGCCGTCTGCCAAAGCCTGGTGGGAAAAGCGGGTGTGTGAACTCTACATACACAGTTGCCAATGTTTAGCCTTTATAAGAGAAAGGACGCCACTTGTTGACCTGCAAAGTGATTGGAAAACTATTGTAATGAGGCTGTATACTGTACTGTCACTCTTTCTACAATGACTCATCTGGTAATAAGCCATGTATGTGTTTACTACTGAGCTAAAAGAGCGTGTCCGCTTGTTCAAGGGGGAATTTTTATTTTGACGTAGAGATAGTACCTTTGTCAACCAGTAGTGGTCAAACCAGACCACAGGATTTCTCAATAGAAGAGCAGGAAGACCAAACACTACCACTGCATTTGATTCGCTAAAAAAAGTTACATAGTGTAGCTTTAAGTGCCAGCTATCACACTAAACCACAACTAACTATCTAATGAGGGATACATAATATCCCTCCTTTCAGCATCAACAAACCATGCATCTTCCTCAATGATAATTAGACAAGATCTTTTCTCTCTTTTTGCCTCAAGCTAATGAACAGTGCTGCTACTGACCACTAGCTCACATGCACAGTGGATCTCCAAGGAGGCAGAAAATACATACACAATAGTCTCTTTTCCATGGACGCACTGCTTCAATAATGTAATGACTTGAACCAATAGCACTTTTGCACTGTCTTTCTTATCTGTGATGATAACTCTCATTATGGCAATTTATGTAATTAAAAGGTCTGTGCCACAATTTGCATGCTTTTATCATTTCCCCCCTTATGATAACTGTGAACTTTGCAACTGTGATGAAGATGAAGTGTACTTACAAATTCCATTTCCTATTCACTGTAATGTGGCCTACATTTTTCATGACTTACGAAATACAAATGTCCCATCATCACACACACACACACACACACACACACACGCGCGCGCACACGCACACACCCCAGGTCTTTTATTAGTCCCTGGGGTAAGGATTAGACGAGATGGCCCTCCGGCAATCAACTGGAGCCCTGCAGGACATAATTAGAATCTCCGCAACACACACTAACTGGGACATTACAGGAACATAGGGTACAATTATAGTCACAGATACGCCCCGCTGGATTATAGTGAATGCTCACTGGAGGAAGACACGAGGGATATAGCATGAGGGAAATGACCAGTGGACTTGCTGTTTGTAGTTTGTGCCTGGCCCTGTGGCTAACTGTGGCGTCAACACCAGCGATGGCTAAACGACGTGTCTTTGTCAACTTTCTTTTGTAAAATACTATCCAGTTCTCCCCCTGGCTTGCCCTGGATTTGTGTGAACGATAAACATGTTCTCCCTCATTCTCTCTCTGTATCTCACACACACACACACACACACACTTAAGACTCTCTCAGACAAAGACAAATATGCATGCCCAAACACTCAAGTTTCCCTATCTCAACTTAAGGCTTAACCCAGTAAGGCCTGAGGTTTCCGATTCTACAAAACGTCTTCTAAATCCTAACGGTTTTCATGAAGAACCTATTTTTCCATATCAGTTGGTTCTCAAACCTTTTCATGTCAAGAACCCCAAAAATTATATGTATTTGACCGCCGACCCCCATCTGAAAATATGTTGTTCCAGGGACCCCCAGAAGCAAAGATTTGAGTTAAGCATGTTTGCTTAAAAAAATTGTATATTCAAAGATTTGGCAAATTTTCACAAAAAAAAAAAAAAAAGCAGATCTACAAGCTCGTAGCGCGGCACTTGGTGCCGCGCTACGAGCTTGTATATCTGCTATTTTTTTTAAATAGCCGAAGTATAACATAACGGTTTAAAGTGGTTTCCACACAGATGTGTTTCCCGGGTTTTAATGGGTTAATGTGGACATCATTGAAGACTTGGCGTTGCATGTTTTCAGAGTGAGAGACTCTTTACCTGTGCTCTGATAGGAGAGAGAGAGAGAACCGGCCTGCTACTACTGATTGAGACTCCCTCAGAGGCACCACGCGCACGGCGCCGGTATAAGAGTAGACATTTCCAGGTCAGCCAGAGGCATTTTTGACGTGCTCGCCACGCACACACACACACACAGCACAGCACTGTCTGCCTGTCGAGGGGGAAGTCATTATGCTAGCCCGGGCGCGGGGAGTTGTAACGAGACAGAGGCAGGCTCACAGCCATGACAGTACCTTCCCAACCAAGAGGAAAAAACCTTGCTGTATGGTTAGTTTTTATTTTGCGCTTTTTAACCCTTTAAGACCGGGAAAACGCATCTGTGTGTAATTTTTTGATTTATTTTTGCTATTCAAAAAGTGCCGCGCTATGAGCTTGTAGATCTGCAATTTTTTTGAAAAGAAAAACATTTCTAACTCAAATCTTTGCTTCTACAAATGTCTTCTAGATCCTAACAGTTCGTTTTTTTTTGTTGCTATATATCAGTGGTTCTCAAAAAAAAAATCATGTCAAGGACGCCCAAAATGATATGTATTTGTCCGCGGACCCCCCCCCCCCCCCCGTCTCAAAATATTTTGTTCCAGGGACCCCCAGAAGCAAAGATTTGAGTTAAAAATGTGTATATATATATATATATATATTCAAAGATTTGCACAAATATTTCAAGATTTTTCAAAAATAGCAGATCTACAAGCTCATAAGTGCCGCGCTATGAGCTAATATATCTGCTATTTTTGAATAGCCCAAATAAATCTAAAAATGACCCACAGATGCGTTCCCGGGCCTTAATGGGTTAAGCAAGTGAGCCACGCACTATTTCCTCCACTTATTTTGACAGGGGGAATTAGATGGGCTGGTGGATGCCAGTCTGGCATAAGGTCTGAGAACAGACTGTGGCGTGTCTGGTACAGGGGGGGGGTGGGGGGGCTTGTCTTTATTAGCCGTTCTAACTTGAAACCCCACAACACAGCCTGGTGAATGTTGATGGTCCTCTGAAGGACATGTTGAGGATACGCTAACTCTTTCACGCGCTGTCGTGCATACACAAAATGCCCACCGGTGTGTCAAAACATCCCTCCAGAACCTGCTCAACATTGGCATACCGCTACATAGCAACTATAATGTAAAACGCATGCCCAGAATAAACACGGAGACATAGTACTGTATATATTACAGGGTGGGTGAGTTTACCGCCTCGCGCTGTTCGTGCGGTATAGCTGGAGGCTGTCTTTGCCAAGTAAACACGTAGTAGGATGAAGTTATAATACACACTTAAGCTCATATCGTGGACATACTGTTAAGTAGGCTATCCAGTCAGTCTGCCGGCAGAGAGACAACCAATATATTATCACTCTGGCTTTAACCCATTGAATCCTGGAACACATCTACAAATGTACAAACGGGTTTCTGAAAAACTTATGTTGCTAAATATCAGTCAAACCTTTTTTTCATGTCAAGGACCACCCAAAATTACATGTATTTGGCCACTAACCCCCATCTCAAAATATTCTGTTCCAGGGACCCCCCATCTCCAAATATTTTGTTCCAGGGACCCCCCATCTCCAAATATTTTGTTCCAGGGACCCCCCATCTCAAAATATGAAGTTCCAGGAACTGCCCCAGAAGCAAAGATTTGAGTTACAAATGTTCGCTTTAAAAATATATATATATTCAAAAATGTGCACAAACTTTCAAGATTTTTCAAAAATAGCAGATCTACAATCTGCTACTTTTGAATCGCCAAAGAAATCTTAAAATGACACACGGATGCCTTCCCCGGATTGAATGGGTTAATGGCCCATGTTGAAGTAATTGAATGATGGATGTGTGCGCTGATGAGAGTGGACCGGTCACTAGTCTGGCGGGGGTTTAAAAAAGACGGGGGGCAAGCCCCGGAGAGATATGTGATATGAGAGTAATGTGGTGTCGACTGTCTGCCTCGTTCGTCTTCATGATCTAGTCCCGTTTTGAGGGGGTTAAGTTGCCGTTGCAAGTTGTGCTGTTTGTATGCAGCACGCACACACACACACACACACACACACACACACACACACACACACACACACACACACACACACACACACACACACACACACACACACACTTACCAAAAAAAATCTTCACCAATGTGTTTGTAAAAGTGTCTAGTAACACATCTCATAAAGACTGAAATGCAGTTTCCCTAGGAGAATTTTTGACAGCTGCTGAAAGTTGGGGTGATGGTTATACCCACCATAACCTTATGCAGGGAAAAAAATCTAAATTTAATTCTGTTTTAAGTAGCATGTGAGGGGGCAAACTAGGGTGTTTTTATGATTCTGAATCCATTGCAAGCATTTGTTTTGCACCAAAACCACTCTTTGGGCTAAAAACAGCCCAATCTCAATGGGCTTTTTACACAAAAAGTATACCTGGAAAAGGATGGCTATGGCCGTTTTTAGCCCAAGGAGTGGTTTTGGTGCAAAACAAATGCTTGCAATGGATTCAGAATCATAAAAACACCCCAGTTTGACCCCTCACATGCTACTTAAAACAGAATTAAAATTTGATTTATTTCCCCGCATAAGGTTATGGTGGGTACCCCAACTTTCAGGAGCTGTCACAAATTCTCCTAGGGAAACTGCATTTCAGTCTTTGTTAGATGTGTTACTAGACACCTTTACAAACACATTGGTGAAGATTTTTTTTGGTAAGGAATTTATTCCAAGATTGTTTTAATATCCCCTGACTAATAGCTTGCATCATACCTTGTGTGTGTGTGTGTGTGTGTGTGTGTGTGTGTGTGTGTGTGTGTGTGTGTGTGTGTGTGTGTGTGTGTGTGTGTGTGTGTGTGTGTGTGTGTGTGTGTGTGTGTGTGTGTGTGTGTGTGTGTGTGTGTGTGTGTGTGTGTGTGTGTGTGTGTGTGTGTGTGTGTGTGTGTGTGTGTGTGTGTG
This sequence comes from Gymnoscopelus braueri, assembly GCF_963280865.1. Classification (NCBI taxonomy): domain Eukaryota; kingdom Metazoa; phylum Chordata; class Actinopteri; order Myctophiformes; family Myctophidae; genus Gymnoscopelus; species Gymnoscopelus braueri. The sequence continues at coordinate 21,843,813 of NC_137625.1, forward strand.
TGTGTGTGTGTGTGTGTGTGTGTGAGAGACGCGTGCGTGCTACCAACATGTCCCCAAGGGCTGCAGCAGCACTACTGCTGCCTCCTTGCCGATCATGCTTGACTGAAGCTGAGAGGAGAGATATCTTGCTTTTTTTCCATCCTCTATCTACTGCAAGGCTCACCTCTGGGTACGGGTAATGATGATACAACACATACACAGTCAGATAATGTAACCCTAATAATATCCACTATACTACTGTGGGGCTTGGCAATGCTCCATAGGGAGTGTGTGTGTCATTTTATGTAGTATTTAGGCGTGTGTGTGCGCATCTACATGCACTTCAATGTGCAGGTAGTAGGTACATGTGTGCAATGCTTATGTTGTGCATGTACATGTGTGACTGCATTTGTATGTGAGCGGTGCATTGACGTGTGCACATTAGTGCTGTGTTTCTGTCATTCTACTGACAGACTGCACAGTCCATTGGTCAAGTAAACTCTTGACCAATGGACACATACTGTCAATTTGATCTTTTTTTCTCTTGCCACCTTGATCCAAAATCGAGGTCAACTTGGCCTGCTCAGCGTTTTTATGCCACAGTGCATGATAGGATGTTAATTGCTTAATTGTATGCAATCCACCTACTTGCTATGATTCTTCACTCACTTATTCAGGTTTTTACTTTAATTTGTCACCCATCTTTAGGTCTCTAAACTCTGTTACCGTTACTGCACCTACACACACACACACACTCACCCAAAGAACCAGACCAGAGCGATTCAATCGCTCTGTTCTGGTTCTTTCAGAACACATGTACACACATGCAGCCCACACATGCTGTCTTTCTCAGTGTACAGTACACGCTCAGGTGCATCTAACGAGTTAAATTAAATTAGCAGATGGCATTTTTTTCCCTCAGCAAAGCTTATTGCCCCCTCCAATAGGCAACACCAATCAATCAGTAGTTTACACTTACAGTGTCTTGGTGTGGAGACTGCCTTGCAGTTATGTATATCCTCCTAATAAATCTGCAATCTTTGCATGGCTATAATAAAAGTCTTCATTTATTTTTCGAAGTGTCTAATTATAGTATGATTATATGAGTGCAATGACTTCTCATCTTGATGTGAAATGCACACAAGCGCTGCCTTTGCTATCGATCACACAGGGTCCTTTCTTTTTTTTTTGGCTCTTGAAAGGCTATATTCCTGATTATAAAAGAATGTGACGGGTTATTCAATAAGAATACCTCCAGATGGCCCAACATATGCCATTCAAAGTAACTTTGAATCTGCTCAGCGTGTTACGGCAATCTGGGCACAGTACTGTAAATGCATGAGGGTAATGCACTCGGATTGCGGCATCTAATTTCTGATTAACCCATTGAGACCGGGAACGCATCTGTGTGTCATTTTTAGATTTCTTTGGGCTATTCAAAAATAGCAGATATACGAGCTCATAGCGCGGCACCGAGTGCCGCGCTATGAGCTTGTAGATCTGCTTGTAGATCTGCTATTTTTGTGCAAATCTTTGAATATATATATTTTTAAAGGAAACATTTTTTACTTAAATCTTTGCTTCTGGGGGTCCCTATTGCAACATATTTTTAGATGGGGGTCCGCGGCCAAATACATATAATTTTGGGGGTCCTTGACATGAAAAGGTTTGAGAACCACTGATAATAGAAACATACGTTTAAAGAAAAAGCATTCCAGTTAAAAATGTTTGCTTTAAAAAATGTATGTATTCCAAAGATTTCCACAAACTTTCATGATTTTTTCAAAAATAGCAGATCTACAAGCTCATAGCGCGGCACCGAGTGCCGCGCTATGAGCTTGTATATCTGCTATTTTTGAATAGCCAAAGAAATCTTAAAATGACATATGCGTTCCCGGTCTTAAAGGGTTAACTGACTGATGTTGAGAGTGGGTAGCAAAACGCCCACACAGCATAATGCCTCCACACTCTTGTGGTTTTTAACAGCACCACCGTTCCTATCTACCACAGCTAAAATGCAACACAGTGTCTGTCTCTCTGACTGTCTGCATAATGATGTAGAAATCAGAGCACGAGAGGTTGTGTTGGCCTGAGTGTTTAACCCGTTTAAACCTGGAAAGCATCTGTGTAACCACTTTAATTTATACTTTGTCTATTAAAAAAATAGCAGATCTACAAGCTCATAGCTTAACATTTTGGCAAATCTTTGAATATACATTTTTTTTAAAGCAATTTTTTTTTAACTCAAATCTTTGATTCTAGGGGTCCCTGGAACAGAATATTTGGAGATGTGGGTCCGCAAATACATATCATTATGGGGGTCCTTGACATGAAAAAGTTTGAGCACCACTGATATAGAAACATACAGTGCGTTTTTCAGAAAACTGATTTAGAAGACATTTGTAGAATCGGCCTCGGGTCTTAATTTAATGAGTTAAAGCTGATTAGCCAAATATTTAGCTTGTCCCCCTGATTGATTGAGATCTGTGTCTGGACCCCACTATTGTTGAGGCTCTATGGATGGCGTTGTTGGTCCGTCCGTCCACCACTTCGGTCCCAGACGTACAGTACTGTATCTCGAAAACTGCAAGCTGAATTGACACACGAAATGTGTGCTTTCATAATGCCTGGAGGATGTATTCCATAGAATGTGTGACCCCATGGCCTTTCCTTTTGTGCCATACTTAGGTCAGATTCTACATTTTAAATTGGCACACAATGAATATCATATCTAATGGGCAGATTGCCATGACACTTGCTGAGCACATTTATGTGTGTAGGAGGAGGTTGATCCCTGCTGACATTAGTGATCCCACAGCCTTTCCTGCAGGGGTGTTAACCCATTAAGAATGAGGCGATTCTTTAAAAAAATCTAAATCCTAACAGTTTTTGAAAAAAAAAATGTTTTCACGATTTTTCAAAAATAGCAGATATGCAAGCTCGTAGCGCGGCACTCGGTGCCGCGCTATGAGCTTGTATATCTGCTATTTTTGAATAGCCAAAGAAATCTAAAGTGACACGGATGCGTTCCAGGTATTAATGGGTTAAACTGGTAAACTAAAAGCCAGTGAAGGGGGTCGGGAAAATTAAAAACTATTCATGATCATTTATTATGATCATTTTTTTTTTCATTAAAGGTTTTCTGTACTATCGAATAGTTTTTTAAAACTTAGATAAGGCATGCACATCTGTACATCGGCACTCACTTTCCATTGTTTTTCTCTGGGCTGCATTCTTCACATTCCAGTGGCTGTGACTCCCTTTGACTCTGGAGATGGGGAGGAGGGGAGGGGAGGGTACGAGACATCTACTGGAAATGCAACAGTTATGTTCTCTCTCTCTCTCACAGTTTAACATTTTAGTCCATGAGCCAGAGCCCCAAAATTGAGCAATGATTATCGAAAGAGTGGGCAAAACCAAACCTATATTAAATTGTTCATAGGGTCAATACGAGTAAATAAATATATGATAACCTTTCCACAGGAGCAGCTTTTTCATGGTTATCACACATTTTGTTATTTTCCCCATACGTACAAGACAGGTCAAAAAATAAAATAAAATAAAAAAGAGTTATCATAATGAAACTTCCTGAGTTGATTACTTACATGAAGACAATGATTTATCGTATTACAAGTTTTATGAAATTGTATATTTAAATATGCAAATTAGGCATTAGGAAAATATGCCGACATTTGCATAACTTTCCAGAATCAACATTGGACAAAGCCAGAGTCAACATACTTATTTCATTTTGTTAATGTTGGAGTCAAAGGTTTTTAACGAGGGAATATTCAATATCTGGCTCAATTTTGGGGCTCTGGCTCATGGACTAAATGCCTAATTTGCATATTTAAATATACAATTTCAGAAAACTTGTAATACGATAAATCATTGTCTTCATGTAAGTAATCAACTCAGGAAGTTTCATTATGATAACTCCTTTTTAAATTTTGTCATTTTTTCACCTGTCTTGTACGTATGGGGAAACTAACAAAATGTGTGATAACCATGAAAAAGCTGCTCCTGTGGAGAGGTTATCATATATTTATTTACTCGTATTGACCCTATGAACAATTTAATATAGGTATGGTTTTGCCCACTCTTTCGATAATGAAATCTTGTCTGGCTCATGGACTATTTTTCAAAAGCTTGAGGGATGAAAGTCTTGAGTTAACCTGGATTCAAACTGTGAGAGAGAGATGAGCAAATACCAGCTATGAATGCTTGATTTCAATTGGCTTTTCTCCAGTCAAAACAAGTCTTAACATTCTTTGCCACTAGCATTGTACTGTTGACATCGAGCTATTATAGAAAGTATGCGGTTAGTTGAAGGAAATGGACGACGTCCAACGAACGCCAGAACAAGGAGAGGAGGATCAAGTAGCCTCGAAAGTAACAGATTTGTGACCACGGGGTCATTAGTTCAAATTCCCAGTTGGCTGGGAACGTCTTACAAGTAGGTGTAGATGAGTAGCGTTTAGCCTATACCCACAGCTAGTGCCCTTGAGCAATGCATTTAACACATTCAATCCGGGAAGGGAACGCATCTGTGTCATTTTAGATTTTTAGCTATAATCATTATTTTGTACTTTGGCTATTCAAAAAGAGCAGATCTACAAGCTCATAGAGCGGCACCGAGTCGCGCTATGAGTTTGCATATCTGCTATTTTTTAATAGCCCAAAGTATAAAATAATGGTTGAAGCGGTTAAAATCTAAAATGACAGATGCTTTACCCGGTCTTAGTGGCTTAAAGGACAACTTTGTTCTTTTACAACCAAGGTTTATGTTTTAGCTTGTAATTAAAGTAAAGAAAAGATGAGCGTCAAACAATTTTCATTTACTGCTTTCTATAGTTTTAGCAATTTTCGTGATCTTTTTTTACAGTGGGCGGGGGCATTCGGGCAGGTGGCTGAATATGTATTTTTTTTACACAATAACACGTCGATTTCTTTATTATTATTTACAGTAGCTCTTCTAGCCCCCAATAACTCGCATCTGGTCATCAAAGACCACGGGACCTTTTTTTATTGTGTAAAAAAAAACATATTTAGCCACCTGCCCGAATGCCCCCGCCCACAGTAAAAAAAAGATCGCGAAAATTGCTAAAACTATAGAAAGCAGTAAATGAAAAAATGTTAACGCTCGTCTTTTATTTACTTTAATTACAAGCTAAAACATAAACCTTGGTTGTAAAAAAAACAAAGTTGTCCTTTAAATCACACCATACCTATAAGGTAGGGTACCGTGCTAAATTGCTGAACAACAATAAACACAAGCCTTTTTCTCCAACAAGGACTCCCTGCCCGCGGGGGCAGGCTGTTCCTGATGCATAGCGCTGCAACTAAGGATGCTTTGGAATGTGTTGGACAGGCTCAGTTTAGGGAGCAGTCTATCTGTTTGACCTCATTAGTAGTGAGGGCGCAGGCCGTATAGTCAGCGTGCCAAGTCTGTACCTCTCCTCCTCCTTTGCTACATTCAACTGGAAGAAATAGAAGGCTTTTTTTTGTACTGCTCTATAGAGAGAGGGAGGCTTGTGTGTGTGTGTCTGTCAGCGTGGTGTTTGTACGCAGATTAACCCATTCAGACCGGGAACGCATCTGTGTGTCATTTTTTAGATGTCTTTGGGATATTCAAAAATAGCAGATCTACAAGCTCATAGCGCGGCACTGAGTGCCGCGCTACGAGCTTGTAGATCTGCTATTTTTGAAAAATCTTGAAAATGTGTGCAAATCTTTTGAATATATATTATTTTTAAAGCATTTTTAAATTTTTTTTTAGCTCAAATCTTTGCTTCTGGGGGATTTTACAAATGTCTTCTAAATACAGTTTAAAAAAAACAACAACTATGTTGCTGTGATATCAAGTGGTTCTGAAACTTTTTTCATGACAAGGACCCCCTAAAACGCCATGTATCTATTTGGCTGCGGACCCCCACCTCAAAATATTTTGTTCCACGGACCCCCCCAGATTCAAAGATTTGAGTTAAAAATGTATATATATATTCTAAGATTTGCACACATTTTCACGATTCTTTTCCAAAAAATAGCCCAAATAAATCTGACAAAAAATGACAAAAAAAATACAAAAACAAAACAAAACAAAAAAATTACACACAGATGCATTCCCGGTCTAGATGGGTTAATGCCTTACAGCGCCGGTGTGTTGATATGGCCCCATAGCTGAGAAACACACACACACAAAACAACTGTATCCGTGGCATACTAATGACATGTTGTAAAAGAGAGAGAGAGCGATGCAACGACAATACCTCTGGGTTTACTGAGGCGTACTCAGGCGAGGCATGCCATGTGTTAGCAAGAAATACAGCCGTGTCAGGTTCAGCCAAGGTCTCGTAGAGTATTGCCGAGGATAATAATCTCCCTCTCGCTCCCTCGAGCTCAGTCACAGAGGTGGAGACATACAACTTCAATTCATTAACGGGCACCTGTGCATGCACCTGTGTGTGTGAACCTGTGCATCTACAGTGCATGACACATGACAGATCTATAAATATGTATATCAATCTGATAAAGATATATTTCATTTGTATGTGCTTGTTCATATTTGCTAGCCAGCCTGCCTCTTGTGTGTCCGTTTGGTTGAACTTCCTGGGTCCCTCAGGCACTGCCTGCAACTTTGTTTTTGTTTTGATGGCTCCTAGTATAAGTCAACAATACTAAGATAGCAGGTTAATCTCGGAATTGTTTACAGTGTTGAAGGTCGCCGTGAACCTAGTTGCCAAGGAAACTAAGCAAGACGACAGCTGACGTGATGACGCAAGGTGTACATTCACCCTATGTGTATAAGACTCTGTTCAAAACTTCAGGAGAATACATCTGGAACCTCGCTCCAAGCTCTTCCGACGCTTGTAAGATCTCTTCTCTGGAATAAACCCAAATATACATTTTAATAAGTTTCAACTGTTTATTGATGTAATTCATTCATATACTGACAGATAGATATTCACTAGTGAAAAATAAAGTTATCAACATGCATAAACTGTACATACATACACCCCTACCTTGGTACGCCATCAACTGAGGCCAGGTTTGCTATTTATTCACCACCACTTAAAAGTGAGGCATTCAAAGGAGAGGGGAGTTTCAGACCATTTTATAGACATCTCAATGCCCCTAGTCTAGACAGCCATTGTATGATCACTCACTTAAATGAATAGGGCACATTCATCATTGTGTACATGTCAGGGAAATGTCAGGTAGGTGTAGGCCGAAAATTTGTTCTGAGAATCTAGCTAGGGAACATAGAAACCTGGGCAACGGTATTCCAACAAAAGATGCAGTCATGATGTCATTGTCTATGAATATGCGTAGCCTAAATGCAGTATTTTGCCTTTCAAAATTACCGCGTCATTCAAATTCATTCATTCATTGAGCCATTCACAACGTTTTTGTATTCACAGTTGAATGTGAACAGTCTAATGGTGCGTTCACGCGGGCAGTTTAACCCTTTAAGACCTGGAACGCATCTGTGTCACTTTTTGATTTGAGCTAAAAAAGCATTATTTTACACTTTGGCTATTCAAAAATAGCAGATCTACAAGCTCGTAGCGCGGCACCGAGTGCCTCGCTACGAGTTTGTAGATCTGCTATTTATGAAAAATCGTGAAAATGTGTGCAAATCTTTGAATATATATATTTTTAAAGTGAACATTTGTAACTCAAATCTTTGCTTCTGGAGGGTCCCTGGAATAAAATATTTTGAGATGGGAGTCGGCGACCAAATACATATCATTTTGGGGGTCCTTTGACATGAAAAAGTTTGAGAACCACTGATATAGAAACATACGTTTTTCAGAATACTCTTGGGATTTAGAAGACATTTGTAGAATCGGCTTCAGGTCTTAATTAAAACATATGAAGATACAAAAATACACCGCATCTTTGTCGCTGTGTTGCTTTGTATCTGTGTTGCTCAACGTGGTCGCTGACGTCATCAAACGTGCGGACATCGGAGCTACAGTTGTAGCTTTGTATCTTTTGTATCTGGAAGTTGAACCCAGCTAAACTTGAATTTGTAGCTTTGTATCTTTGTCGCTAGAGCTACAAACGTCGGATGTGTCTTTGTCTCTTCATGTCGCTGGTTTGCATTGAAAATGAATGGTAGCGTGTATCTTTTTATCTGCCCGTGTGAACGCACCATAAGAGCCTGGAGCCTATCAAAGTGTATCAAAGGTGCTGTGTGTACAGCATCGTATATCTGTTTCAATGCGTGTGATAATCTGAGTAGGCCGATATTCAGTGGTGGGGTACATTTTTCTCCATGGAGGCTATACCAAAAACCAAGCCAACATGTACTACTAACGTATCACACCAGTTTATTTTAATAAATGAAAAAGCTTTTTTTGTATTATATTTGTATTTGTTCAGCAGACAGATCACCTGAGTAGTAGGAGGCCTAAATGTCTGGCATTTGTAACAAATGAAACCGCTTGTAAATCGTTTGAGAATTCAGCGAGATGTGATTATTTTCATGCCTCAAATCGACTTAACGCGCACTAGCAGCTTATACCAGGACTAATATGGTGGAATAAGCATCAGCAGTCAGTGCAGTATCTACACTACAGTCACTAGTTATTAACTATATAATAATGTACACGTTGGACCCATGGCTGTAGTGACCGGAGCGTTTTCAATGGTCTCACTTTTCATTGGCATGTCTATGTTGACAGTACAACTTTTTAAGACCTGGAACGCGTCATTTTTTTATTGGAGCTAAAAAGCATTATTTTACGCTTTGGCTATTCAAAAATAGCAGATCTACAAGCTCGTAGCGTGGCACCGAGTGCCGCGCTACAAGCTTGTAGATCTGCTATTTTTGAAAAATCTTGAAAATGTGTGCAAATCTTTGAATATATAATACATTTTTAACTCAAATCTCTGGGGGTCCCTGGAACAAAATATTTTGAGATGGGGGGTCCGGCGGTCCGCGGCCAAATACATATCATTTTGGGGGTCCTTGACATGAAAAAGTTTCAGCACCACTGATAAAGAAACATAAGTTTTTCAGAAAACTGTTGGGATTTAGAAGACATTTGTAGAATCGGCTTCAGGTCTTAGTAATGGGCCTCTGATTAGGATCTGTCAGGGAGCCAGTTGTCTGATAGTGTGGTTCCAATTTGTTTAGCATTTATGTTCCCCAAATGCAGGGCCCTGGGTCCAGGCCCAGGGACACCTTTCGAGAAAAGAAGCATCCAATTAAACCTGGTGACCCAGATAAGTCTCTGGGCTTTAAATCAAAACGCTGCCCTTCTGTTCGAGGCCATGATACAGAAGGCCAAATAAACAACACACACACACACCCCCCCACACACCCCCCCACACACACACACACACACACACACACACACACACACACACACACACACACACACACACACACACACACACACACACACACACACACACACACACACACACACACACACACACACACACACACACACACACACAGTTTATATGAAGTACCGCTGTATGAAGGCATCAGTGATACTACTCTATGAAAGAAACAGCTTTGATTAAAACACAGTGCACCTGGCAAGTCAAAGCACTGTCCATCTGACACAGTCTGTGTGAACTATTAAAACAACTAAAGGCCTTTAGGTGCACACATTAGGGAACCTCGTTTACTAGTATCTTAAAATCTAAAAGCTCTATTTTATCTTTGCACGCTTGCTCACTGGAGCACCAGATCTATGAATGGTAGGGCACTAAGTGGCTATGCAGGGCTACAGTACGAGCCAGAACTTTGTAGCACTCAGTCACACATACAATAGAGCACTGGTTCCCAAACTATTTTAGATCAAGACCCAAAAGAGAAATGAGATGTTTGTCAAAACTAGTGAAAATAGCAGATCTACAAGCTCACAATGCGTCGCTTTGCGCCACAAGCTTGTGGATCTGCTATTTTCATCTACTTCTTAAAAAATATATATGTATTTTATTATAGAAATGTGTAGATTTTTTTCATTTTATTTATGAAATACTTTTGAAATATTTGTTTTAATAATCTTTTGAAATAAGAGATATATATATATAGGATAAATACAGGAAACGAAAAAAGGGGTTATTTACTTTATTTACCCACAAAAATCGGTCCCACTGCTTGGGAAACAGTGCAATAGAGCCACAGTAGCCAGTCTCTCTGCTTGGGGATGTGGTGACAGGATGACAACACCCACATACCTAACTGACTGGCACAGGGAGAGACAAGCGGGAAATGGAAAAGGGATGGGAAAGAGAGATAGAGTGAAACGATAGAGAAGTGGTGGAAAGCAACTAAGTACATTTACTCAAGTACTGTACTTAAGTACGATTTTGAGGTATTTTTACTTTACTTGAGTATTTCAAATGTCCAATATTTTTACTTGTACTCCACTACATCTCAGAGGGAAATGTTGTACTTTTACTCCACTTCAATTATTTGAAATGTGTAACAATCGGCCCTTTGCTTTGAAAGGGAAATTATTAACTAAAGGAAAACAACAGGATCGGTAGGTTTTAAACTGAATTACTTTTATGTAATTTTAGCCACAAAATAATAATCAACAGGGCAAACAGTAAACAAATAATACACTGGCTTGAAATAGACTGTCCCTGTCTCTTTCCCTAGTACACAACAGATAAATAAACAAGTCAACAAACAGTAATTATTTCAAAAGCCCCTCCCACCCCAAACAATTCCCAAAGTACTTTGATCCCTCAAAACACAAGTTCACACTTAAACAATAAACAATAACACAAAGAGTCAGAACGCCACCACGGAGAGTCGCTTACTCGTTTTACGAGACAATAATAATAAACAGTCCCGCGTTAAGGTTCGAGACGGCCGCTTCCGTCCGCGGTCCCAAGATTGTCCATTAGCTCCCTAGATCCAAACGACTCGTAACCGTTCTTCCGCACTGACGGTCCAACTATTAAGACTCGGGGTACCCCTTAAACTGTAATCCACCGGAACAGAAACATGGATTCGTCTCACCCGCGGCTCCGTAAGAATCCTCTCAGCGACCGGCGGTTCATTCACAAATCCAGCTGACGATTCCCCACGGCACTGCAACGACACGGTCCGTTCTCCGCAGGGCTCACCCGTTCCTAATACTTGGCTGCAGCTCAAACTTAAGTTAAAACTTTGTCTTTAACACTCTCACCGCCGGGCCCGTAGCCTACGGGCCGATAAATCCAACTGTACAGCGCCGATCCCGTAGCCTACGGGCTGTGGTGCTTTTTCCTTTTTTTCGAATTTTTTTTTTTTTTCAATTTTCACACCAATTGACACCACCGGAAATGGAATTATTCCGGATCCCGTTTTGCAGATCCCATAGGACTCCATTCTAAAGCGCACACTGCAACGCCATTTTCTTCGATTGTAGTTTTTCTCCTCGCTGATCACTGTTTAACCTAAACCGTTCTAACTACAACATGGATGCCCCGTTTGACACGTGGATTGGACTGGTACACGCAGGGAGATCGCCGCGATGTTTACAAACAGTGCAGAGCTCAATCTTAAGGATTTTAACGAGGTCTATGGCAACGTGAAAAAAACAAAAAACAACAATAAAACGTTGGCACTGGTGAGTACATTATGAGATTAACCTCTGGCGTTCAATGTGTTAACAGTAAGGCTGGCGCCTAGGAGATCTCCTCTTTTCACCCGTCCTCGCTGGCATACAGGTTTGTTTGTTCGATCCCTCCCCCCTGTGCTGCACCCTCTATTAGTAACGTCGGGTGGCACAAATCATTCAATCATCCCCTGATCAGACCCATTACCCTCCAGTGAATACGAAGTGTCCAACATGTTACATATCAAATCAGATACAATAACGTGCATAAGTAAATCAGATGTTACATATCACTCGTATAAAATAACACCCATAGATCAAGCAGATAAATATAATAATATAATATGCATTTGTCACAAATGTTTAGTTACTAGTTACTTTGTAGATATTTACTAGTTACTTTGTAGATTTTGATTATTATTACAAAACATACATTAAACACTTCAACCCTATTTACATTTCGGCCATTTGAATCTACAAGCCCACAATGCGTCGCATCGAGCTTGTAGATCTGCTATTTTCAAAAGATTTTTATACATTTGAAAACTTGAAATTGGACATTCTGCATAATGAGCACTTTTACTTTTGGTACTTTAAGTTTATTTTGATGCCAATAATCTTGCACTTTTACTCAAGTACATTTTGAATTCCGGACTTTTACTTGTAACGGAGTATTTCTATATTGCAGTATTGATACTTTTACTTAAGTATACAATGCGAGTACTTTTTCCACCACTGCGATAGAGTGATAGGGTGGTGGGAACAAGTGAAGAGAGAGGAAGCTTAGCAGTGCGACCCTCGTTTCCCACGCCTCATTGGAATAACTACGGTCCCTTTCAGGTTAGAACAATGGAGCCCCATCACTCATCATAATGAATGTAAAAGGCAGAGCTCGGCCAGGGCTGAACTCGTGGAAAAACGCTGCGGCGCCACCCCACAGCCTGCTTTGAAATTTTCAACCATTTTCTGTAAAAAAAAAAGAAAAATTGATTGAGGACATAAAAAGTGAAACGAAAGAAAAAGGTTGCTCATAATCAGATACAAGCCACCACAACGGGTGGTTTTGACCCAATCAGATCAGCAAGTCTGGCAGACACTCATCAAAGCAGGTGAAAGGTGTCCATGTCACTGCCTGACTGTGCTGCTCATTTTCCTGTGTGTGTGTGTGTGTGTGTGTGTCTGCTTCAGTGATGAGACAAAGGAGCGACTGGGAGGTGAAAAGACTTGTGAAGAGACATTTTTCACCTTGATGTAAGCTTTGCTATCGTTACCTCTGTCATGTTGACAGAAGTGTGCTTATTTGAGTGGTGACTTTTCCCTTCCTCTATTTCTTGGCCATTTATTAACTGTGCCAATGACGTCTTTTGACGTCTCTTTTTTTCCGTTTATCACAAAGGAACTAGGAGAACGCGATCCAAAGATTTGCTGCTCCATTCACTTCAATGTTAAAAAGTAAACAGAGAAAAAATGCCCTTTTTCCCTTAGTTTTTTTGAGTGAAACATGCTATTTTCAAACATCAAACAACAAATGTCAACGAGGTTGCGATGACCTGGTTGACATTTGTGAAACCACACCAGAAAACCCTCAGTGATTAGCAACCAACAGGGGATCAATCATACTGGAGATAAATATTCTGTGACTACTTGAAAAAGGTAAGAGAATCGCAAAATCCTGGCACTGGGACCACAGCTAGAAATAAGTCTGGCACTGAATGAGTCCTAAAAGTGCATGATGTTGTGCAATTAATCTCTATTACTTAACCTATAAATAATATTGCCTCATGCAAAGTGTTTGTTGGTGTTTCCAACTGTAACATGTGAGGGCAATAGGCAATATATTATAGGCTAACTTATTAGGAATGAGCAATTAACCAAAAATAGATCGAAACCGATATCTACAACTAATAACCAACTTAATCTTATATACATATTCATCGTAACCGACGTAAAAGTTTGAAATAATCGTGATATTGATTTGAAGTCATATCGCCCAGCCGTACTAACTATGATCTTCTAAGACTATGCAGTGCATTTATTTAACCCTGGCATCCCTATTTTGAAAAAAAAGAACATTTCAACATAACATTTCGTACACAAATAACAAATGTGATATGAGAACTATAAAATAGGGCTTGATTAAGGGGCGTGCAGACAAAGCGATTTGCAAGTCTTTATTTAGGCTACTCATTGAATGTGTGACTGTGATCAGAGGCTAAAGATAAATGCAAGAATTCAGTGGATTCCTGTCAACAGTCAAGCTTCTCTGTTGAAAATAAAATTGGGCTTAAATTACCGGTGTCAAATTGAGTTCCCAGTCCAGCCATGGATGAACTCCACACGAGTGCATGACATGGCACTCTCAACACCCTGCAACTCTTCTGGAATGGATTTAATGATCTATTTTTATCAAGAGTAGCCCCAAAAAAAACCTCCCAATTTAGTCATTATGCCAATTAACCCTCCCCATACATTTCTGTGCTCACCTGCCAGTGAGGAGTCTTCACCGGGAGGACATGGCAACCATCCTACTCTCCCGTCCAACACAGGTGCCACCCAAACAGCAGTGCTGACACACGTGTGTGTGTGTGTGTGTGTGTGTGTGTGTGTGTGTGTGTGTGTGTGTGTGTGTGTGTGTGTGTGTGTGTGTGTGTGTGTGTGTGTGTGTGTGTGTGTGTGTGTGTGTGTGTGTGTGTGTGTGTGAGATTACAGCACCACGGACAGCGACACAGTGGGCTGGTGTATTCTTCACATACACCAGTGTATTGTTCTATGTGTGAACATGCAATACACATATAAATGAGACTTACTAGACCATCAACATGCTATGGAACATGGATGTGCTTTAGACATTTTTTCCACATTTGACAACATAAACCTTCTAAATATGTTCAAGTTTACTTCCTGTTGCAGTGTGCGTTTGTTTCCTGTTGCAGTGTTTGTGAACATCAGGAAATAAACATGGACCCAAGCTCTTCCCTAGCAATGCAAATCCACTCACAAGTTCTATACACAGTGCAGATAAGTGCTCACCCAGTGAGATTAAAACATGACATGTGGTTTTCTTTTGACGTTTTGACGCAAGTGACATGAGTATCTTTGGGGCTTTATCCGATACCAGGGCTAAACGGGTACTTTTAGCCAGTGACGTGGCTAAACGGTGCCAGAACTGATACATTACATTTTTTATCTATTTCTTCTTCTTTTTTTTACTGTATGTCAAGTATTTTTTTTCTTTTTACAGTATGTGAACTATTAACAGCCAAGTATAAGTAGGTAAGAAGCCTTGGGAACCAATGGTTCCTATCCTGAGCCATGTGGCCCATAGGGTCAGGTGCCTATCTCCTGTTTCTGTAGCGTGAGGCAGCTTGATGTACAAGTACATCCCTCCAGCCATGATGTACAAGTAGTACACCACCTGGACATGATGCTAGTATGTCGCAGGGACTTACCCCAATCCAACCCTTGATGCTGAGTGCCAAGCAGGGAGGCATTGGACAGCGACAAGAGGGGAACTAGATAAAGTGCTCCTCGGAGCACAGGTCTCCGCCAGGTCAGGTACGTTATTGTGGCCTCCTGGTGGCGCTATAATAGGCCAATGTGAAAAGGGTGCCATTTCTTCTTAGGCCTTTCACGGTAATCGGACACTGCATTCATGATTTTAGGCATATTGTTCCAAAAAATGTGTTTTGCTAAATTAGACCTGCTGGTGGCGCTATAACAGGCCAATGTGAAAAGGGTGGCATTTCTTCCTCTGACTAATGGGAATGTGTGTTTGATATTTCACGGAAATCGCACGCTGCGTTCATGATTTGAGGCATTTAGCCAATGAGGATGGAATCTGGAAAGTCGGACAGGTCTGTGTTGATCACATGACTATAGAGATATACTGTGTACCGATTTGCATGACGTTTGGATAAAATCTGTTGGAGTAATGTCAAAAAATTAGTTTTGCACAAATCGGCCTCCTGGTGGCGCTATAACAGGCCCATGTGAAAAAGAGGTTCTGAATGGGCATCCAGGGAGTGTGTGTGCACAGTTTCTCAGCGACCGGGCCAACGGAGATTAGCTGCTAACGGACGGACGTACGGACGGACGGACACACGGACAGGGTGCAAAACATACTCTCTCGCCATGCCTTTCGGCCTGGCGGAGACAATAAGAGTGGGAGTAAATCCGAAGCGCTAATTACCTAAAGACCAAAAGGGGTGGGGGGGGGGAGAAAAAATAACAGGAGAAGTGGAATGCAAAAGTGACAACAAGGCCAGGGGAGGGAGTGAGAGAATTTAATGAAGCAGTGAGTGAAAACACTGTGGGGAGGAGGACAGGCATAGGGAGAGAAGGAGGAGGGAGAAGGAGTGAAGGGCTCGCTGCTTGGTTGTTAGTCGTTGAGAGGGAGCGCAACAGTACTTAGCATTCCACTGTTCTGAGAGCTGTTGCACTGGGGGGGTGGGGGGGTCAACTGGTGGTAGTGACTAATAAGTGGTGCTGCAGAGGAGATGAGGATGTCATCGTCAGTTCCTTTCAGAGGCTCCAGAGACGCTCGCCTCACCTCATCTCCTCACTGCTTCTGACTTCCCCATCACGTGAAGCTGCACAGCATGACTCTACTGCCCCAGTTCACAGACAGCCTGCAGTGAAACTGAAACCGTGTGTGTGTGTGTTTGGGAGAGAGATCTGTGATCTGTGATCGATGTCCACATCACGCTAGGGATGGGACGATAATCGTTATTATCGTTTATCATGATAAAAAACGCTCACAATAATCATATCGCAGTGATTTAATTTATCGTGAAATTGTCTTCCGACATGCAATGGGACCAATTCACCTTTTTATTTGCCGAGCTGCATATCCGGTACCACTTAAAACCCTCAATAATTGGTAAAACAAACCTGTAAAGATTTTTTTCTCTCACTTTCTACCAAATCTCTTTGCCAAAAATAGCCGATCTACAAGATTATCGCGATAATATCGTAAATCCCAATTATTTCAGGCACAATAATCGTGACATGAAATTTTCATATCGTCCCATCCCTACATCACGCCCTTATGAATGAAAAATGTGTCAGCGTCATCTTTCATTGAATGGAAAACCTTCAAATAAATATATATGACAACTGAGTTCTATAGTTCAATAGAAAAGTGAACTTCTCCACTGATCTCCTTGCAGCAGCCCTGAGCGAAATGAGATTTCAATCAAAGAGATGGCTAATGTAAGTCTTGGATTGTAATTCAAACACCCAGCTCTGAGACTCTGACTCAACCATGCTGTGAGGTACAGTTTAAAGTAAGAAAAGACATATTTTGGTATTCTCCCGTGAAGATAAAATCAATGTTTCAAGAACCCAAGCAGAGGAGAGAACATAACAGCCAAAAGGCATTATTCACAGCATGGCCACAGATTTAAGCTTCAATGGCACCGTACCCGCTAATGCCTATACCTAAAATACCTAGAATTCGGTAAAGTACAACGTAAATAACTGTAGCAGTAAACAAATCTATTGGGGTGGGTATTTCTAAAAGTAATAATAACAATTGTTATTGACAATCATATCGTACTGTAGAAATCAAGTCTTTTTGAATTAACCCATTAAGGCCGGGAACGTATCTGTGTGTCATTTTACGATTACTTTGGCTATTCAAAAATAGCAGATATACAAGCTCATAGCGCGGCACCGAGTGCCGCGCTATCAGCTTGTAGATCTGCTATTTTTGCAAATTTTAAAAAATTTGATGCAAAATCTTGGATTATATATTTTTTAAAGCGAACATTTGTAAAATATTTAGTTCCAGGAACCCCCAGAAGCAAAGATTAGATTTACAAATGTCCGCAAAAAAAAAGAAAAAAATTCAAATATTTGCACAACTTTTCATGATTTTTCAAAAATAGCAGATCTACAAGCTCATAGCGCTGCACTCGGTGCTCGGTGAGCTTGTATATGTTGCTATATTTGAATAGCCCTAAGAAATCTAAAAATGACGTTCCCGGTCTTAAAGAGTTAAGACTACTTAAAAAATGAGACAAAATGTCTAAATATGGGGAGGTGAGTCATTGTTTTTGAAACCCAATAAAAAAAGATAAATACTTCTAGATTAGAAATTCGATAGACAGTATATTTATGTCAGTCTTTTGTTAGGTATTAGAATATGGTCAATAACCAAATGTAATTGCAAACCCAAGATGACCCCTAGGCTGGGACCACGCTTTTTCCAACTGATAGAGAGGGAACAGGGGTACAGTCAGTGGCACCGCCGGTGACTGTCAAAAGAATTATGGACAGAATGGCATGAAAAGCAGGCTGACAACCGGTCCCTCCATTGTCTGTGCCCCCATCTCTCTTTCCTCCTGTGTGTGTGTGTGTGTGTGTGTGTGTGTGTGGGTGTGGGGGGGCCAGGCCGCCTCTCCGAAGCGCTTTCTCTCTCTTTCCTTCTGCCACTGACTGACTGTTAGGCAGGCAATGAATAAATGTCTATGAGCCCAGGGACAGACGGGCCGGATTGAGACGAGCTCTCAGTCTCTCTCTCTCTCCCTCACCAGACTCATTTTTAAGGATGTGGTGCCTCTCTCCCAACTATAATGTAGGTACAAACAATCTTGTGAGTAATGTGACGATGAACATCAAACAAGGGTTTTGATATACCATACTGTTTGCTTGTAACAGGCTTAAAACATTAGGGGGTGGGGCTTTTTAGGGCTTTTCTAGTCGTATACATTTCTAAGTTTTGATTGTTTTTATTTCACATTTGCGTGAATGAATGTATTCCATGCCAAAAAAGCCCCATGGAATGAAACTGAATTGAATTGAGAGATATAGAGATCCATGTTACCCATGAATACATGTTCTGCAACTCGGCTCAGAGCATTCAGAGTGAGTGTGACCTCGGTGCCGGTGACAATGACGGCGAGGAGCGAGACAGCCAGGGTAAGCATACTTACTTACACTTCAGAATGTGGAGAGGGAGCACAATCCACAAGACAGCTGAAGGTCTTGCCGACACGTGAGGCCTCAACGGGCTCAATCCGTCTCAGACAAATGGTTTTGGGGTGTTATTGAGGCATACAAATCCAAGCGTTATTATTACCGAGGGCAAACAAAATGAAAGCTAGGTAAAAAAAGGAACCCACTCATCCGTAGACCTGTTCTTTTTGCCGTTACAATACAGAGCGGTGTGTTAGCCTACAAGTTGTATTGAACCAAGCTCTTAATGATGTGTCACCCACGTCCCTGTAGGATCCATACGGTCCAGCAGTAAATCAATGTCTTCATCGCATCCTCACGGTCTTTATCGTCAGCTCACAGACTGCAGGCCTCCTGTGCAGTGGTGGAGAAAAGTACTCAAATGTTTCACTCAAGTAAAAGTATCAATACTGCAATGTTAGAAGTAAATGTACTTAAAGTACCAAAAGTAAAAGTACTAAAATGTTTGAAAATAGCAGATCTACAAGGTTGTGAGCTTGTAGATCGGCTATTTTCAAACAGCCTAGGTATAAAATAGGGCTAAATTGTTTAATGTATGTTTTATAATGTAATCATTCATATCAGCAAAGTAACTAGTAACTAAAGTTTTCAAATAATTGTAGTGGAGTATAAGTATAATATTTGATATATATATATATATATATATATATATACACACACACACACACACACACTGTAAACTGTAAACTGCAGTGGAGTAGAAGTGAAAGTATAGACAATTGGAAATACTCCAGTAAAGTAAAAGTACCTCAAAATTGTACTTAAAGGGATACTTCACTTTCGGGCCGGGGACACATTTAAAAAAAATATTAAAAATAAATGAAAAAAGTTATGGAAAATTCATGGCCCCCTCACGACACGCAGTGTCCTACTAATGTGTGAGGGGGCCATGAATTTTCCATAACTTTTTTCATTTATTTTTAATATTTTTTTTAAATGTGTCCCCGGCCCGAAAGTGAAGTATCCCTTTTAAGTACAGTACTTGAGTAAATGTACTTAGTTACTTTACACCACTGCTCCTGTGCAGCAACGGTGAATACCGGTGTATGAGGCACATGTGCATGTGCAGAAAGCAGGCACACACACACACACACACACACACACACACAGGCCTACGGCACAATCAGACAACAAGTGACCATGCTGCTCAGCGCCGGTTCTAGGCTGATCAGCGCTCTAGGCGAGATTCCTCTGATGCGCCCCCGCGCGCGCGCGAAGAGGTCCGTTGTGCGCACGCGGATTATGACAAGTTTTTGGCTACTTTATTTCGGTTTTAGGGTTAGGGTTAGGTTAGGGTTATGTTATTTAATTCTGATTTTACCGATTTATTATCATTATTATTTTTTTCCCCCGACTTTTTTTGCCGCCTCTCCAAACTGCCGCTCTAGGCGGCCGCCTAGGTCGCCTGTATGGACGCGCCGGCCCTGATGCTGCTGTCTTTGAATCATGAACAGACACTATATACAGACAGAGAAAAAAACACCCAGGCCCCTCAGCAAGTAATAGTTTCATATTGATCGTCCTCTTGTCGCAGTGAATCAGCACAAGCCAGCGTGGGTTGAGGAGTTTGCTTAATACTCTCTCTCAGGGTTACACCTCGCCCCTCGTGTTTTTTCTTCCAAATAACCTATTTATATTCACATTATTCTGAACCACTGTTGCTCTCAGGTTGCAGTAACATACAATTTAGAAAATAAATAAAACTTCAGCGAGCAGACGGATTTTATTGGAAGCGAGGATAAGAATGCTCTCACCTTTTTGTGGATAGTCATGGAAATATCCAGAGGGGACATTTTATGTACCCTTTTTTTTTTACATAGCAGAAACAAATGTAGAACTAAACAAAATGTAAATGTAGGTTACAAAATTGGAACTGATTTTTATTAAGATGCTCCCAGTGCAGAACAAACCGACCACCAGCACACATATATATCAGGATTTGAAAATATTCTGCTCCATTCACTCTTTGTTTAACTTCTTACTGGAAAAGGCTGTATCTCGGCTCCTAAGCACTTTTTTTTTTACATTGAATTTTGACTGTGGCACTCAGAGCCAAACTGCCATAAATAAGCATGGCACTGAATGAGTTAAGTACCAAAAGTAAAAGTACTAAAATGTTTGAAAATAGCCGATCTACAAGCTCACAATGCGTGAGCTTGTAGATTGGCTATTTTCAAATAGCCTAGGTATAAAATAGGGCTGAAGTGGTTAATGTATGTCTTATAATGTAATAATTTATATCTACAATGTAACTAGTAACTAAAGTTTTCAAATAATTGTAGTGGAGTAAAAGTACAATATTTGCCTCTGAGATGCAGTGGAGTAGAAGTAAAAGTATAGACAATTGGAAATACTCCAGTAAAGTGAAAGTACCTCAAAATTGTACTTCAGTACAGTATTTGAGTAAATGTACTTAGTTACTTTACACCGCTGTTGTCTATGTATTTGTGGGCAAAAAAAGGAGTGCTTTTCAACTATCACCAGTGTCACACTGATAATGTTCATTATGAAGAAGCAGGCGGCTTGTGTTGACAGCAAACAGCAACTTCAATTTGGGAGAAATCCTTTTCCTGAGGACTTAGAAACGATTCTGACTCAGTCATGATGTTTTGTACTTTTCCATGTAATTATTCCCATGAGATTCAAGTTCAGAATGCAAAGAGGGGAAATAAGCTGGCCTTGTCGAGGTCCTGGACAGACTGGGCAAGTGGCACACAGCGGGAGCTTAACTACTTGTTAACTACGGCTATTGTTTTCTTAAGTAGCCTGCACACAACAAGCTGTGGCACAGCAAGCTACAGACAGTGGTAGGGAGAGAGAAACGATAGAGTGGCGTCTGTTATGTATCTGTTATGCAAGTACATGTTATGTTATGTTATGTTTATGTATTTGACATGGACATCACCATCACATTGGACTGCACTGCTTAAAGTGTATATAGCACGATTGCTTCAACACCTGTCCACAGGAGGCTTTTCTAAAATAGAATGACGCTAGTCTAAAACCCAATCAAGTACCCAAAAATAATGTATATTATTAAACACACTACTTGTAATAATTAACGTCATCAAAAACAAAATCACACCCAATACATTAACTTGTGACTCAAAAGTAGAATAATTATTAAAAATAGATAATTCAAATAACCAGTCAGAAACTATTCGTGTGAGTACAGTTGATTTGATTTCAACCATAACTTGAGTCCTTGTTAAACACATCACCATCCGTCTCTAGTTTTAGATCCGTAGGCAAAGTGTTCCAAAGGTTTGCCCCCCAGTGCTGAGAAGGCAGACTGTCCAAATGAGTTCTTGCACATGGGAACAACAATACAGTCACCATGTGTTGAAGCTTGTGTAGTTGCTCTACCAGAGCTCTGACGTCTACCAACCAGTCCCCGAAAACAAAAGGTAAAACATGATTATGTAAACATTTAAACCCATTAAGACCTGGGACGCATCTGTGTCATTTTTTGATTTGAGCTAAAAAAAAAAAATATTTTACACTTTGGCTATTCAAAAATAGCAGATCTACTATCTGCTTTTTTTTAGATGTGAAAATGTGCAAATCTTTGAATATATTCTTTTAAAGCGAACATTTAAAACTCAATCTTTACTTCTGGGGTCCCTGGAACAAATTATTTTGAGATGGGGGTCGGCAGCCAAATACATATCATTTTGGGGGTCCTTGACATGAAAAGGTTTGAGCACCACTGATATAGAAACATACGTTTTTCAGAATACTGTTGGGATTTAGAAGACATTTGTAGAATCGGCTTCAGGCCTTAATGGGTTAACACTGTGAGAATGTTCGTGACAATTCAAAGATCAGAATCTTTGTGTAAATTAGTGGGTGAAATGATTGTGTTCCAAAAAAAAACTACAAAACATCATTTTGTAGTTTCCGTTAGAAGCGAGCTCTCTCGCTTCCGTTAGAAGCGAGAGAGCTCTCCCATTCTCGAGAGCAGGAGAGAGAAGGGAAACAAGAACAAATGACATAAGTAACGTCATTGTGACTGGCATACCGGTCTGAAAACAGGGCTGGACATATCACAGAGTGATTGGCATTTGCAGTAGCCAATGGGACGAAGTTATCAGTGACAGTATGAGCTCTGCTCTGAGCTCGCCTCTCTCGAATCAAACAGACCAGTAAAATGAGGAAGTAACCTCAACATGGTTTTGTCTTTTATTTGTAAATCTGTGTATATAAAACATATGTCCCCTATCGAATCTCTTAATTACATCAACTTTGTTCATATGAAGCAGTTATTTATTGAAATGATAAAAATCGTAATTGTATGTTTGCGCTCTGGGCCAGCAAGAGGCGGGTCTGTCCCCGCTCTGCTGGGGACAGACGCGAACAGCCTTTTTGCATGTAGTTTAAGCGCAAGGGGGCGGGGCCGCGGGTGGCGGGTGGGGAGAGAGCCTGGCAACGCGAGCTATGTTAGTGCACTGAGTGGCAGTTGGGGCAAACGCAGTCCCCACAACATCATTTACGATTCTGTGCCTATCGGTACATAACTCGGACGGCGCTTAGTCGACTAGCAGACCATCGGCCGGTCGTCGCGGGCACTCGCGCCTGGAGGCGCTCGGGCGCGACTCCTCGGCCTCAAGGTCTGCTGAGTCGGCGCGCCTCCGTCATGGTCCAAAACTATACTTTATCGGCGAAAAAAGTAGTCTGCGGTTGTTTGAAAAATCGCAAATGATGTTGTGGGGACTGCGTTTGCCCCAACTGCCACTCAGTGCACTAACATAGCTCGCGTCGCCAGGCTCTCTCCCCACCCACCACCCGCGGCCCCGCCCCCTTGTGCTTAAACTACATGCAAAAAGGCGCTTGCGGGACAGCCGCGGCGTGTGTCTAAACAAACTATTCATTTATACAATAAATGGATCACGTAGTTGTTCAACACAGTTGATTCATATTACGCATTTTGCATCTCCCGGCGGTGCGAGCCGTTCTAGAGCCCGGCGGACACAGCAAACGAGTACACGCACACGTACACACGTACAGTACTACATTCACAGTCACATTCAGCGTATGTGACAAATTAACACCTTTACATCGCTTTTGTCTTTATACGTTCTGGTTAAGGATATGGATAATTCCTTTAACAGGTCCGTTTATGAAAGTCCTTGCGGTCTTGTTTCCAATGAGGGCCTGTGAGCAATTAGGGTTTAAGAGTCTTGCTCAGGGACATATTTCATTTCATCGACACATTTGCTGGCCTGGCCTGGAATCGTACCTGGGGCAACCAGGGCCTCTGGCTCCCTAGGCGGGCTCACTAACCACTCAGCTATGGCCACCCCCCTGGTGGGTCTTCCGTCGGTGCGAGCCGAGTGGACACGGCAAAAGCAAAGAGGCTGTATATGCAATATTGATCGATACTGAACACTCTACGTGATCTATTTATCGGCAAAAATGTATAGTTTGTTTAGAAACAAGCTGCGGCAGTCCTGTCTGTCTGCCCTGGCTGTTCCCAGCCCTGTTTCAAGCCACCTGCGTCCGCTCTGAAGAGCGCGGTGGCCGGCCACTGTGGACAGAATAGCTCGCTTACAGCGTCGGACATCCAGAACGCGGAATCTGTGACCGTCCCTCCAGAGCATGGGAAGCGATAGCGGACGATGGGAAAAGAAGGCTGTCCTTCAACCATTTGAATCAATCATCAAAAACTCCCATGAAACGGACACATTTTGATGAAACGCCCACATTTTGATGAAACAGACACATTTTGATGAAACGGACACATTTTGACATGTAGATATAGGACTTGGGATACAGGTATCTCAGTAAAAAAAACAACACAGGACAGAAACAAATAATCAAAAGATATGTACATACAGTATATACAGATGGCGTATGTAATAGCAGGTATGTACATGATGTTTACGACACTAGCATCATATGCAGGTGTGTACATGTTCTAGAGCAGTGGTTCTCAAACTTTTTAATGGCAAGGACCCCCTAATTGACACTTATTAGCCCACGGACCCCCATTTGAAAAGATATGCCAGGGACCCCCATAAGAGAAGATTTTTAGGGCTCTAGCAGTGATTCTCGACCATTTTAATTTCAAGGAGGTTTGACATGCATTAGGCTACGGACCCGCCGTTTAATGGCATTTCTATCTCTGGGACCCCAGTTTATGTAGTAAAATCAATGTTAATTTAACTCTGAGAGTGAACGGGTCCATTTGGTTCCATTTGTACACTTTCAGAGTTACAGACCCATAAGGGTCCATTTGGTTCCTAACTATCCATCATTTAGCTGAGGACCCCCTGGAACTCCCTCAAGGACCCCTGGGGGTCCCCGGACCCCACTTTGAGAACCAATGTTCTAGAACATTGGCATCATATGCAGGTGTTTCCGTAGCATGCCATCATGAGGTGAGGTTAGAAAAAGTAGCAGCAGTTACAGTGTTCTTGAAGTGCAGTTCAATAGACCAGTTTGTGCAACAAGGAAAGATGGAAAAACACATATTTCACATTAGGTATTGGCCCAGGTTTTTTTTAGCTTAAAGTTTGAAGTACTCTGTGAATGCATAAATCTCTATAATCGGGTCTGTGTCTGTGATCACTGAGCCATTACTGGTTGAGATTTAATCAAACTCAAACAGGATAGCCCACAGATTTAAAGATTGTCTGCACGAATGTGGCTGTTTGGTCACATTAACCCATTAAGACCTGGAACGCATCTGTGTCACTTTTTGATTTGAGCTAAAAAGAATTGTTTTACACTTTGGCTATTCAAAAATAGCAGATCCACAAGCTCATAGCGCCAAAAATAGCAGATCTACAAGCTCGTAGCGCGGCACCGAGTGCCGCGCTACGAGCTTGTAGATCTTCTATTTTTAGAAAGATCATGGAAAATATGTGCAAATCTTTGAATATACATTTTTTAAAGCGAACATTTTTAACTCAAATCTTTGCTTCTGGGGGGGTCCCTGGAACAAAATATTTTGAGATGGGGGTCCACGGCCAAATACATATCATTTTGCGGGTCCTTGACATGAAAAAAGTTTGATCACCACTGATATAGAAAAGTGCGTTTTTCAGAAAACTGTTAGGATTTAGAAGACACTAGACCATACCCGGTGAAGGGCGCAGACGAAAGTAGTTGCAAACTTGGGGTTATTGCACGTCCTGTAGCGCGGTCCCCCCGCGGTCAACCGTCCCCACGGGCAACCCCCCCCCCCCCACGGGCAACCCCCCCCCCCCCACGGGCAACCCCCCCCCCCCCCCACGGGCAACCCCCCACACACACCCCCGTCGCGGAACCCCCCGGGTCCCGTCGCAAACACACACACACACGCAACGTTTAGCGCGACACACATACGCGGCCGTCGCGCGAACACAAATAATGTACATTTTGACACGTGCCTCCCCAACAGTGCATACACGGCCGCGGAGGCGAGTGTTCTGTGTGTGCAACAGTGTAACGCTGTGGTGTGTGCAACAGTGTAACGCTGTGGGGCTGTAGATGCGACGCATGCGCACACACAGAGCCAGCGTGTGTGTGTCGCGGCTGGATTGGATGCGACGCATGCGCAGTTTGATCGGGCACAGACCACGACCCAAGACGGACGGACGGACGGACGGACGGACAGACAGAGGTTACTCAAATTATAGGAAGATTTGTAGAATCGGCCTCAGGTCTTAAAGGGTTAATAACGTGGTCCAGAAGATGAGAGAATCACCAGCCGCTACATGTGAATCATTTGATGACGGATATCATGGGTTACATCAGGCAGTAACCCAGCAGAGGGCAGTCAAGGGTGCCAGCCCCACAGGGGGGGGGGGGGGGGTAGCAGACGAACGGACAGATGGTGTAATGTCCTGGGCTATCAGAAACATGATGGCCTACTGTCTGTCATTTGTCTTGCACTGGACGTGACCTTCTGTAGTGTTCGTACCACGTGGCAGCATTTGTCACTTTGAAAGCTGTTGACATCCATGCTCAATGCTACCAAGTTTTTTTGCTTTTTTTTTTGCTTTTTTTTTTTTACCTTTTATTAGGCCTGACCTCGATTATTCGAATAGTCGACTAATCAGTCGAGGGGTGTCGTGAGTCGAATGCCAATCTCTATGAATTATGAAAAGAAAAAAACGTTTTGTTTTTCTTTTTTTAATTATTCAACTGAAAGATTGGCCTAGTTTGTTATATTAATTAACTAATAGTTTGCCAAAAATAGGATATACATCATGATTTATTGGGAGAAACCAAGCAAGTATATGTTAAATCAGACATTAAGCACCCCTACAGTCCAAATGGAATGTTCCTCTATTGCATAACATATTTTTTGCATGATTCGAATGAGTCGAATCATGCAACAATTTTTTTTTGAATACATTAGTCGACTATTGGTCAACTATAGGCAACCATTGGCCAATCAGATTCGACTATAGAAATCCTTAGTCGGGGACAGGCCTACCTTTTATTGACAGTGAGAGACAGGAAATGCAGAGAGAGAGCAGGGGATGACATTCAGCCAATAGAGTCCAGCCAGCCGGGAATCGAACCGGGGACCTGCTGATCAGAACATTGTGTGTGAACATTGTGTAGTATGCGCCCTAACTACTTGGCTATCAGGTCACACCCACCACGACAAAGTTATTTTGTGTTAAGCCATTTAGACCGGGGAAGCATCTGTGTCATTTTAAGATTTATTTGGCTATAAAAAATAGCAGATATACAAGCTCATAGCGCGGCACCGAGTGCCGCGCTATGAGCTTTTAGATCTGCAATTTTTTGTAAAATTGTGAAAATGTGTGCAAATCTTTGAATATCTATTTTTTACTTTCTGGGGGTCCCTGGAACAACATATTTTGAGATGGGGGTCCGCAGCCAAAATTCATATAATGTTGGGGGACCTTGACATGAAAAAGTTGGAGAACCACTGATTATAGCAACATTTTTTTTTTCTTAAAAAAATAGGATTTAGAAGACATTTGTAGAATCCCCAGAAGCAAAGATTTGAGTTACAAATGTTCGCTTTAAAAAATATATATATTCAAAGTTTTGCAAAAACGATTTTTCAAAAATAGCAGATCTACAAGCTCATAGCACGGCACAAGAAATCTTAAAATGACACAGATTTGTCTCGGTCTTAAAGGGTTAAAAGTGATTCTCGTAGTTGAATGGACAGGCATGGACGCGAACGAGCTTGCAGTTCAGCACTAAGTGATCTGCCTATTTTCTGTCTGTATGGCGGCCCGCACCACCATACCATTCTGCGACTAATAATCCATTCTCCCTCTAGTCTCACCCCCCCTAAGGTGGACCGATCCATCAGCAGGCCGACAACAGAGAGCTGCTGGCTGTAAACTCATTAATAAGTGTTCATCAACCAGGGGTGAACTGGGGACACGATGCAGATGCATCCCCTTATTTATTGGCTTCCGTGTGTGTGTGTGTGTGTGTGTGTGTGTGTGTGTGTGTGTGTGTGTGTGTGTGTGTGTGTGTGTGTGTGTGTGTGTGTGTGTGTGTGTGTGTGTGTGTGTGTGTGTGTGTGTGTGTGTGTGTGTGTGTGTGTGTGTGTGTGTGTGTGTGTGTGTGTGTGTGTGTGTATATAGTGTACATATACACACATATATATATATAATGAAAAAAATTGAGTCAGGAGGTTGCTGAACAGCTGAATGGACCTCGAAGCTCACAATGAGGTTGGAGGTCAAAAGGGGGTGGAGCCTGGAGTCAGCAAAACCAGCTAACCCCACCCCCCTTTGGTGGACTTAGCTGGTTTAGCAGAAAGTTTGAGGATCCAATGGAGTTAGCTGGTTTTGTCAGAAGCGCTTTTTAATGCTTTTCATTGGTTAAATATTCTTTTTACCAACACACAGACGTAAAGGGTGTTCAGTGGCCCTGATTTATGGGAAAAAAAATGTCAAAATGGAGTTTCTGGTTTCTGCCGGACAGCAACGACATATTAGTGTACAACATATAAACTCGTATTGACTCCATTGTATTGATTTAGCCTGAGGAATAGCACTTGTGGGAATGACTGTGCTTGGAATTGGAAATGTGCTCGCTCAACTTATGTCTTGTTTTACCCACTTTTTTGCTGTGACCTCCCCTATCTCCTGGTTTAATTCAGGAGACATGGGACTCGTGCTCATGGGATTGAACCCACAAGGAAGACGGCACAAGAACAGGACAGCTTGTTGTTTGTGTGCTCTTTAATTTAGTTCTGCTGAGCCGCCCGTTGTTATCCGCTTCCTGCCTTGTGTTTTGTCATTGGCTTAAGGCAATTAAATTCCCTTCGTGGTGGGAGGGCTCGCCCCTGAATCAAGTGGAGAGAGACAATGGATGGTAAAGGATGGGCTGTTTGACTATTATGGAGGGATTACAGTACCTCCAGCCAGTTAATGAGAAGAAGCACAAATACATAGTTTGAGAGTACTGAAGCAATGCAGTTTCCTGTAACTTTCACTTGGTGGAAACGGCAGTTACTCTTGGCTCCCGGTAGTAACAGATGGAAGGAGAAAAAGAATGATATTAATTTGCCCTTGGGGGCGTCGACGATGTTTACTAGAGCTTTTAAAATGGCTAAAATGGCTTCATGAATTGTGTATGGTAGCTTGTTGTGAGAAGAAGCCCTTGTTAATGTAATTAATTTAGAGACTTTCTGGATTGTTTTTGTTGTTTTTTAAACTTGCCCCAATTAAATATATACAGGCGTACTGTACATACAACTGTGAAAACAAATAAAACATTGTCATTATGTGAGATCATGTCTAGACGGGCGGGTTCAAAATCTGCGGAGAAAAATTCCACCGGATCCTATTGGTTCACCGATCTGTCCGTCAGAACCCCGCCCCGTCCCGCGCCCCTCCTCCTCCCCCAATGTGTAGCATAGACCATATTCACACGGCGGCCATGTTTCTATGAAGTCAATGAAAGTAGCCACCCCGGGTGGCGGCACTTTCAATGTTAAATTCCAATATGGCCGCCGTGTGAATATGGTCTATGGAGAGCCCTGACGTCACAACATTTGGAGCGACGCCCACTGCACTCTGGTTGGTTGGGGGAAATGAAACCCTTCCTATTCCAGGAACGTCAACTGGGTTGGTCCAGGCTTTTATTTTTTAGCAAAACTAAAAAATAAAAGCCTGGAGATCGAGGCTACAAGACAACAGACTCCCATCATTTGGTGTTTTTGGTGGTTGAAAATATGTCTCAGCCATCATTTCACTTATTTTTTTGTGTATTTCTTCATACCTAGGCCTGTCACAATTATTATATAATCGTCTAATCACAATTATTTTAGTTAAGCACAATTATTTCCTATAGTCATCATAATCGTTTCCATGTTGAAAAATGTTCATACATTTTCTCTCACACACACACACACACACACACACACACACACACACACACACTCAAAATAACAGCTGGATTTCAATCTGGCTTCAGAACATTTTGTGCATCTCGAGGCTTATAGTATGATGATGATGTTGATAATACAAATGTGGTCCCTACTTCTATGGGGTATTAGTCACTGTATATATGTGTATATATATATATGCACATAATGGTGAAATGTCTCCTCTGCATTTAACACATCCTAAGTAACAGGAGCAACGGGCGCTACGCGGGCAGCGCCCCGGGGAGCAGTTAGGGCTTAAGTGTCTAGCTCAGGGACACTTTGACACATATGGGTGCGTTCGGAAATACAGCACTGAGCGCACTGGCCAATACAAACTAATAGGCGAGTGCGCTCCGGTGCGCAATTTCCGAACGCACCCATAGTCTGGGGCCGGGATGCAAGCTGGGGACCTTCTGTTTCCCAGCCGGCATTTCTACCCATTCAGCTATAATGGCTGCCCTTTGAATAGATGTGTGAATGTCTGTGTGTCCTGTTAATTGAGCCAATAGGACCCCCTATCACGTGCCGCTCGTATACCTACTGTCAGTGGCGTAAAGTAACTAAGTACATTTATCCAAGTACTGTGCCTAAGTACAATTTTGAAGCAAATATAATACTTTTACTCCAATACAATTATTTGAAAACTTTAGTTACTAGTTACTTTGCAGATATAAATTACTACATTATAAAACATACATTAACTACTTTAGCCCTATTAACATAGGCTATTTGAAAATAGCCGATCTAAAAGCTCACAACGCGTCGCATCGCGAAGCGTTGTGAGCTTGTAGATCTGCTATTTTCAAACATTTTAGGACTTTTACTTTTGGTACTTTAAGTACATTTTGATACTGATACTTCTGTACTTTTACTCAAGTACATTTTTAATTCTGGACTTTTACTTGTAACAGAGTACTTCTACATTGCAGTATTTGAGTACTTTTTCCACCACTGGCTGGGGACCTTCTGTTTCCCAGCCGGCATTTCTACCCATTCAGCTATGGCTGCCCTTTGAATAGATGTGTGAATGTCTGTTTGTCCTGTTAATTGAGCCAATAGGACCCCCTATCAAATGCCTCTCGTATACCTCTACCCTCTACCCTCTGTACATCACACAGGTGTGATGCAGTGGGAGTTGTTAGGGTTTAAAAACACCCTCCCGGGGTCATACTAATTAGCCACAAGTACCCAAAAATACCCAAAAGTGTACCAGTCCCGTGGTCATTTGAAGTATTACAGGAACAGAATCAACACATAAGACAGTTTTTGTATACTACTACAGACAATACATTTCTTTTGGAGCCGGGAAATGCTGTGATTTCACATCACTCGCAGGCAATTCCTGTATACTTTTACTTTTAAAGTGTTAATCCTTTACATGGCCATATTTAAAAAAAATAACATAGTTGATACTTTTTCTTGCTGGCATTTTTGTGGCAATAGCCGTTCAATGTAATCATGCTCTGTAAGCACTCCTCTATATGCAAATGTACTGCCTTAACAGGAAATGATGCATGCATGCACACACAGCCAAATGCGGGAAGAGTCACTGGCTAATGAGCCGGTAACATATTTTTGAGCTTGTCTTCATGTCATGTTGTTCATGGTCTAAATAAAACACCTGACGCACTCCTTGTTTATAATCACGCTATAGTTCGTTTGAGGGTGCAGTAGCAGTCGATACTACATGCTTTGTTTTGATTGTAACTACAATCTATATCATACATGGTCAACTGGCGGCCCGGGGGCCACATGTGGCCCCCACCTTCACTTAATGCGGCCCCACAGGTTAATATCGGAATACATGATATATTATTGATTTCAGCTGTTATAATTGCAAACATGCAATCATGACCCACTTTAATTACTTCAGTCTATATTAGTAGCTTAATGACTAGTATTAAAATTCTATTCTAGTCTTTTTTATGTCAAATGTATTCGTATTTAAGTTCATAAAGTTAACATAAGTATAATTAAATGCATTTGAAATTCAATAAAATGTTTACTTTTCTGGATTCCAATTGAAAAATAGCACAAAAAAAAATGTAATCCGCTACTTCGCTATTCTATGTCACAAAAATAGCAAAAGTAGGCAATCTAGAAGCTCAAAACGTGTCGCAGTGCGACGCATTTTGAGCTTGTAGATCTGCTATTTTTTAATTGGAAAAAGTTAAAATACGGAGATAAGAGGTGTTTGCCCGACAGTATATGCAATGTGGCTCCTCTGGAGCGAGTGTGGAAATGGTGGCCCTCTCCATCATCAAAGTTGCATCACCCCTGATCTATATAGTATGGAAATGACCACCAGTCACAACAAGTATGACTAAATGTTCTAATCCACCAAAACCAAGCATTTTCATGTTTAACATTTTAATCCACTGTAATAATAAGTGTTTGGATTGATATTGAGACCAGGGCACATTCAGAGTTTCATTTGAAATGGATGCAGAATGTTTAGGCTTTTTAATGTCAACAGACCGGTTCCTTATTAGTCAACCAAACAGCTGGCACTATTATTCAACAGCTCTCATCAAGGCATGGCAGATCCCTTTAAGTGTTGGAACTGCTGTTTTAGTGTTGTGTGGAAACAGATGGGTAAGTCGAGGCATGCGTACACACACACACACACACACACACACAAACCACAAACACAAGACGTGCACAGATGTGTCCAATCCATGCACGTGTGCGTCCAGACACACAAGCTATGCAGATTATGCGAGATCACACCCCCCACCGGGGGAATCAGATGGGAGACGAGGGCCTCTGCCACTGGAGTCCTAGTCTTTCTCATGACGGCTCTGAACAGCAGCTTGCCTCAGTCTAGGGGCCAAAGCAGCCTCTTCCCTCCCTGAGGTTTATCAGTGTTTCCTGTTACACCGTAGTCTCCTGGTTGAAAAGCCAGAGGACGGCCAAGCCCTCACGACACGCCAGGGGACATCTGTCATGGCAGAATACTGTTCTTTAGTTCTAACCCTCTCAGTGCCAATGAAATAAAAAAAATATGTTCATACTTTGCCAGCAATTTTTTAAAAGTAAAACAATATCTTGGGTTCTGAAAATTATTTTCCAAAAAAAATACTTTTTTTTTTTACTCGGGATAACTTGTTCTTGGCACTGAGGGCATTCAGATAAAAAAAAATTGCTGGCAAAGTATGAACATATTTTTTTATATGGCACTGAGAGAGTTAAGATGAGCAAAAGTGAGGAATTAATCAATAATAGAATAGTTATAGAGAGAGTCAGAGGGAGGATTAACGTTGAATAAGATTTTACCGTATTTTCTTTTATTCAATCTCCACCCCATATAAGATTTGTCAAATTTTTGATTATCACTGTGTGAGGTGCCACAGCCGATTCCCTATGAACTATATAGGGCTATAGTGCGTACCAAAAAATCCTCTAGGGGGCGTCAAGAAGTGTCATTTGGTAGCGCGGACATCTTGGTGGGGCATAAACAGGTTGACTTAACATTGACCCCCACCAGTATGTCTGCAGCTGCTATGCCACGCCCCCCCGTGGTGACGACACGTTGGCAAGCACTATATAGAGAGACATTTCTTTCTCTCCAATTTGTGGTCGTTCTGCCAATTCCTCTTGAACAATGAAATACACTATATACACAGTCCCTGTCGCTGCCAATCCCCACAGTTTGTTTGGGGATGGTATATATACCACAGCATGTCTCCAATGCACATGGTGTCACCAGCCGCTTTTTTTTCACCTGACAACGAGGAGCTTTACTGGGAGGGTGTTTAAGGCGCGTGGAGGAACACACTACCCTCCCAGTTCTGCACCCTGCTGAGCAAGCCCTCTGACCAACCTGTAGGGAGTCACGTGTGCAGTAATCTCTCAAGAACAGATTCAGAGCTGCGCTTGAATCTGTCGGGGAGCCCTGTTGAGAACCCCATGCACATTGGCTACAAGTGGGCGGGCCTTCAGATCAGGAAGCAGGCCGCGCTTTACCCAATCAAAATGTAGTGGGCGGGATTTACATCTGTGCGCTCGCTTCCCACTGGAAACGAACTGAAACTCGTGTGACGATAGCGTCCTCGGAGCCGACAAAACCACGGAAAGTTAGTAACATTTTAACTTGTTCTTTCATCATAGAAACAAGTGGGTTTATAACCAAAACGATCCATGTTCCGTGGGAGAAAAGGTGTTAGTGTTCCGTGGAGAAATAAGTTAGTGGGAATGAAAACATAGGCGCACCTGAGGGCAGACCAAATTCCCCCCCCCAGAGTCAAATGCAAAAGTTAAAAACAGCAGAGGGCGCTGTTTTTCCTTTTTATTTGACGATGGGTTCCCAGATTGCGTGTGCAGTGACAAGGACACAATGCCCCTCCGGGCGTCCCACACGCAAACGGCTCCGATTGCCGGAGTGCACGGGCAAGCTGGAAGCCAATGAACCTGGTATTTTACATAAAAGGATACCCAAGCAGAAGAAGATTACAGCACAGACATATCCCTCCACAAGACTGTTGTTGAGCCTAATTTATGCTGTGCGTGTTATGTGTAAACATTAATGCACCTTGTTACATACAGTATGTGTGCATGCACTGAGTAGAACTCAATTATTTATCCCACATCATATCCCCTTAACCCATTAAGACCTGAGAAGATTCTAGAAATGTCTTCTAAATCCTAAAAAAAAATTGGAAAAAAAACCCATTTTTTTTCCCCTCGATTTTTCAAAAATAGCAGATCTACAAGTTCATAGCGCGGCACTCGGTGCCGCGCTATGAGCTTGTATATCTGCTATTTTTGAATAGCCTAAAGAAATCTAAAGTGACACAGATGCGTTCCAGGTATCAATGGGTTAAACATCT
The DNA here is from genome assembly GCF_963280865.1 of Gymnoscopelus braueri. Taxonomy (NCBI): domain Eukaryota; kingdom Metazoa; phylum Chordata; class Actinopteri; order Myctophiformes; family Myctophidae; genus Gymnoscopelus; species Gymnoscopelus braueri. Next base: position 21,878,534 of record NC_137625.1, read on the forward strand.
AAGGGTTGTAAGCAAGTCTGCTGTGATACAAATATCGTTTTCAGCGAGATGACAGATAATAGCTGTTTGCTAACCAAACATTTTGCCATTTTCTCCCTCCCTTGTTGATCCCTTGAGGCGTGCTGAATCAAAATTCATATTCCTTTCTCCCCTCTGCTGCTGCCTGCTGTAGGCTATGTTGGGTTTTCCCGTGTGTGTGTGTGTGTGTGTGTGTGTGTGTGTGTGTGTGTGTGTGTGTGTGTGTGTGTGTGTGTGTGTGTGTGTGTGTGTGTGTGTGTGTGTGTGTGTGTGTGTGTGTGTGTGTGTGTGTGTGTGTGTGTGTGTGTGTGTGTGTGTGTGTGTGTGTGTGTGTGTGTGGTTGAGCTTTGTGGATCAAGGACAGTGATAGGAAGCTCTCAACGCGTGTTGAATACCACCTGGATGCCACTTGCATACTGCACGTATTGCGTAGGGATGGGCAATATTATCGATATCACGATATATCGCGATATTTTATTTCGCGATACTGTATCGATACTTCAGTATCGATATCGCGATAAAAAAAAAAGATACAGGCTTTATGAAAAACATTCAAAGAACCTATCACAGATCTGCAGCTACTCAATATGTAGTGTATATATAAACAATATGTAGTTTTGATAAATGTATATATCGCAATATATCGCAATATATCGCAATATATCCCAATATCGTGATACGACCCAAGTATCGTGATGCGTATCGCAATATAATCGTATCGTGACCCAAGTATCGTGATACGTATCGTATCGTGAGATTGTTGCCAATACCCATCCCTAGTATTGCGTGTGTATTTGTATCTGTGATGTACTGATGGTTGGACATTTAGGGTACATCTACATATGGCCTCTTCTCTGGCCGGGCAGTTAAACAAGACAGAGGATATAGCTGTGCCTGTGTAAGACTCCAGACAGGTTCTTGAGCCACTTTCATTGCCATGGTTACTACCTGGCAGTGTCGATTTTGACAGCAAATTTTGATTTAGTTTTAGTCATAGTCTTTTGAATAAAATTCCATTTAGTTTTAGTCATATTTAGTCATCTGAAATATTTTAGTTTTAGTCTAGTTATAGTCGACTAAATCTACAGTTGATTTAGTCGACTAAAATGTATTTTGGCGGTGCCTTGATGGCGTCATAATGCCTGCTTTTACACGTGGTTGCATGCTGAAAATAGACGATCTACAAGCTCACAACGCGTCGCGCTGCGGAGAACCACTGATTTAGCAACATACTGTTAGGATTTAGAAAAACATTTTAGATATGTATTTGGCCGCGGACCCCTATCTCAGAATGTTTTGTTCCAGGGACCCCCAGAAGCACAGATTGAAGTTACAAATGTTTGCTTTAAAAAAATGTTTTGCACAAATGTTCACGATTTTTCAATGAAATAGCAGATACAAGCTTGCACCGAGTGCCGTGCTATGAGCTTGTATATCTGCTATTTTTTAGTATAAAATAATGGTTATAGCTAAAAAAAATCTAAAATGACACAATATGCCTTTCCGGATTGAAAACGTTAAGTGGCTGCCTCCCACACAGCTTACTGTAGTACTAACCTAGTTACACACACAAGACTCTCTGCTCATTGGGTTCATGGTTGGAAGAACTGGGATCCATGCAAGCCCCCAGAGTTGCTGAGAAACATTGAAGCCGCCACCCCAGTGGCCAAAGCTGGAACTGCACATGATGTGAAATACATGCACGAGCAAAACATACTGAGAGATATTTATATATATATAAATATAAATATGTAAACATATTATACATAAATACATATGCATTTACATATAAATATGCATCTCGAGTGTATTTAATAAATATCTCGCGTTCATTCCTTGACACACGGGCATCCGTAGGACGCAAAAAGGACACTAGTGCGCATGCTCATAACTCTATGGCTGCTCGAAATGTCCCCAAAAACGTCTCAATAATTCTACTTCCGGCAGGCTTCCGGGTGCTTCAAAACGCCACTGAGCAATTTCATTGAAATGAATAGCTGGGGGCGGGGCAATCCGCCCTCTAGTTATATTATACCTCTATGGATCCATGAGCGTGCACGGTGCTCCTCAAACGCTTCGGTAACATAGTTTCTTCCTATAGACCAATTATGAAACTGTGGTTTGTCAGCATCTCCAGGTGTAGCAATTAAGTACAGTACAAAAGGAGCTGTGACATACTGACTTTGTCCCCTGTGTGTGTGTGTGTGTGTGTGTGTGTGTGTGTGTGTGTGTGTGTGTGTGTGTGTGTGTGTGTGTGTGTGTGTGTGTGTGTGTGTGTGTGTGTGTGTGTGTGTGTGTGTGTGTGTGTGTGTGTGTGTGTGTGTGTGTGTGTGTGTGTGTGTGTGTGTGTGTCCGAGTCCGAGTGAAGTTTTAATTGGGATGGGCATGTGTTTTAGTGGGTTTTTGTGTGTGCAGATACAGAGCTACACTGACACTCATCCCAATATAAAAGCCTCATCCCAACATATAAGCCCTTCAAAACAGGACAGGACACCCACCCTCCATCCCAACAGTTTGCCTCTTTAACCAGAAGGGCCTGCATTCATTTAGTTTGCCTTCTGTATACCTCTGAAATAAACCATGGATGGATATCAGTCTGCATTCGTTAAGCGGAGTGTGTTCAGGACTGGCTTCTGCTCTATGATTTGTGGCTGTTGGCACATCGGAGCGTGTCGAGAGCGATTGTCCCACCTGCTGTGTTGTGTGTCCGTGTGTCCGTTTGTCCGTGTGTGTGTGTGTGTCCGTGTGTGTGTTCGTGTGTGTGTGCATTGCGTACCGGCACCGCCACAAAGCACTGCAGCCTAATTGTGATTTGTTAGCCACTTAAAAGCTGTCATCCCTGTTTTGGGCATTCAAACGAACTACAACTTAACAATACATTGCATGACGACGCATTCTGAGATTGTAGATCAGCTACTGTAGTAGTATAAAATAGGTCAAACACAGGTGCACCGTTGCTCCAATCCACACCAAACTTGGCACAAACACTGTTCAGGGGTCTGTCATGATGAGTCATGACAATAGTCACACCCCAGGGGCCATGTTAGGGGCCACAGGCACACTGTTGCTCCAATCTGCGCCAAACTTGACACAAGTACTAAATTGCACACATATGGGCACACTACAGCAGTGTCTAACATTTCAAATGGCCATACCTCGGTTACCATTGCTTGCTCTGATTAGTGAAATATAGTGCGTAGCAAAAAATCCTGAAGGGGGCGTCAACAAGTGTCATTTGGAGCGGCGGACATCTTGGTGGGGCATAAACAGGTTCACTTAACATAGACCGCCGAAGTCTGACGTCATGTACACATCCTTTGTTTGTCTACCTGGTTCGCAGTTTTCCACCCCCGTTCTGAATCCCATAGACGTATTTAATATCGCGTCAAATAAGAACTGTGTTCCAAAAATAAACAAATGACCACGGCGGGTTGACTCTTATGGATATGAAGCATCAACTGACGGTGAGAAAACGCTAATGTTACTTCCGCCAAATTAGTTACATTTTCGCCAGAAACAGACTGTATCAAATATAAGTGACTGACTATCATAAACTATACAGAACCTCCTCCCTGACAATAACGCCGACACGCGGTGTTTATTTTTGGACCACAATTCTTATATGAGACGATTCTAAGATGACCCAATGTTATTCTCCATAGAGAAATTACTTCCGCAAACCTGGGGATGAACGAGTGACGTCAGGACTTCGGTGCTCTATAGACCCCCACCATTATGTCTGCAGCTACTATGCCACGCCCCCCTGTGGTGACGACACGTTGCCAAGCACTAAATCTTGTAGGTCAAAAGTAAACGGGTAAAAACATTGCAGGCTGCATAAGGCTGACCTTATACACCGTGATGTATGCAATGCAGCTGCAGCTAATAAAACAAAACGGGTGTGTTATATATTTAGGTAATGCCGATGTGCAAGCATTGACAAAACTGTTGGCTATACTTTTGTGTGTGCCAACTTGGAGTTGGCACACATAAATCTAACACACTGTCACGGGCTATTCCTACCGGCTCACTAAATACCCTAGATAGGAGCTACCCTAACCTGAAATGTGTGTGTGTGTGCGTGTGAGCGTGTGCGTGTTTGTATATGGTAAACTAAAACAATACGGCACCGTTCCCCCTTACGTCAACAACCCCTCATATCCACACTCACCTACTGGCTACGGCCAGCCCTGGCGTTGGCCCACACTGTCACAGGTGCGGGGACAATAACCTCTTTTTTTTCTGTTATTTTTCTGTTTTCTTCTTTTTTTTCTCCCGTAGGGTTTTTGTGCTATTTATGTATTAGTCTCTGTACATCACCGACACCGGACATCACTACGGTGGGACAGTCATTAACTTCTTCTCGTACGCGAAGCTCCACTCTTCTCAATTCATCCAGAAACTACAAGGCACAGTAGGACAGCGCTATCCCTCCGTCGCTTATGTAGCCAACGTCTGGACAACCTCTCAACAGCTGGGAGCCAGGCCGGTGGCGTCAGCGAACCTTTAACAACAACAAGGGGCTAAACAAAGCCGTTTGAAGTTGTCCCACCACCATCCACTTCTGATAAGACAACAGATCAGGAAAGGGGGGGAGAAAGCCAGGCCAACCAAATGGCCACACACACACACACACACACACAACTCCCCCCCCCTCTCTCTCTCTCTCACTCTTTCTCACTCTTTTTGAGCGAATCAATCATGAATCATGTTTTCACCACAAAGAAGACATTACACGTGACCTCATGGAGAGACATGTGGACAATAATGGACAATAATGCGAAAATGTAGTACTATGCTGTATTTCCAGATGCTTGGTGTGTAGAAGTGACCTGGGCATGAACCAAGGGGACCATGGCTGATCTCGGTCATAAAATCCACGGAAGGGTCTGCTTCCCCCCCTGTGACTCAGAGTCAGCAATCCCACAGGAGATAAGGATTTAGCATAGTAATGACATTTGACCACACTTCAAAGACATTTTAGGGTATATAGATCCCACACAGACCCCACTCTTGGCTCAAAGCCGCCAAGGGATGATCTCCCTGGCTCTCCCATCACCAACCAAGGACGAGGAGGGTTAACCAGCCTTCCTAGGGCTCTTCAACACGGGACCTCCTGTCGGCTCCATCCAACCAACGACGCGATCCAAGGGACACACAAGTCCCCGTAGCACGGAGGCCTACCACGGCCTCACTCTCGTCTACCCGCGGCAGCGAGCACCGAAAGAGCACCAATGCGACCTTCTCCAAGAGGACATCACCGCGGTCAACTCGGCGACCCGGCCTCCGCCACCGTCGACGCCAACTCAGTATTACCTTTACACTGAGATTCCCGAACTCTGAGACCACTCGCTAGAACCAGTGCCAAGTTGGGCTTAGAGCGCGGCTGTGTACCTTTCTCCCGAAATCCAGAGTCTCCGGACTCAGGCCCCTATCCAGGGTCTAAAGGTGTGTTGAACCATTTTGATTTGTGCATTAATCTTAAGGCGACGTTACTGTGTTTACCAGAGAATATCTGTTATAGTTGAGCATAGCTCAGAAGGTTTTACAATAATGCATCTCCAATGCGATTCCTTCTTTTACTCTCTGTGACTTTTTCTCTCTCCTGTTTTCTTATCTCCCCACATTAACTCCATACACAACATAAGTTTCTGTTTCCCAAGCGTTGCTTTATAAATACTTGTAACGGTGAAGTCTGAATAAACCCAATTTGATTGTAACAAGGAAAGTAATGATGTGTGGTGTCTTTTGTCCGACCAGTTAAAATGTATCTCTCTCTGATTAAACAGACATTTATATAAACCTGTCCAAGAACTCACGTTACATTACAGTGACGTAAGATTCAATAATAATAATATATATATATATATACCTATATGTATGTATTATTATATTGTAATTGATTCATAAATTATATTTATATGGTTTATGAGCTAATTACGTCCTGTGTTCATATGCTGCGATCTCATCCAGTATCATGATCATTACAGGTGGTGCCCCGTGTGAGGCAGGTTTTTGTCTTTAAGCAAAGAGAAAATACTAGACTGTGTTGACAAATGATACCAAACATCTACGTTTGAAAACAAACGTGGGGAGCAGTAAGAGAAAAAACCAACAGAACGCGCACCGCGCTTGGATAGGATGTATGTCAGCAAAATTACCGTGCCCTCTTTTTAACTAAACCCTGAGTCCCACTGCAGGCAGTGTGTGCGTCAGGCAATAGAAAAAAATAGAGTGTTATTTCCCCCCGGAGATAATAAAAGAAAAAGTATTCTTTTAATGTGAGTCCAGCACTCAAAAGGTTGAAAAATATTCTTTTTAAACTAGCTACTTAGAAAGAGCCTTTCCCTTTTAAATTCTGACAAAGTTTTTACCAATGGCCAATTTATGAATAAACACCGACACTCGATGGTAATTAACTCGAGCCGGTAATTATAATAAGAAGAGAAAGCGAGATTAGTTAACACAAATCTAAGCTAAACCAAGGTAAAATTACGTCAAAACTGGACTGAGATTTATTAACTTTTGTAAGCTTGTTATAATCTCTAGTATCCTCTTAGACCGTTTATTAAATCGTCTATGAGACGAGGATCTCAAAGTGAACCGCTACTGTAATGCTTCAGCTCACTTAGAATCCTAAAAAGCTAACAGATCAGATAAAGAAAAAGAAAAATACTCGTACTTTTATTTTTCAAACTGGTCCGTAATTTAACTGGTTTCGTGACGATTGCTGAGTGAAAGACTGGGATCGTGTTTGGCCACAGATAGACTAAGAAGCAAAAGACAGCGACAGAGCTGTGTGGTTTTTTTTTTCTCTGGTCAGAATGCACAGAGCCCATTCTCAAATTCTCCAGCAAACGCCATCTTGAATTACGTAAGCAGACCCCGCCCGTTGGCAACGTGACAGCACGTACCACGGACACTAGGAGCGTAGGACTCCTCCTCCACCAACTCTGAGCTCCACAGAGCCAGGGAATTGAGGGAAAGTGGGCTCCCTTTGTGAGAATACTTCTCGGAGTAACGCTCCAAGTATCACTCACGCTGCACTGTCGATCAAGCGACAGACACCCTTATGAGTTAGTAACTATAAGTAAGCAGTTGTTAATTCTGATATCCTCTAAGACAGTTTAATACAGTCTGATGAGAAGGGGGAATTCGAGTGAATCACTATTATAGCGCTTAATAGTCACTTAGAATCCCAGTAAAACGCTTACAAATCAGACGAAGAGAAAGAGAATAGCCAAAGTCGTATCTTTCTTCTCTTCAAAACTGATCCGTAATTTAACTTGTGCCGAGATTGCTGTCTGAAGGAAATTCGTGTTTCTAACACAAAACAGCGCCGGGCCAGTACAGCCTGCTGACTGATCCTCTCGTGACAATTCAGTTGGCGCCATTTTGGATTGCGTAAACACACCCCTCCCCCGTTGATAACGTCACAGCACGGGCAGAGGCTTTGTGGAGCTAAGAACTCCACCCCCACTACAGGTCAGCTCCAGTGAGACATTCACTTGAGATAAAGATCTGTTGTGGTGACGTTGTGTGAAGACAGACTGGTATCCAGTGTTATATTTAGAGGTTGTAGCGATAAACGGTGCGTTCGAATCGGCGAGAATTTGACTGTGAGTTGACAAACAAAACCGGAGTGACAAAAGTTTCATCTGGGTCATTTGATTGACAAATCACAGACAGAGCCTGGTTGATCCAAACCCAACGGACCATATTAATTTTCTGAGTTAAAGTTTGAGCTCGTTTTAAAGTAAAGGGTTAATAAGTTAACTGCTTCATTCGGAAAGTTAATCTTAGTTCAGAATTGGAAACAGATTATTAATTTTTGTTCCTTTGTAAGAAGAAACACAATAAATCTGGCGATTGCAGAGTATTTTCGGCTATAATTCCCGGAAATTTTTCAATGTTCCGGTTTCTAAAGATACTCTGCAGATTGTTCACGTTTATTCTGAAATTTCTATAAATGGATAAAATTATTTAAAAAAAAAAGGAAAAAAAAAATTGATTTTTTTTTTTTGATTTTTTTTTTAGAATTTGGATTAAACAAAGTTTTTTTTTGGATTAATTTTTACAGATTGAATTTAGTTAAAGTTTAAAAAAAAAAAAAAAAAAAAAAGTTTTAATTTTTCAAATTGAAATTTTTTTTTTTCATACTTTTTCTCACTTCTCTCTGATTAGTTTTTCCAAAGACATTTTGTTTCCTCTCTTTTAATCTCGGTTATTTTGGGGAAAACCCAAAGGAACCTTCAAAGACTTTTCTCTCAATCAAAGATACTTTACTATTCGAACCGAATAAACGTTTATTTAAAAAAATAAATAAACTAAACTAAGGAACCTGGGATTAATAATCCCTCTTAAATTTGTAGGTCTCAAACAAAGCTAAACACCTCAAAATAATTATCAGGGAAACCTTGTCTCATCTTCACACGGCCTACTAAGTACAATTCCACTGTTACTTCACCAGTATTGCTGCATGTACCACTCCTTCTAGTTTTGTCCAAAGTAATAGCTAACACTAGCTGAACGTATTTGGACCAAATACCGAACCCTAGTAGTCGCTCCTTTCGCCCTGTCCATTAAGATGGCCTCTGTGAAACAGGTCGATGAGCTACAGGACAAGGTAAAGGATTTGGAAAGTAAAGCTGCTTTGCTGACAACAGCTGAGCAGGAAATAGTACAGCTAAAAAACCAAATTGCCACGATGGAATTAGCCGTAAAACAAACTCCACCTTCCCCCAGCGCAGGGCCTGGACAATCAGGTCCCGCTGACGCGAGGATAATTCAGCTAGAAACAGAGGCGCTCGACCTTCAAGACCGCCTCTCTGAAGGACAATTAGTGAAAACTAGACTAACCCAAGCACTCCTGGATGTTCAAACTGATAACACTGACTTTCAAAGTCAAATTAGCGACCTGCGGAATGACGTAAACGTCGCCCAGGGTACGGTAACTGTCAGAGAACGCCTCATGGGGTCCTTAAGGGCGGAAATACATGGTTTTACACAGGAAAGGCAGGCATGGCATAAATACATCTCAGAAACGGACACTCTAATTGCAAAATTGAGACATGATCTGGAAGTCTCCACACACCAGGTCACTAGCCTAAAAATTGAAAGCCAAATTGCCAGCCATGACTTGACTAGACTGGCACATAGGGACACTGTTCTCCCGCCAGGGAGAGAAGTACTTCCCCCGTCAGGCGGAGCCCCGGCTCCCCTACCGGGGATCCACCCTATGTACACTAGCCCAGGTCACGCTCTGCTAAATGGTAGTCAAACCTTTCCAAATACGGGGAGCCACCCTCCACCCTCTGTAACACCAACTGTCCAAAGGTATGAGGCGCCTCTCCCCTCCGGGCAAGCCGGCCTGAGCCTGCCGGGGCAAACCCAGCCAGTGCCACACGGTACAGGTACTCTCCCAAGGTCAGGAAACGGAACAGTGTCACCTCGCGCTAACCTAGCCGGTCAACACCTAACCACTGACGATCTAAAGAAACTTGCTAAATTTATCCCACGCTTTAACCCCACAACAGATGGGGACGTGGATACCTACACCTATTTGGAGGACATTGACTACCATTTAGAAGAATATGCCCCTGTCACGTCTGAAACCAAATTAAGACTCATTACGCTAACCTCCAACCGAGAGGTCAGCAGTTTTGTTAGACGGCAGACAGAACAAACCCGCCAAGACTGGCAGGCTATACGTGCGGCAATTATCGAGGAATTTGCCGACCACCAAAGCAAGAGTGGTATTACCGCCGCAATAGGAGTTCGCCACTCAAAGGACGAACCTATTAACGTATACTATGCAAAACTGCGTAGAGCGTACTTTGGCGATCAAAATCTACCCAATATGGAAGAAAACGAATACTTTAAAGCCTTGTTCTTAAGTAATTTGCATCCTTCCATTAAAAAGCAAATTCCCCTTGGGGTCGAACCGAGACATACGCAAGCTAACAAGCTCCGCAACCTGGCCCGAGAAGCGTTCGATAGAGATCGCACTAAACCCCAAGACCATACGGTATTCCCAATAGAAAGCCTTGAACTTGAGGGGGGGCACCCTCGCACAGACAGGTCCAACAACGGACCGGGTGACTACCCCTCACATCAAGAGCAAAACGATTGGGAACAATATGAAAGGCAAGACCACCGTGATCAGTATAGGAGAAGCGACCGCCAGTCTCCCTCCTGGAGCCGACCTCGCTCCCCCTCATACGACCGCGATCGTCCCTCCTCCCAAGATCGTAGTCCAGACCGCGGTCGCTCGCTCTCACGGTATAACTCTGGGACAAAGACCTGGATTCCCTGAGTTGGTACAACAGCTCCCAGCTGAAGTCCCCAGAGAATCACGATGGCAAAGCCCAGCCCGTGACGACAAGAATTTGAGAGAACCTAATCACTTTGTTCCAACGTATGCTTCATATGACACCACTTCACAATAGTTCGTGTTTCATCTAAAACATCAGGGGGGTCCGGTATATTTTTAACTTTTTGCGCATAGGTTTCTCAAACTTTGTGTCAAATGTTGAAAAATGGTTTGCATTATCATTCATAAAACGTGACCAACCTAAGGGGGGGCACGACGATACATACGTCAGGGTTACCACGCCAGACGTGGTGGCCCACAATGACAGCAACCCCGACCTTTATCTTGACACCAACAAGGCCCAAGCCTGTTGGACGTATGACTACCTTCCCACCACAAGGTGGGATGACCGCCGTGTGTGTTGTATTTTGTTTTGAAAAGAAAAAAAAAACCTTTATATACATTTTGCTTTGACATTTTATTCTTACACCTTTATAGACATTTTTCTTTTGCATTTTAGTTTACTTTAAGTCAAAGGTAATTTTGGGTGCAATACCCGCCCAAACGGGCTCTTGTTTTACTGTTATAAAAATCCCAGCATGCGATCTTCCCCTTTCCTCCGGAAAGGCAAGCAAACTAAAACTTTAGCGCATACTGAGTGTGGCCCTACTCAAAACCACCTGTTAGGTTTCAAAGAAAACCCTGTAGGTTCAGTTAGATGTTGGGCTAATGTCTCATTGGCACTATGTTTTTGTTTTTATTCTTTCTCTGTTTTTCTCTTCTACTGGGCCCCCATAGAGATTCAGAACCCCATGTCATACCGTGTAAACACTGGCCTTGGCCAGAGTTAACTCCCCCGGTTCTAGGACACAGACGGTCCTGATATCAGCATGGTTTTATTGATTTCTTTTTGGCCCCATTAGAACCTTCTTAGCCAACAGCCAAGCCCGGCGGGCTAAGAATCCCATAGAGAAAGAACACCTTCTTTCCTCTCTCTCTCTCTCTGTCCTTTCACCTCTGTGTCCTTACGTAGGATGCATGCCACTAGACTATAGCAATGTCGCCTTAGGGTTATTGCCAAGTCTAATGGTGGCCGCCCTAGAAGGCCAGATGGAATGTGTGCCACGCTGTGTGTTGTCTCCCTGTTATCCAGTCGCTGAGATTCCTATATGCCATAAGACGACCCGGAACCTGCGGTTCGATCCTCTAATGGCCTAGTGGGGGTTTGTAGCCAACGTCTGGACAACCTCTCAACAGCTGGGAGCCAGGCCGGTGGCGTCAGCGAACCTTTAACAACAACAAGGGGCTAAACAAAGCCGTTTGAAGTTGTCCCACCACCATCCACTTCTGATAAGACAACAGATCAGGAAAGGGGGGGAGAAAGCCAGGCCAACCAAATGGCCACACACACACACACACACACACAACTCCCCCCCCCTCTCTCTCTCTCTCACTCTTTCTCACTCTTTTTGAGCGAATCAATCATGAATCATGTTTTCACCACAAAGAAGACATTACACGTGACCTCATGGAGAGACATGTGGACAATAATGGACAATAATGCGAAAATGTAGTACTATGCTGTATTTCCAGATGCTTGGTGTGTAGAAGTGACCTGGGCATGAACCAAGGGGACCATGGCTGATCTCGGTCATAAAATCCACGGAAGGGTCTGCTTCCCCCCCTGTGACTCAGAGTCAGCAATCCCACAGGAGATAAGGATTTAGCATAGTAATGACATTTGACCACACTTCAAAGACATTTTAGGGTATATAGATCCCACACAGACCCCACTCTTGGCTCAAAGCCGCCAAGGGATGATCTCCCTGGCTCTCCCATCACCAACCAAGGACGAGGAGGGTTAACCAGCCTTCCTAGGGCTCTTCAACACGGGACCTCCTGTCGGCTCCATCCAACCAACGACGCGATCCAAGGGACACACAAGTCCCCGTAGCACGGAGGCCTACCACGGCCTCACTCTCGTCTACCCGCGGCAGCGAGCACCGAAAGAGCACCAATGCGACCTTCTCCAAGAGGACATCACCGCGGTCAACTCGGCGACCCGGCCTCCGCCACCGTCGACGCCAACTCAGTATTACCTTTACACTGAGATTCCCGAACTCTGAGACCACTCGCTAGAACCAGTGCCAAGTTGGGCTTAGAGCGCGGCTGTGTACCTTTCTCCCGAAATCCAGAGTCTCCGGACTCAGGCCCCTATCCAGGGTCTAAAGGTGTGTTGAACCATTTTGATTTGTGCATTAATCTTAAGGCGACGTTACTGTGTTTACCAGAGAATATCTGTTATAGTTGAGCATAGCTCAGAAGGTTTTACAATAATGCATCTCCAATGCGATTCCTTCTTTTACTCTCTGTGACTTTTTCTCTCTCCTGTTTTCTTATCTCCCCACATTAACTCCATACACAACATAAGTTTCTGTTTCCCAAGCGTTGCTTTATAAATACTTGTAACGGTGAAGTCTGAATAAACCCAATTTGATTGTAACAAGGAAAGTAATGATGTGTGGTGTCTTTTGTCCGACCAGTTAAAATGTATCTCTCTCTGATTAAACAGACATTTATATAAACCTGTCCAAGAACTCACGTTACATTACAGTGACGTAAGATTCAATAATAATAATATATATATATATATACCTATATGTATGTATTATTATATTGTAATTGATTCATAAATTATATTTATATGGTTTATGAGCTAATTACGTCCTGTGTTCATATGCTGCGATCTCATCCAGTATCATGATCATTACACTTATCTTCTGAAGCTTTAGTTGAGATGTGGCCTCCATGTGTACCGAATATTACTGACTCCCAAACCGCCACTCGTAACAAACGAACCGCCACGCTCTTCAAACACTTCCTCCTCCTGTCCCTGCGTTATGACGTTCATTTATATAGCCGTGCCTCCAGTGGCCGGCAGCCGCCGTTGTGACGTACAGAAACGGTGCCAAAACAATAAATGAAAATAAACAAAACATGTGTGCTATGTTGCCCACTGCATAATATCCTAACAACACCTGTTGTCATTGTTTTACAGTTTACAAAATAAATGCTATTTGCCCCTAGGGTTTAATGTTCCTTTAAGTGCATCAGCTTTCTGTCAAACATCATGCACGTGTAGCTACATGGCTTTATGTAGGCGCATGCCCGTGCATACATTTCTACTGCATGCACACAAAACTCAAGCATATTTTCACTTGTTTGAATTGCAACTACATAATTTCATCAACGTGCCTGTTGTGTATTGGGCCTACATCTCCAGTGGCACATTGTATCGGGGCAACGTCTCTCTTTATCCAAGCAGATAATTATTCTAGCACAATAACAGCTTGGCTTCTCTTCCCTCCGTGAATCTAAATGAAAAATAGATGTCGTTATGTGCTTGCTGCTCCAAACGAAATCACTGGATGAGATTGAGAATATTAAGAACCGTCTCGCTCTGAATGCACGGGCCTGCATTTCAATATGCAGGCGAATCATTTCTTTAGGGGTAAGAAGAGCTCTGATTGGTGTAGAAATGGTCTTGATTGTCTTAATGGAATTGTAGCTGATCTGTTTAAGTCAAATGCATTTATTTTCAAAGGTATGTGCATCAATGTCAAAAGAAATGTAATTGCCGTTGAGCAGAAACCAAACGTGCATAACTAGGAATAACAAACAAACAAGTCTTGATAACCCTTCAGATGGAGGGTTATCAGGTGGAGGTGGTGAGGGGTTAATGGATTAGTGTTTGTCCTCCAGTGCTGAAGGTGACCTGTAGAGCAGAGCTAAGCACAGCTACTACTGAAAGCTCTAGTCAGTGTCTGATGAGGTAATATAGCTAAAAACAGGGCTTAAGTGTTGTGTGTGTGTGTGTGTGTGTGTGTGTGTGTGTGTGTGTGTGTGTGTGTGTGTGTGTATTGTGTGTGTGTAACGGAAAACATGCATCCGCTTCACATTACATCCAAGTATTTCTGTAGCCATACGTACAGTATGTTTTGTACATACTGTATTAAAATACGTACAAGTTGAGTTGTACGTATCTTAAGTCTCTGGACTTTAGTCTGCCTGGAGGCGCCGCTGTCGCTCTGGTGTCATGAATCCGACGGTAATTGACTTTCTGTGACTCGGCAGCATTAGGGCGTAGTGTGACTACTGTAACATCCACTCTGTTGTCATTTGTAACGTTACTGGTTTGTGCTGATGTCTTAGCTAGGCTTAACGTTGCTACTCTCTTCTTCTTGGATCTGTCTAGATCAGGATGTGGCAGACAGTCATGTTTCTGGACTTTCCTTGCCAGGGCGAGGGTAGCAGCCTCTCATCGTACGCTGGCCGGGGCGATTCCTGCTTGGATTGGCAGGTGGGACACAAGGGTGGGCTTCAGGCAGGCAGATCAAATCCGGAGGGCACAGACAGTATTCGCCTGCAGAGAAGACCAGGCTCGTTTGGATATTTGTAGCGTCCTGGCGGAGGCTCCAGAGGTCGTGTCAGTGAGATGTCGGAAAAGCGAGACCCTTGACGTCACCTTGGCCTTAACTTCTTCTAGGTCAGGGGTGGGCAACTTTGATGATGGAGAGGGCCACTATATTCCACACTCACTCCAGAGGGCCACATTGCATATACTGTCGGGCCGTTCTATTTCACACAAAAATAGCAAAAATAGCCGATCTACAAGCTCTTGAGCTTGTAGATCTGCTATTTTTGCTATTTTTGAATTAGAATCGAAATTTTATTTTTTCTAAAATGGAATCATGAAAAGTTACGTTTTTATTTAATTTCAGATGCATTTAGTTATACTTATGTTAAAACTTAAATACAAATACATTGGACATTAAAAAGACAATTTTAATAGTAGTCGTTAAGCTACTAATATAGACTGAAGTAATTAAAGCGGGTCATGTTTGCAATTGTAACAGCTGAAATCAATAATATATCCGATATTAACCTGCGGGCCGCATTTAGTGAAGGTGGGGGCCGCATGTGGCCCCTGGGCCGCCAGTTGCCCATGTATGTTCTAGGTGTTGCTTGAAGGACAGTATCCGATCCAGTAGCCAAAGGTACTTTGGGGCTTGCTTGAACTCCAGGCGCTTGCCACCGACACCAATGCTTAGCCGCAGACGCCATCTCCAAAGGTAGGCTACCAAGGTGCCCATGTCTTGGTTGGTTGAGGCCATCTTCCATCGTCTTCCATGTTGGTCGTTCCAGCATGATGGCTAGGTCATCCGCTTAATCGTATTTTCTGGATGTTCTGTCCGGGAGGTCGTAGATGTAGATGTTAAAGGGCATCAGCCAGAGGACAAAACCCTGCGGGACATCGTTTCCCAGTTTTCTGAGCCTGCTCCGCTGGCCATTGCTGATCTGTAGGATGAAACTGCGGTTTGACAGCATCTCCATGATGAATTTCAATTTTTGTGTGTGTATGCGTATATGCTGTATGTGTGGGAGACATGCAGACAGATTGCACTCATCTATAACAATGTGGCTTCAATTGAAGCAGCCTACAGTACATTTGTCAGGGGGCGGGAGGGGGGGGTCAGAGGTCAATACAGACAATGACACAGTGGGGGGGGGGGTGCAATGTGAGTGCTGAGCAAGCGTCTGGCAGAGCACATTATTACACACTTCTCTCCCCGCTGGGGGTGGGGAGCGACATCACCATCATGAGGTGAGGAATAGAAGCTGCTCACTTGGGAGCTAATCGCGCTGCCTGTCACTATACCAAACCAAGGCTCCCAAGCGCCCGGGCCAGACTGTTTAGGAGCAATTAAGATTACAGATGTCACAGCAGTTGGCCAAACACTTGCTCTTCTAGGTAATTGACCTCGACAAGTCAGACACAAAAAGCCTGATTCATACGTATATGACGGAGCCTAAAATAAGCCAAAAGAGGAAAGGGAGACGATTCGAGGATATCAAGCTGTACTGCCATATCGCTCTGTCATATAAGGGCTACTGCACGCTGCAAGACATTTGCTCCGATTATGCTCTCGCCGACCTTTTTTGTCTTGCCATTTAGTCCCGCATAGTACCGCCATATTACCGTCCAGTCCTGTATAAGCCTGCATTATTTCCATTAAGATCAAACAAAAACATAATGAGAGAGAGGGCGAGCGTGCGCGAGGGGGGAGGGGGGCTGTTTATTTGAGAGGAATTGCACACAGAGAGAAATAGTTTGTGTTTATTTTGCGACGAGAGGGGGGTGGGGGAAGAGACTCTGAAACGCTGTACCCAGCAGGGGCAGGGAAATGATGTTCTCCTCTGATTGAATGTAGACATAATATTCATATCTTGCTAAGTAAATCATGACCACACATGGATATCTGGTTTATTGCGGGACGGTGCGTAGCCTATTTAAATACCGCCCGCGCCCGTAAGATTTGCGTTGGGACCTGCGGGTACCACGGATGAGTCCTGTGAAATTATCTTGCAGTGTGTGATCCCTTGTTGCTGATCAATCGTATAGTGTGAAAACCACATTATTATGACAGAAAGAGACTGGTGTAGTGTGAAATACATAATGATCTGATGACTCCCCGACGACTTTAAAAGTCATACAGTGTGTAGCTGCCTTAAGTCACTCTGCAGTGGCAAGGTTTTTAGTAGAACGGGACCGACCGATTATGCTGACCACTGACTTTGAAAGGAGGACACCTATAAGGATGGTGTTGGGGTGCACAGCACGCACACACACACACACACACACACACACACACACACACACACACACACACACACACACACACACACACACACACACACACACACACGTATACATGGGGCACCCAGTAAGTTTGTTGCAGCTGAGGAAATGAGAGTGAAGCCAGTGAGCAGATGGAGGCTATTTCTATCGGCAATGATTATTTCAACTTTCTTTTTCTTCTCACACTGACAGTGTGGAATCCATCCCCCCCCCCCCCTCCCAAATAGCTGGTGGGGCGGGCAGGGGGAAGAGCGTAAAAAAGATGTCAAAGTCTTTTAGGGGTTGGGGAGACGGAACTCTGGCGTTATCTCATCCGGTCTGTTGTACTCCATTCAGAGCTCCTGAATAATTAAGGATATATCTAAGCTTAGCTCTCTGATAAAAGGTAAAAGTCTTTACTATTTGATATAGATGGAGTGGAGGAAAATGTTAGCTATTTTCAGCGAGAACATGCTGCACTGCACGGGAGGTACAAGGTCATCTCCGCCTACGCGCTCAACTTGAAATAATTACAGTTCTGGCATGATTGGCTAATTACAGCACACAGGTAGTTCCATTCTTTTGCAGCACGCACACGGAGAGATTGGACCCAAAAGTAAGACATTTTTGTTACAGGGCTTTTAATCTGATGTTATTTCCCCTGCTGTGTCTACCAGACTGTGATTACGGTGACTGTGATTTCGGCGTTGTTGCAGCAGACACACGGTAATCTACAAGTAATGAGAAAGATACAGAGGCTGGGCTCGATAATGTCTTACTCAACAGCTTTCAGGCCCACTTGTACTCTCATATAGTAATAAACAACTTTGTTTTTCCTGACAAACTTAAAGAAAACAGTCCCCATGTCCTTACTTGCACTTAATTGCCTTTCTCCCATGTCTGGACTTACACGTTTGCCTTGGAATGAAGAGGCGTGTATACCGCTTGGCCTTAAGTAAGCATAACTGTACTCATTTCAATACCACGCTTAAAGTCTGTGTTTGAAATGATCTCTGTGAACTCTTGTCAATCCTATATAAAGTTGCAAAAAAAGGATTTATTTCCTCCTGTCAGAGTAGCCAGGGCAGGGTCAGTCTGTGGGTGTTAAAAGTGCCGTCTATTCAACACTCCATATTGAAATAACCTGTATGTTTCACCCAATTCACCGTTCTCCACATTTGTTGCTAATTCACATCCATGGGCGCTTTGCTTTAAAAAAGCATGGCACTGCACGGCTCTGCAGAGAATGTGTTAGAGGTGTGTGTGTGATGGGAAAGATGTAGAGGAACGGGATTAATCCAGATTAATGTCCCCAGTTAGGATTTTGGATGTTTCAGAGAAACCCAAACACACAGTTGGGGACACGGTCGACGTCCATTCTCTCTCTGTCTTTCTGTTGCAATTCTTAGGCAGTGGTGTAAAGTGACTAAGTACATTTACTCACGTACTGTACTTCAGTACAATTTAGAGGTATTTGTACTTTACTTGAGTATTTCCAATTTCCCATACGTTTACTTCTACTCCACTACATCTCAAACTTGTGAAATGGGACATCCTGCATAATGAGTACTTTCTACTTTTGGTACTTTAAGTACATTTTGATACCAATACTTTTGTACTTTTACTCAAGTAAATGTTTAATTCCGAACTGTTACTTGTAACGGAGTACTTCTACATTGCAGTATTGATACTTTTACTTAAGTAAAAAATGTGAGTACTTTTTCCACCACTGTTCTTAGGGCATTGAGCCGGATCTCAATCACTGGACCTCGACACTCCCCATAGAGGGCAGTGTTGAGTTGCTGCTGTCAGACATAACCTGTCTTCCGGGCTGCAGAAGATACTGTAGATGTAATGAACATTCATTCTCTCTCTCTCTCTCCCTCTCCCTCTCCCTCACTCTCTTTCTATCTTGCTCGCTGTCATTCTCTCATTCTCTCGCATACTTAATCTTCCTTTGCACAAACTCACATTTACTTTGAAAGCACATGGAAACAGGAGATAAAAACCATTGAAGCGGTTAAACGTGTTTGTGGGACACGTCAAACTCTCCCCATATCCTCCTTTTTGTGCAAGCAACGGTTTTAACGGATGAGTTATCGATGTGATTTGCAGTCCCTCGTCTTGGGCACAAACAATGACTGGAGACGTGATGTTATTTTAAGGGAGTAGCTTAGTTAACTGTTTACAAAGTGATTACGGTAGTTGATATTATAAAGTTCCTCTTTTGCAATTTTATCGATAGCTTCGGAAGGCAATGCAGACGTAAATGAACATTAAATGATAGAGAGACCTGTGCTTTATCAGAGTCGAGGGGAAGAAATATTTCACCTTGTTTTCTTTTTCAGTGTGGATGTTTAGATGACTATAGACCCCTTAACTCACTGAGTGCCAGAATTATTTCTGGCTATTTCTGGCCAGTGCGTAGTAGTAAAGTGTAAAAAAAAGTGCTTAGGAAGCGAGATGCAGCCTTTTTCAGTTATAAGTTAAACAAGGAGTGGATGGAGCTGCAAATCTTCAGATAATATCTTGGGTTCTGAACATTCTTTTCCAAAAAAAATAAAAAATAAAAAATTTAGTTTTTTTTTTCAAAAACACGTGAAACACGTGATTGGCACGTTGCACCATAGCGGTAAAACATGTGAATGGCACTCAATGAGTTAACAGACGACGTCACACTGGTTGCAAGCGTCATACTGGTTGCAAATGAAACCCATTCTATCAGGTCTCGCCATAGGGCGCGCAGTAGGGCTTTCACCACGACTAGTATAACCACTAGTCGACCTTGTTGGTACTAGTCGAATAGTTGAAAAAAAAAAAAAATACTATTATTATTATCCTCCTGACTTTATTTTTTATCAAAAGGGGGTCAAAAGCCCAATAAAAGCCTATTATTGGGCAATGGGGATCCTTGGAGACGCTGCTGTGGTGCTGTGCTGCTGTGCCAGAAGCGCTTCCCTTAAAACGCCATAAAAATAAGGGCAGGAGGATAATAATAATAGTAATATAGTAGTAGGATGGCATTAAAACAATGCCCCCCCCTAAAAAAATAAAAAAATTAAAATAAATGTTTTTAAATGTAAATTTTGACTAGTCGACTAGTCGACTACTACTTGGTCAAATGAGTCGACTAGTAAAAATCATTAGTTGTGAATGCCCTAGCGCGCAGCACTAGCCAACACACAAGAGGGGGTCGGGGTGCGCTGAAACCAGCGCACCCGGAAACAACAGGTTGAGAATTGATTGCATGAAACAATCACATGTGCATCCAGTCTCAATGTTGGTAAACAAATGATTGGTCTATAGGCCTGGGTAAGAAGGGATGAATCTTGTTCTGTAAATGCGTTGAAGAAAGGAATATCAAATGGGGTCGTTGTATGACAGCTTGATTGTAGTGCACTGTGCTTTTACTGTTTCGCTAAAAGCCTCGATTATAGCTTGACATTTCAATTGCTTTCCTGTGAACGTCATTGCACTGTAATTCTGTTCCATCTGATTATTTTTTTTATATGAACAGGGCTCTTGGATCAAGAGGGACAGTGAGTTAGTTTACATTTGTTGTCATCTTAGATTGAGATCAAGTGTGTTCTATGTGACGGGGACAGAGAGAGTGTGTCGTTTTATACTTTATTCAGTGATGACGAGGCGAACCTTATTTTGCTTGCCAAAAATCTATTGTTTTTCTTTGAGTGAAATAAGGCTTAGAGTGTCATCAGTAAACATAATTCTGCTGTGAGGTGAATGGATGTGTCACCAGAATGAGAATGAACCCATCTTCTATGCTCCAGTCTGCCAGTCCTGTACTGTAACACTTAGGCCTGTCACAATTATTACATAATCGTATAATCGCAATTATATGAGATAATCATAATTCTTTTTTATAATCGTCATAATCGTTTCCATGTTTTTTGTTTTTTTTGGAAAAAAACAGAATTGTGGAAATAGCAGATCTACAAGCTCAAAACGCGTCACATTTGAGCTTCTAGATCGTCTATTTCCACTATTCTGTTTTTTTTTACACGTATGAAGTTATTAAATTATGCAAGTTATTTGTCATATCTGCCCTGTGCACCTTTTGTTGACGAAGCCTAAAAGCCAAACGGAAATGTAATTTGTATTCATAATATTCTAATGTTCAATGCCAGAAACGCAATTAAATTGTTTTTCGCAATTACGACAATGAATCCGTCAAGTAAAATGTCATAATCGTGACGGCCCTATTAACACCAGTCATGGTGTCACCTCAGTGTCAGTGGTATACACCCGGGGACCCCCGAGGGTGCCTCGTCTCCCCGCCATAGCATTGACGATGCTGATTTATCGCGACTTCGTAGACTTAACGAGGTGAAATGGATCGACAGGCTTTACTTGACAATAAATCATTGGTCGGTAAACGCTTGCACACTGTATGGCTAATGAAGGCACAGGCTGGAGTGGGGAAGGGGTGTTTTTATGTCAATTCATGATCAATCTAGGCTAAATACTAGGCTGACCGATGAAGGGCCTAAGTCGTTGGTTCTCAAAGTGGGGTCCGGGGACCCCCGGGGGTCCTTTGGGGGGGTTCCAGGGGGTCCCCAGCAAAATGTGTTCATATAGAATTACAATAAAACATTTTTTTAACCATTTAACCTTTTATATTTTGGCTATTCAAAAATAGCAGATCTACAAGCTCATAGCGCGGCACCGAGTGCCGCGCTATGAGCTTGCATATCTGCTATTTAAAAAAAATCGTGAATATTTGTGCAAATCTTTGAATACAATATTTTTTTAAAGCGAACATTTGTAATTCAAATCTTTGCTTCTGGGGGGTCCCTGGAACGAAATATTTTGAGATGGTGGGTCCGCGGCCAATTAACATATCATTTCGGGGGTCCTTGACATGAAAAAGTTTGAGAACCGCTGGCCTAAGTTATACCACTCTAATCCAACTTAAGAAGTCTCATCATCTTTCAAATCACCTCCTGTACGTCTATATAGAGAGGCATTTTATATGTGTATCGTTATGTAATCAGTTTACCTTTTTTTGTTGTCGTCCACAAAGTGTTTTATAACTCTTTTAAAAAGTGCTCACGCCTTCATTCACGGACAAGGGCAGGCCAGCTGTCGTGTCTAAACCCCCTCCTCCTCCCCCCCCAACCCAACCCAACCCTGCTACCATTCTCATCGTGTATTTTGAACCTGTGTTTTGTTGAAGCCCGTGTCAGGTCCCCGGGTGGGCCCGTGTGTGGAGAAAGTGGAGTGCGCGGGGGGGTTAAATGGGGGCTGGGGCTGATCCCGTCTGCCCTGAGCTGGCCCTCGCTCGCCAATTTCTGCCTCTGTCCACTGGAGCTGAAAATAGGACTGGGGCTGCAGGCTCTCTCTCTTTCTCTCTCTTTCTCTCTTTCTCTCTCTCTCTCTATCTCTCTCCCTCTCTCTCTCTCCTTCCTCACACAGCTCACTGGTGGAGCAGAGCAAAGAAGAACATTGGGGCTCTTGACTTCACGGCGCAGTTCTCGCTTCACCTCCCTCTGCACGTCTCTCTCTCTCTCTCTCTCTCTCTCTCTCTCTCTCTTTCTTCTCAGCTCATCTCATCTCTGTGGACCTCGAGCTCATGTTAACCCTTTAAGACCGGGATCTGTGTGTCATTTTTAGATGTCTTTTGGCTATTCAAAAATAGCAGATATACAAGCTCATAGCGCGGCACCGAGTGCCGCGCTATGAGCTTGTAGATCTGCTATTTTTGAAAAACCAGTGAAATTTCGTGGCACAATCTTGGATTGTATATATTTTTAAAGCAAATATTTGTAAAATATTTAGTTCCAGGAACCCCCAGAAGCAAAGATTTGAGTTACAAATGTCCGCCAAAAAAAAAACAAATATTTTTTCAAAAAATAGCAGATTTACAAGCTCATATGAAGCTTGTGTATCTGCTATTTTTGAATAGCCCAACGAAAAGAAAAAAAATTACACACAGATGCGTACATTCCGGTCTTAAAGAGTTAAACCTCTCCATTTGAGAGTGATGTTCTCTCCCACTGATCACCCCATAATTTCATTGAGTATGGTTAGTGTATTCATATATATACAGACTGAAGCTATTAACAGTCTCAGACTAATTAACGCCTTGTCCCTAATTGCCGGCGTGCTCGACGCGTTTCCTACAGCTAGTCGCGCTAAAGGATAGGCACCTGATCAGTGGTGATTTGATCTCATGCTTGACAGCCAGCACATTAGAACCACCACAGACACACTCTGCTGGCTAATTGGATGGGTTGGCTTTATATCTCAGCCCAACACAGTAATAAAGATAATCTCCCAAGATGGGGGGGAAATATAAAAATATTAACACATTGATTGCCAAGATATTAAATATAGTTTTCTATCCCTTTGCCAGCGTAATAACCTCAATCCGATGATATTTGAAACGCCGTGGAAGTGACATTTGTGTCCCAAAAAAAAAAAAAAAATTGTCCCTGTTGGTTGCCGGAGGTATCCATAGGAACGACAACCTTCCAACCGCGATCCGCCATTTTAGGGCTATGGCCCGTTGAAAACGGGTGGTTTTCAATGCAAAAAAAAAGAAACCTTGTTACAGCTGTTTTTCTGAAAATCCCATCGTTGGGATGAACGGATATGACGTTTTTTTGCGATGGCGTCACATCCACATACTGCTTCTCTGAGTGACGATCGATCATTCCAAAGCTGTGTTAGGGTGCCCCTTGTGGAATTAAAAAAAAAATCGTGTTTTTTTTAAAGAACGCATCAATGCGATCTTGGCCATCAAAGTGTTTTGATTTTTTAGATTTGAGCTAAAAAGCATTATTTTACACTTTGGCTATTCAAAAATAGCAGATATACAAGCTCATAGCACGGCACCGAGTGCCGCGCTACGAGCTTGTAGATCTGCTATTTTTTTTTAATCGAGAAAATGTGTGCAAATCTTTGAATGTATATATTTTTAAAGCAAACATTTGTAACTGAAATCTTTGCTTCTGGGGGGTCCCTGGAATAAAATATTTTGAGATGGGGGTCTGCGGCCAAATACATATACATTTTGTGGTCCTTGACATGAAAAGGTTTCAGAACCACTGATATAGAAACATATGTTTATTCAAAAAACTGTTAGGACATTTTGTAGAATTGGAACCTCAGGCCTTAATGGGTTAATGGTGTAATTTCCTTTCATCTATCTGTATGGATTGAGTGATCTCATATATATATATATATATACGTCTGTACTGTGTGTCCTGGTGTGTGTTCTTCACCCAGTTTTTCCCTTTAACCAATTTAACCGTCTCTATTTTGGGCATGTACAGGCAAAAGTAGAAGGAAAAGAGAAATAGCGAGTATACATTCGTCATAGCACAGATTGAGGTGCAGTGGTGGAAAAAGTACTCAAATGTTTTACTTAAGTAAAAGTATCAATACTGCAATGTAGAAGTACTCAAGTAGTAGAAGTAGTTACAAGTAAAAGTCCGGAATTCAAAACGATGGATGTTGGGAACGATACAAGTTGGAAATGCATCATGACCCACCCGGTTATGCAATCCTTGCTCTCCCTGCCCCCGCTCCTTTTTTCTTCTTCTACCTCTCTGAAAAACAACAAAATGATGGAGCTTGTGCAAAAACAAGATATGATATATTGTCATATTATACCAGGACAGGTTGCTTATTTCTCTCACTAAACATGGCAACGTTTTTAGATCCCATATTCTGAGAGGACATTGAGCAACAGCGGCACTTACCATAGAGTTGCATACAGTGGCTGAACACAGTATTGTGGGTCGTCTTTAGATCCCATATTCTGAGAGGACATTGAGCCCTCATTGGCTAAAGGACCAGCCAATGAGGAAAAAGTGACGCGAAAGTTAGGACTAGCGAGTGTAGCTGTAGACCAGGTTTTGCAACCTGGTAAAAATATTTCACCCACTTCTTTACACCTGTAAGCCAATGATGTGACACTAAAGTTGATCCTACTCTGATTCAGTGAAGTTGATATACTGTGTATAGTCATCTCTGACATTGATCTCAGACAGTCTCTCTCATGTCTCTGTTTTAACTTCTGTGTCACCTGTGATTTTTCCTGCTTCCCCTTTTTTTCTTTTGTCAGAGGTATCTCTCAGAGTTTTCTA
This sequence comes from Gymnoscopelus braueri, assembly GCF_963280865.1. Lineage (NCBI taxonomy): Eukaryota > Metazoa > Chordata > Actinopteri > Myctophiformes > Myctophidae > Gymnoscopelus > Gymnoscopelus braueri. The sequence continues at coordinate 21,903,654 of NC_137625.1, forward strand.
CCGGTAAAACCGTGCACGGGGTGATACCAGAGGCCTGGCATCAATTAGGCACAACAAGATGAGAGCACTGCAGCACATCAATATTTATTTCATCTGCATATAGATGAGACTGGGTTTTAACCCGTTAAGACCGGGAACGCATCTGTGGGTCATTTTAAGATTTCTTTGGCTATTCAAAAATAGCAGATATACAAGCTCATAGCGCGGCACTCGGTGCCGCGCTATGAGCTTGTAGATCTGCTATTTTAGAAAAATTGTGAAAATGTGTGCAAATCTTTGAATATATATATTTTTTTTTTTTAAGCGAACATGTTTAATTCAAATCTTTGCTTCTGTGGGGTTCTGCAGTTTTTTGAAAAAAACAAATCTGCTATAATATCAGTGGTTCTCAAACCTTTTCATGTCAAGGACCCCCAAAATTATATGTATTTGTCCGCGGACCCCCATCTCAAAATATGTTGTTCCAGGGACCCCCAGAAGCAAAGATTTGAGTTAAAAATGTAGATATATATACAAAAAGATTTGCACAAATGTTCACGTTTTTTTTCAAAAATAGATCTACAAGCTCGTAGCGCGGCACTCGGTGCCGCACTACGAGCTTGTAGATCTGCTATTTTTGAATAGCCCAAAGACATCTTAAAATGACAAAGAGATGCGTTCCCGGTCTTAAAGGGTTAAAGGAGCCATTTGCTGATGAACCCCTTCCCTGACTACCAAGACCTCAGATGACAGGAAGGGAGGAGGTGTGTGGGGGGGGGGGGTAGAGGAGCAGAAAGAGGAGCCTTGATAATATAATGAGATAGACATTTCAGGGCCAAAGGTGTCCGTGTCCCATGAAGCGTTTTGTGATGCAGTTCAATTAGAACTGCTTTGGCTGCTTTGCAATTTTCTTACATTTCTTTCCACTTTCCATCATGATAGTAATGGTGAGCGTGACTTTACCTGTAAGTGCATCCTTCACCCACCACTGCATTCCCGTCCCAAAGACATTTATCAACATGGTGCCTATTGCCCCCATAGGTCAAGGAGCAAGTCTCGGCAGCTCATTGGTCGAACAACTTGAAGCATCTGTGTCATTTTTTGATTTGAGCTAAAAAGCATTATTTTACACTTTTACAAAAATAGCAGATCTACAAGCTCATAGCGCGGCACCGAGTGCCGCTTGTAGATCTGCTATTTTTGAGGAAAAAAAAAAGTCAAATCTTTGCTTCTGGGGGGGTCCCTGGAACAACATATTTTGAGATGGGGGTCCACAGCCAAATACATATGATTGTGGGGGTCCTTGACATGACAAGGTTTGAGCACCACTGATATAGAAACATATGTTTTTCAGAAAACTGTTGGGATTTAGAAGACGTTTGTAGAATCGGCTTCAGGTCTAAACGGGTTAATGCTGATAGAATGTAAAGGCGCCATTGTCAAACTGGAGACGTTTCCCCCCCATTAGCCTCTGGGTAGACTGCTTGAATGTCTCTGCCCGTGCCCGAGATTGTGAAAAATAATTAGCTGGTCAAAAGCAACTTGAAGTACATGAACCAGCATGCCCCAGTGATGGGCCACAACGGGTGCAATTTCTCATTGTGGCCTCTAGAAAGGAACATAAAAAGAAAAGAGAAATGCTTCAAGAAGCATGTTTCTTTTTTCAACATACTGTAGTTATAAGTATAATGTAACACTCACTAATACACAAAAATGTGCACAGACTTTAAGCACTAGAGGTTCGGGCCTCTCACACCAACGTTGCACCACCAATCCGACTGATATGACCATGTATGGAGATCTCTGTATCTGTCAGTGCTTTTATTCCCATATATGGGCATGCCCCCTTTTGTGTCCATATAAGGAGCTGACTGATTTGTTTGCGCCTGATGCCATGACGACGCATTTTAACACATTGATTGCCAAGATCGCATCGATGCGTTCTTTCAAATCCATCGCTTGAGTGCCAGGATTCCAAGGAACGCATTGATGCGTTCTTTTGAATTTTCATTGTTTAATCTGTGATCGCACGGTCCTGTTTATTTCTCATCAACACTTTCGTTTTCCACTTACGTCACACTCACTCGGAGCCGGATGTAAAAAAAAAAAATCATTTCCGGGTCACATTGTTTTTCTCCGGTGATTTTCGGCCAGAATAAGGAAAAACACGTTTTTTCACACGGTATAAAAAACGAACGGACAGCTCAACTTCTATTTTCTTTGGTCCGGGTGACTAACAGTCATCGTCGTAGTGTATCACATCGTTTTCAGGCCGATCAGCGGATCAGGGACTGTCGAAAACATAACATCCTGTGAATGACCGGATATGACGTGGGCCTGTTTGGGAGGGGGCGAGCGAGGTGATCAATGTGTGGATTTGCTGCTCTCTACTGGTGGAACTGTCGTATGTGCTTAACACCATAATCAGAAAATGTATTTGAATGAAAAATTACAAAATTAAAAAAATTAAAAAACACGCAAATTGCTGGCACAGGGGTGAGTACATTATGAATAAACTCTGGCAGTCAATGTGTTAACTTATATTTTTTATCCCACGATTTTTGTAACCCATTTTTTCACCCAGTCCCAATTGCCCAACCTGTAATCCTGGGTGCTACTCTCCCTCTGCCAGCCTGGGGAGAGCCCCGAACTGAGCTCATGCTTCCTTCAATGCATGAGGAGTGAGCAGGCCGCTTCTTATCACCTGACGGGAGAGTTTCCCCGGTAGGACCATAGCGTGTGGAAGGAACACGTTATTCCAACCAGTTCCTTTCCCCTCCATCAGACGCCCCCGGCTGACCAGGGGGAGGCAGTATAGAGACCAGGATTACTGCATGTTTTTTGTGAGGGTACCTACCCTATAGGGGACACAGGGAGAACATGCAAACTCCACACAGAAAGGCGACACATTGAGTTTAGACAACACACTCCATATTTGGACGTAGCTGCATTGGGAACTCCTTATATGGTTATGGCGTTATGGCTGAGTCATGGTGACATGAGCGTGACGTCAGAGGTCCCACCCACCCACCGGCCGGTCCTCCCTTATAAGCCAATTTTAATGTAGGATGTGCTCTCTCAACGTGTGCACAAACTGAGTAAAGATGAAAACATGGAGATTACCACAGAAATACTGGTCAAAGATGAGTCACAAAAGGAACAGCCCCTAAGATAGACTCCCTTCTCTCCCATTACTGAGGTCTCTCTATTGAGTGTTCTTATTTCAAAACGCCCTCCACTATGGGCTGGCTGTGCATTTCATGAACAGGAGGGCAGAGTCCGTCGGGAGCCCTCAGCAGTAAATTGCCAGTATAGATCAGCAGTGGGAAAAACAGTGTTAGCCCGTTTAGACCGGGAACGCGTCGGTGTGTCATTTTTAGATTTCTTAGGGCTATTCAAAAATACCAGATCTACAAGCTCGTAACGCGGCACCGAGTGCCGCGCTACGAGCTTGTAGATCTGCTATTTTTGGAAAAGAATCGTGAAAATGTGTACAAATCTTTGAACATATTTATACATTTTTAACTCAAATCTTTGAATCTGGGGGGGTCCCTGGAACAGGAATAATATCCCTGGAATATTTTGAGATGGGGGTCCGCAGCCAAATACATGGAATTATTTGGGGTTCCTTGACATGAAAAAAGTTTGAGAACCACTGATATTACAGCAACATAGGTTTAAAAAAAACAACTGTTAGTATTTAGAAGACATTTGTAAAACCCCCAGAAGCAAATATTTGAGTTAAAAATATATATTCAAACGATTGGCACACATTTTCACGATTTTTCAAAAAAATAGCAGATCTACAAGCTCATAGCGCGGCACTCGGTGCCGCGCTATGAGCTTGTAGATCTGCTATTTTTGAATAGCCCAAAGAGATCTAAAAATGACACACATTATGCGTTCCCGGTCTTAATGGGCTAACAGTGTTTTCTCTTTTCTTCGGCTGAATTGCAACGGCTCACCAAACCCGAGGTCAATTTCCTCAACTCTGTGGAATGGAAACTTTTGTTTCTTTTGTTTCTTTTTTCTTTTTTTTATGTTGTACCCGATGCCTCCAATGGCCATGGAGCAGAAAGAGGTTGTTGGTGTTTACGTCTTCTCTAATTACCTCCAGGCTCCAGATGAGTGGATGGCACTGACCGCTCCTTAGTTTGTAATTACCCTCCGCAGACGCAGAAAATCAATGAAGTGCTTTGTGGAATTATTATTGGGGGGGAAAAGGGAGGGCGCAATAATGGCTTGTTTTTTAACACTGTCTTGTCGCTTGTCTCTTTTTATGAGGGTCTTCCAGGAAATGTATGTTTCTCTTGTTACTTAAAGGGGAATACCACACATTTTCAACATTGAACTATGTCTTTAATACACCTTAGAACTGTTGTGTGAAAATAAGAAAAAAACTCCTAGAACTGGATAATTGATTGAGGTCATGTGATCCAGGGGATACGCAGGGTGTACTTTTGGCTGAGGGGGCGGAGACAAAAGTACACTGATCACATGACCTCAATCAATTATCCAGTTCTAGGCAACATAGAAGGGGGGGGGGCTTTTTTCTTATTTCCACCAGCTCTAAGGTGTATTAAAGACATAGTTCAATGTTGAAAATGAGTGGTATTTCCCTTTCAGAGCATCAGCTGACAGAGTGAATAACATTTGCTTAACTATTGCTTGAGATAGTTAAGACGTTTTTCTATGTCTTATTCCTGAAAACTGATGGTGAATAGTTTTTTTCCCCCTCCTGTATGATACTGATAAATATTTTCTCTTCTGGTGTTTTTATTGTTTATTTAGGTAGGAGAGTCTAGAGAGACAAGAAACGTGGGGCAGAGAGAGGGGAGATGACGAGGCCTGAGACAGTGATATTTCACAACGTTTTGTCAATTGCAGACTAGTCTTGCGTAGCCAGTATGTGAAAGCAGATATATGATATTTATATCATATACAAACAGCGTGACTGCACGCTGTCTGTGTGTTTTTCTTTCTGTACGTGTACAGTACAGTATGTGTGTGTATGTTGCAGTTGATGGGTGTTTCCAGTGGGGTTGTTAAGTTAGAAACAGGACTATGCCTGTGTTGGTAAGCTGTGTGACCCGTTGTGGGGCTGCCAGATGCAATTGGGTGAGAAGGCCTCTGAAGTGCAATGGGATTGGCCGCGTGCGGTGGTTATTTTGACAGTGCAGGGTGTGTGGGAGACCTGGTGAACCAACAGTAAGAGTCAAACCAGGCTAGCTACATGTACCATTAAGTAAGTGTGTGTGGGTGTGTGTCAGTGTTGATTTTGAAACAATTCCATTTACTTTTAGTCATATTTTAGTCATCTGAAATGTTTAAGTTTTTGTCTAGTTGTATTCGACTAAATACCACAAGATTATAGTCGACTAAATCTACAGTTGATCTAGTCGACTATAATGTATTTTGGCGGTGCCTTGATGGCGTCGTAATGACAGATTTGACACTTGGTTGCATGCTGAAAATAGCCGATCTACAAGCTCAAAACGCGTTGTGCTGCGACGCGTTTTGAGCTTGTACATCTGCTATTTTCAGAGCACACCCGAGCACAACCAAGCATAAAATGACTTGTCTTTTAGTTCTACTGGATCTCTTCTCCACTCATCCCTCCCAGACATTTTAGTCTGATTTTTATTTGTTGACGAAATTGTCAATATATTTAGTCTTAGTTTTAGTCAGCGTACCTTATATTTATTTCGTTTTTATTTCGTTTTCGTCAGTGAAAAAAGGTAGTCGACGAACATTTTTCGTCATAGTTATAGTCGACAAAATCAACACTTGTTGTGTGTGTGTGTGTGTGTGTGTGTGTGAGAGAGATAATGTAGGAATGAGTGTTGGTCCACAACACGTGTGCATGATGCATGTTAAGATCTTGTCAGTGTGCAAGAAATGAAATAATTGGAAAATGATTGACCTATGTTGGTGGTGTGAAGCACTTGAGTTAGTGTGTGTACTGTGTATGTGAACAGACAATAAGAAAGAGGCGTGTGTGTGTGCCTGTGTGTGTGTGTGTGTGATTAAACATGTCTCTCCCCCTCTTAGAAATTCCATTTCAAATAAATATTTCACTGATGTTTCCCCTCCGAGCCTCATAATGTCACAGTTCATTAAAAGATAATTGAAACGGAATATTCAACAGCTTGCCGTGTGCGCACACACGCCACTTTACCCCATTACACTACGCTGGAGAAACATTTACATAGGATGTCGTGTCTCACAGGCTGTGTGTTTGTGCTCACAGGAGCTGAACCTTTGGTTTGTTTATCATTTCACATAATTCATCTCGGCCGTCACAAACTAAAATGTAACGGGGACATGAGATAATATGCAAACCATGATTCAGCCGGCGTATTTTTTTTTTTAATCTTAACTTTCATCAGCCTCCATTAACGGATATTACCACCAGGCTGGAGAGGACCAGAGCAGTGCCTGCACGGGCCCTGATTGGGTTAGCTCAATTAGATTGTTCCCAGTGAGAGGTGTAATAAGAACTGGTGCTGTATCAGTGACAAAGTGTTAGGAAGTGTGCAGCCCAAGCCCAGCCCAGCGGCGGCCATTACTGCTCTAGCTATTAGCTAGTGACCCATTAATATCAATATAGCCCCCAATTTCCTCGTCCTGCGGCTGTTCTAAAGCCCCCCCCCTCCCCCCTCCCCGACTCATCCATCACTCGGTTGCAACCTGACATTTCAACTCCACGGCCCCTAAGGCTGACAAACATCATTTTAACCCATTAAAGACCGGGAACGCATCTGTGTGTCATTTTTTCGATTTCTTTGGGCTATTCAAGAATAGCAGATATACAAGCTCATAGCGCGGCACCGAGTGCCGCGCTATGAGCTTGTAGATCTGCTATTTTTTGAAAAATCATGAAAATGTGTGCAAATGTTTGAATATATCTATTTTTTAAGGGAACATTTTTTACTAAAATCTTTGCTTCTGAACAGTTTTTTTTATTTTATTTTTTTACTTATGTCGCTATAATATCAGTGGTTCTCAATGATATGATATGTATTTGTCCGCGAACCCCCTCCATCTCAAAATATGTTGTTCCAGGGACCCCCAGAAGCAAATATTTGAGTTAAAAATGTATTTTCTTTTTCAAAAATAGCAGATAAATAAATATATATATTATATATCTGCTATTTTTGAATAGCCAAAGAATGACAAAGATGCATTCCCGGTCTTACTGGGTTAACATGACGAGGCCCGGTCATGGAAAGCAAAATGTGAATACGTGTCTCTGGCCGCTGTAGAAGTTCTCTGCCACCGATGAATGTGGATCCAGCTCTCCTCTCCTCTCCTCTCCTCTCCTCTCCTCTCCTCTCCAGGCCAGTATAGATTTTACACAGTTCACTCAGACATAAATGGCTCTATCATGGGACAGTGGTGATTACTGGACACGGGCCCCACCTCTTAAATGAAAGCCCAATTAAGAAGCAAAATATTGATCCTCCCTCCCTCCACTCCTTTCTCCACCCCATTCCACTCATATAGAGAGAAATGGATCTGTCTGGGGTCCCCACCAGCCAACCATGTCGACCCCCTCCTTTATCTAGTGAGGAGTGTCTCTCTGGGAAGAGACACTCCTTCAAGGGAAAATCGATTATTGTTTTCCTTTTCTGCTTATTGTTTGTTTAGCAAAGTAGTTCAGCGTCCATATAATCCAGGTGTGATTAAACCCATGGGGTTAACCATTTCTTGCATGATGCTGCCAATAAAATAAGTTTTGACTTGTTGCAAGAAGTCAAAACAATACAATACAATAATGTGCGGGCCTATTTTTTTAATTGTATTTATTGAGGCTTGCATTCAACAGGCTTTTAAAGCAGTGGCTCTCAACTCTACCAGTGACATCATCGTTAGGCAGGGGTTTTTACCAGCTTGCAAGCTGGTCTAAGAAGAGACTGACCAACTAGTCATCCATGTGTTCCACATATTCTCGACATATTCGCGACATGTTTTCAATCATTGGCTGTCCTTTAAGCCAATGGGGATACTTTCCTAGCCTGGTATCCAGCCTGCTTCGCTACGTTCGGCTGACTTTTTTTTCTCTCTTCGCTTCTCAGTCTGGAAAGCCTCCTATCTCCAAGGGAGGCGGGACATGCCAAAAGCTTCGAAACCTAACGTGGCTTCTGATTGGTCTGTGGTGCGGGGCGGGACCAAAAAAACAGTGTGATCGTTGTGATTCGTCATTCGTTTGAACAACATCCAATCAGCAACGACGTTGCCCAACGTAACATACGACGTTGCCCAACGTAACATATGTAGTTCCAGTGTAGTTCTGCAAAACCTTCCAATGGGAGGCTTTCCAGACTGAGAAGCGAAGAGAGAAAAAAAAGTCAGCCGAACGTAGCGAAGCAGGCTGGATACCAGGCTAATACTTTCCCATACTCTGAACGGGCGGTCTCGTCCTCCCAAGCTATGGTACTAGACACGCCTCTCGCCTCTATGCCTGTACTATACACGCCTGCTGTCGGTTCAAATCGCTGTGACACAGAGTAATATATAGGACAACATTTAAGTAAAGTACTTGAGTAAATGTACTTAGTTACTTTACACCACTGCATACGAGCATGCGTCCGTTCTGGCCTAGCAGTGTTGCCAGATTCTGCGAGAGAAATAAGCAACAGGTCTATGAAAACAAAAAAGTCACACACACACACACACACACACACACACACACACACACACACACACACACACACACACACACACACACACACACACACACAGAAAAAAGAAAGCAAGCTGGTATACATGACTAACTTATTTTTTTTCAAACAAGATTTCATTTTTTAAAATGTTATTAACACGCTTCTATTATAGCATGTTAACTTTCCAGGAATAGAAAGCCTGCGGTTTCTATTACCTTGGATTCCCCATCGATGATGTCACTGGTAGGTAGGTTTCTGAAATGTCCACAGCCCTCCTCTGAGACACAAATGGGATAGACAAAATAGTATAATGAGCATTGGTGAGGACCAATTATGAAGATAGGTTGAAAATGGGCGAAGTCGTCCTTTAATGTTACTGTATACAGTATGTAAAGCACTTTCCTTGTTGTTGAAATGTAAGTACTCTGTTACAGGTAAAAGTCCGGAATTAAAAATGTACTTGAGTAAAAGTACAAAAGTATTGGCATCAAAATATACTTAAAGTACGAAAAGTAAAAGTACTAAAAGGTTTGAAAATAGCAGATCTACAAGCTCACAACGCGTCGCATCGCGGCGCGTTGTGAGCTTGTAGATCGGCTATTTTCAAATAGCCTAGGTATAAAATAGGGCTGAAGTGGTTCATGTATGTTTTATAATGTAATCATTTATATCTGCAAAGTAACTAGTAACTAAAGTTTTCAAATAATTGTAGTGGAGTAAAAGTACAATATTTGCCTCTGAGTAGAAGTACAAGTACTGAAAACTGGAAATACTCCAGTAAAGTAAAAAATCACACCCTGTGTGAAGTGGGCGGTGTCTTGCTAGCTAATCACAATACTGAATGGAGTCAACCAATCATGTACAAAAGATAAATACATTTATTGAAACACTCTTTATGATGGACGAAACCATAACTTGAAAAAAACAAATATTTGGTTTTTTTCAAGTTATGGTTGCTTATATAGGGCTATGCACATGTGTCATGTGACACTGGCCAATCACAGTCCTGAATAGACTGTGATTGGCCAATCACAGCGCAGGATAATTCTACAAATTTCCTGGGCCCAGATCACAGCGCAGGAAAATGTACATTTTTCCAAATCTCACTTATAGGGGCGGTTTCACCGCCCAAAAATACCTCAAAATTGCACTGAAGTACAGTACTTGAGTAAATGTACTTAGTTACTTCACACCACTGATCATTAGAGACCTGCAGCTAGCGCAGCTAAAAATGAGTTGCTGCTGAATTCGAGGAAAAAAGTCTTAACTTGGCATAGCAGCTGTCTTTTCCTGTTTCAGGCTCGAGTTCGCTAATGTGTGTGTGTGGTGTCTTTGCCTCCGAGGCATAGACGTACCCAGGCAGACAGAGTACATGAAAGCGGGGATAACAGTGTGACTGAGAACGCTGCTACAGTACATTACATTCTTGTGCTGTGTAAAAAGGAAGGTACATTTCTCTCTTAGCCTGCGGTGGAAAGTAACTAAGTACATTTACTCAAGTACTGTACTTAAAGGAGGAGTTCACCCAAAAAATTACGTATTTTCTATCAATTGCACACCCTATGAAGCCTTGAATCCATGGATTCTTTTTAGTTTTTGTCGCATTCTTAAGCTAATAATTTGATTCCCGTCTCCTACCGGCTAATGTATCCGGTAGGAGACACAAAGTAGATTATTTGTGTCTCCTACCGGAAATACACACGGTCATCAAATTATTGTCTTAGGAATGCCACAAAAACAAAAATAAATCCATGAAATCAAGGCTTCATGGGGTGTGTAATTGATAGAAAATAAGTAATTTTTTGGGTGAACTCCTCCTTTAAAGGGGAAGACCACCCATTTTCAATATTTAACTATGTCATTAATATAGCATAAAGGAGTTGTGTGGAAATAAGAAAAAAGTTCCCCCCTTTCTGTGTTGCGTTGAACTGGAGGATTGATTTTGGGTTTAACATTGCAAATTACACCGTGATGACTCATCATGGTGTAATTTGCAATGTTAAACCCAAAATCAATTTGGGTTTAACATTTAAAATTTTTAACATTTAAAATTTTTCTTATTTCCACACAACTCCTTTATGCTATATTAATGACATAGTTAAATATTGAAAATGGGTGGTCTTCCCCTTTAAGTACAATTTTGAGGTATTTGTACTTTACTTGAGTATTTCCAATTTCCTATACTTTTACTTCTACTCCACTCCACTACATTACACTACACTTAAGTAAAGAATTTGAGTACTTTTTCCACCACTGCTTAGCAACCAAGTACTACGAGAGCACCTGACAATGGAGAGAGGTCCAGTGTTTTTGAGGGGACAGATGCATTGTTTTACCCGTGGCGTGGATCTGTACTGTAGGGGTCGAGCCATCTAGAAGAGTGTCTGTGTGTGTGTGTGTGTGTGTGTCCGGGACTAATCTCACAAATCAGTGGACCAATCAATGCAGATTTCTAAGGAAGTAAATCAGAATAATTTTCATGTGTTTTATTTATTTATTATTAATTTAAAATTATTATTATAACTTTTTTGATATTTCAACTTTTTAAAACGTTTATTTTATACTGGAAGTGAGAAGAGGTCGCATTGGGCTGAAACTTTGCCCGTATATGGAGATCACTGACGTCTAGAGACTGGCCACACAGATCAATCGATCAGTTCAATTGATCTGATCAATTGTGTTCTGGCTTGGATCAATGAAACCAACATAATGTACTTCAAGTTCCTATTTATGGGTATCGCAATGAAGAAAAAAATTAACATGGCATTTTGTTTTAACATTAGCTCTTTTTATTTTAATATTATATTGAGGCAATCAATTTCGGTTCCACAGATAAATATTGTGAAAATAGCAGATCTACAAGGTCACAGATGCTTTGTAGATCAGCTATATTCAACATGTTTGCCTCTTTTCTTATATAATATGACAATTTGGCCAATTTTTGACCAGTTTTTATATAGTATAGTTTGTTGATTACTTTTGATACAGTAATGGTGTTTATCTTTTTTCAATATTAAAAGGTCTTAAAAGTCCTTAAGTTGTCATTTGGGGACCCCCAAAAAAATCATTTGGGGACCCCCAGGTTGATAAGCACTACTTTAGTCAACTGGCACAGTGACAACTCCACCATGTTCTGCAGTTCTAGTGAACCAAGGATGGAGTTGGTTCCCCATCCACCCTTTTTCTTTTTTTTACAGAACTGTGACTGTGACAGATCCGTCTTCCACAGTCGGTTCCTCTCTGGAACAAGTAGTTTCATCTCGCCGAAACTTCACCTCATCTTGCTCCATCTCCACCCCTACTCTTATCTATTCGTACGTTTCATTCTTTCCACCTTTCTCGACCTTCAGACCCCTTCCCTTCCCCTTGGTTGAGCTGCACGTTTTGTTTTCGTTTGTCATCACCCTCTCTCTCATCTTCCCCATTGACTTACTATTTTAACCCCTCCTTTCTTGCAGTAGCTGCGAGTGCCTGCGGAGATGAGTGTCATTGCGTCAGACATGCTTTGTATATGGTGGCTGCTCTTTGATAGTCCTGTCTACTTCGTCAAATAGCTAACCTCGATTACCGCCTGCGACGGCAGAGCGCGGCTCTCACATCACACCAACTCACATTTAGATACATTGAAGCCCATCCACTGGCTTTCCCTTTCATCTGCTGACATTGAGAATTAATAAATGAATACCTACATGTATGGATAAAGCAATGAAAACGGGGGAAACTAGGGTGAAAGGAAGCAGGCATAATAATGAGATGGGAAAGAGAGAGAGAGGTTGGAAATGAAAGCAGGTGAGAGAGAGGAGAGGGCGGGAAATGTGTGTAAAAAGAAGTGGAGAGATGCAGAAAGGGAATAGCAAAGGAGATATGATGGGGCGCGAGAGGAGACAGCTTATGCTGCAAGAGTCATTACATCGCTGCGTCTGAGCAGCGACTGCTCCTTGAAACGTAATTCTATTTGATGTATTATTTGTCCGCCACGCGACGGTGGCTCTCTCTCTCTGCGCGGTGATTGGCGTTTTTGTTAATACCTGTCTCCGTTGGAGTATGCACTCATAACCCATTTAGACCGGGAACGCATTTTAAGATTTTATTTGGCTATTCAAAAATAGCAGATCTACAAGCTACGAGCTTGTAGATCTGCTATTTTAGAAAAAACGTGATTTATTTTTGCAAATCTTTGAATATATATATTTTTTTAAGGTGGAAATCTTTTACTCAAATCTTTGCTTCTGGATGGATTCTACAAAAAAAAAAAAAATGTTGCTATCAGTGGTTCTCAAACTTTTTCATGTCAAGGACCCCCAAAATTATATGAATTTTGGCCGCGGACCCCCATCTCAAAATACTTTGTTCCAGGGACCCCCCAGAAGTTGTAACAGAGTAAAAAATGTGCGCGACAGAAAAAAAAGACATTCAAAGATTTGCACACATTTTCACGATTTTTCCAAAAATAGCAGATCTACAAGCTCGTAGCGCGTTTGCACACATTTTCACGATTTTTCCAAAAATAGCAGATTTACAAGCTCGTAGCGCGGCACTCGGTGCCGCGCTACGAGCTTGTAGATCTGCTATTTTTGAATAGCCAAAGAAATAAAAAAAATTACACAGATTCCTTCCCCGGTCTAAATGAGTTAAGCAGTCGACAAACTTACTTTGGCTTTCGGCTCGCTGCAATCCTGTTGCGTCCTCCTCCCGATTGCCTGCTGCTTTCCCATGATGCATAGTAAGACTCCTGCGGCTTGCTTTACGACCGCTGGTTGCAATTCTTTCGCGTTTCTACCAACGAGAGGCAATTTATATGCACTAGCTCAAATACCTTATACGTTTTGTGTGAGTGCTGAGCTAGGCGCTCGCTTGGTAATGGCCCCATTTCTACTGCTCTGTTTCCCCCATCGATCCGTGCCGTATAGCGGGGGCCATTGGGAAAGGCACAGAGGCGTGTGATGGACACGTTCCATTTCCTGCTCCAGCGGCACTATCAACGTGTAGGAGATCAGCCTGTCTTGTTCCCCATCGGGCCAAAACGGACCCAGGTCTCCTCGACCCCAACTCAGAGACTAAATACAGCACACACGTGCCACACACCTGCTTGCTCACAGAGTGTCAGCACACATAACATTCCAGTGGTGGAAAAAGTACTCAAATGTTTTACTTAAGTAAAAGTATCGATACTGCAAGGTAGAAGTACTCCGTTGCAAGTTAAAGTCCGGAATTAAAAATGTACTTGAGTAAAAGTACAAAAGTATTGGTATCAAAATGTACTTAAAGTACCAAAAGTAAAAGTACTGAAATGTTTGAAAATAGCAGATCTACAAGCTCACAACGCGTCGCGATGCGACGCGTTGTGAGCTTGTAGATCGGCTATTTTCAAATAGCCTAGGTATAAAATAGGGCTAAGGTGGTTAATGTATGTTTTATAATGTAATAATTTATATCTGAAAAATATCTAGTACTAAAGTTTTCAAATAATTGTAGTGGAGTAAAAGTACAATATTTGCCTCTGAGATGTAGTGGAGTAGAAGTAAAAGTACAGAAAATTTGAAATGCCCCAGTAAAGTAGAAGTACCTCAAAATAAAAGTAAAATTGTACTTAAGTGAGTAAATGTACTTAGTTACTTTACACCACTGCACATAACATGCACACACACGAGTACACCTAGAGCAGTGGTTCCCAAAACAGTGTACCAAATAAGCTCACCGGTGAGACAAGTCCACATTTTCTACTTTAGCATATTTGTTAGTGCTTGTTTATGATGCATTCATTGGACTTGCATTGTATTTGCAAATATGTATTTAGAGTTTGGTCTGCAATCTGCATACAAGCCAGACATTGGGTCTACTTGGCCCGCTTTGTGCGTTGCACCCAGGTCCCCCTTACTAGTGACACCTGTGTTTGATTTGTCATTTAACTCATAGATATAGAAACGTAGATACCTCATTGGCCGCTGCAGTTCGTTGGAGCGACCTGTATCGCGGCCGCCATATTAGCGGGGGCACGCTGCCACTCAAAGTGACTACTGGCCAATCACAGCGCGTTGACTACTGGCCAATCACAGCGCGTCTTTTTCCAGGACTTGTCGGAATGTAGTTGTCCCGCCCCCCACCTGCCTCTGATTGGCCTAGCGAACGTCCCCTTCTGTGACGCACGCGGAAGTTTCCGGCTAGCCCTGCGGAAGCGGAAGCGCGCCCGAGATACAGACGCCTCGGAGTCGGAGGAGGCGTCTACGATGTCTATAATTTAACTGAGAAAGGCTCTGCCGAAGTGCGTCCATATGTTTGCCCGCGCCAAACAAAAATAAAAGAACCTAAAGGGAATTACATGAGTGCTGGTGGTGATCTTTGTGCTTGATATGAACAAGTCCAGGTATGCCTGGGATTTTGTAATAACCACACATTATTATTGCAATATATACACAAATCAATAGTTATATAATGTTTTGTATTTACTATATCAGTACTTGGTGAACACTTGAAATAGCAAAAGTATCAGATCTACAAGCTCAGAACGCGTCCCAAAGCATCCACATTGTGAGCTTGTAGATCTACTATTTATGAATACAGGGTGTGCCTTCAGATTTTGACTTAGGCATAAAAAGTCTGATTTAGGGTAATAATATCCATGGGACTGGGGTGGGCTGAGACTGATCCGCAGCATCAAGCAACAGCAGGCGTACAAGTACATGCAAGTAATCACCGGTGGATTGGGATCAAGTATACGTTAAATGGCAGCGCTGTCAAAGCTAATTGACTTTGGTGGAACATTGTCATTTTAAAGCCAGAGCTGCTTTTTTTTATTGACAGACTAATCAACAGAGCAGATGATGTACCTGGTGAAATTGGCATAGTTTTAAGTCCACTGTGGGCTCTCTAATTAGTCAGATTATCCAAACAGCTGTTTGCAAGTGCCCCCTCTCATTTATACATGCACATGCACACACACACACACACACACACACACACACACACACACACACACACACACACACACACACACACACACACACACACACACACACACACATAGAGTCATTATGCCTCGTATGTGGATGCCCAGGGTCCCAGGGAGGCATAAATATTATGAGTAAAGGCTCTAATGACGGTGCCCTCAGCGCCAAACGAGTGTCAGCGGAGGCTTGATGCAGAATTGTTGCTGCTTGGAACTCAAAGTGTTCTGGCTTTCCGAAGAAGGCATTAGTTTGGAGGGCTTGTTGACACAATTCCATTGAAATCCTTTTACTGTGTGTGTGTGTGTGCGCGTGTGTGTGTGTGTGTGTGTGTGTGTGTGTGTGCTTCTGCATGTGTGTGCTTTTGCGTGTGTATGTGTGCAGTTAATGGCCTTGTTAGCTTGTTTTGAATCTCTGTTCAGCACAAAGCTGCTTAAGTCTTGGATAGAGGACACCTACATTGCATTGTACTGGCGTTGAACTGTGGATTACACACTGTGTGTTGACCTACCTAGGAGTGTACCATATGATTGCCTCTTTTGAGGGCCAAATTGTTGCGTCCGATTGGGTTAATTCGCCATTTTGAAGAACCCTACTGTAGGCAACCGATGTTTTGACCCGTATTTTGTAAAGAATTTTGAGAAACTTAAAGGGATATTTCACTTTCAAAAAAACTTTTTGTCATTTTATCATCTACTCAGGCCTTTGTGAGCCCCCCAGACAGTTTTTAAGTTGCTTTATTAATTATTTAGATATTTGATATTCATTTTATCAGACACGCCCCCTTCCTATACAAACCCATTGTAACTTCAAACTCCATTAGATTCATAAAAAACACCCGTCCTTGGTTCTGGTGACTCACCCTGCCCTCCTAATGCGTGAGGGGGTCGTGTTTTTCCGATTACTTTGGTCATTTATTTTATTTACATTTTTTATTGTATTTTATTTTTTTCATTTTCCAAAAAATAAATACAAAATAAATAAAAAAAAGTAATTGAAAAAACACGGCCCCCATTAGGAGGGCAGGATGAGTCACCAGAACCAAGGACGGGTGTTTTTGATGAATCTAACGGTTAAAATGAAGTTTGAAGTTACAATGGGTTTGTATAGGAAGGGGGCGTGTCTGATAAAATGAATATCAAATATCTAAATAATGAATCAAGCAACTTAAAAACTGTCTGGGGGGTTCACAAAGGCATGAGTAGATGATAAAATGACCAAAACATTTTTTGAAAGTGAAATATCCCTTTAAGTTTCTATTTAACTTTAAGGTCGGGAAGGGAACGCATGTGTGTCATTTTAACTCATTGAGTGCCATTGACGTGTTTCACATGTTTTACCGCAATGGCGCAACGTGCCAATGACGTGTTTGACGTGTTTTTTTTGTGAAAAAAATGTTCAGAACCCAAGATATCATTATCTGAAGATTCTTGTTTAACTTATAACTGAAAAAAGGCTGTATCTCGCTTCCTAAGCACTTTTTTTTTTTCTTAAAAAAATAAAATCGCACTGGCCAGAAATAGACAGAAATAATTCTGGCACTCAGTGAGTTAAGATTTCTTTGGCTATTTTTTGAAAATCGTGAACCTTTTTGCAAATCTTTGAATATATATATATTTTTTAAAGCGAACATTTGTAACTCAAATCTTTGCTTCTGGGGGATTCTACTTTTCTTTATTTTCCCCCCTTTTTTTCACTTATGTTGCTATAATAACTTTTTTCATGTCAAGGACCCCCTAATGATATGTATTTGGCCGCGGACCCCCATCTCAAAATATGTTGTTCCAGGGACCCCCAGAAGCAAAGATTTGAGTTAAAAATGTTTGCTTTCAACAATATATGCAATCAAAGATTTGCTAAATGTTCACGGTTTTTCAAAAATAGCAGATCTACAAGTTCATAGCGCGTCACCGAGTGCCGCGCTATGAGCTTGTAGATCTGCTATTTTTGAATAGCCAAATAAATCTTAAAATGACACACAGATGCGTTCCCGGTCTTAAAGGGTTAAGAGCATTTAACTTATAAGCAAACAGATACAAATAAACACATAACTTTTTGATAGATAAAATGTATACAGTATATACTGTAAAATAAACATTTTCTGTAAAAATTTGCGAAAATAGCAGATCTAGCTATTTCCAAAGTATAGTATAAGTATAAAATAGGGCGTAGGTGGTTAAACAGTACACGCAGTCCTAGTACTACAATGGGGGAAACCATAGTAAATAGAGTACCAAGTCTGTGACAAGCAAAGAGGAGAAAGACGCTGCATGTTTGTGCACAAAAAAGAGCTTAAACTCTCTCTGGGGGTTGCAGAGCTGTTGTTGTAGCCGAGTGCTTTACCCAACCTCACTTCAACTGTGGTAATCAATGCAACTCAGGGTTCCCACAAGTCCTGGAAAACGACAAAATCATTTAAATGTCCTGGAGAATATATCGTCCTGGAAAATATTTTATGTGTTCAACACGTGATGATTGCAGATTAGGTTTCCGTAAGGTAGGAATCGGTTAGGGTAAAAAAGAAAAGAAAAGGTATAGCCAGTAGCTTTGTGTTTTATGACGGCACAAATAGTTAGAATGTACCAATCCTTTAAAACCTGTATTTTTTGTCTAGGTAACGCAAACGCAAATCCACTGAGATGTGATTACACTTGTAATTGCTTCAGCTTCACTTCAGTCAAATGGTCAGACATAACCGGATCCTTTAGCACTGTAGGGCTGCAATTAACAATTATTTACTAATCTGTCTTGTCGATATAGTTTTATTTTGTATTATTCAATTTTCAATATATATATTTTTAAATTATTATTAACACACTTTGCCTGCCAATAACGCATATATGCGTTCTTTAGAATCCATCACTTGCCTGCCAATAACGCATATATGCGTTTTTAGATTATTTTTTTTTACTTTAAAATTATTTTTTTTTACCCAAAGACCAAGGAGATATGATTTTTTGAAGATCTAGACTCCTATCCACTTCCTTGTTAAAGGGATACTTCACTTTCGGGCCGGGGAAACATTTAAAAAATATATTAAAAATAAATGAAAAAAGTTATGGAAAATTCATGGCCCCCTCACGCATTAGTAGGACACTCTAATGCGTGAGGGGGCCATGAATTTTCCATAACTTTTTTCATTTATTTTTAATATATTTTTTAAATGTTTCCCCGGCCCTAAAGTGAAGTATCCCTTTAACTTAAAACTTAAAAAATCTGTATCTCCTGAGTACTTCTTTTTTTTCAATGAAAAATCTCTGGAAGGCAACAGCTAAAAATCTGAAATAATTCTGGCAGTCAATCGGTTAAAATCATACTGTGTAACCTTTTCCAATTAAACAAATACATTTTGACAACTTCTATAAAAACTGTTAAACACATGACATTCGCACCAATATGATGAAGCACTGGTAATGTGCCAGAGATATAATATTTGTTTATGTATTTCACAGTTAAATACCATTTCTGACGACTTGTTACGTTCCAAAAATATCCTCGGGCGCTAGGACCCTGCAGAATTCCTTTTTGAGTGGTACCTCTGTATCGACGAACACTGTAATGGCGATGGAGCTACAAGGGATGTCGACAAAAAGACTACTAAAATAAATGTTCACAGTAGGACTTCTATCTGTAAATAGACCATAAAATATAATAAACAAAATGGTGGTGAATACTCATCACCAGTTATCTGAACTCATGCAGACACACATCAGTGACAAACGTAACATTCGTTTTATAATATACTGCCTCCCCCTGGTCAGCCGGGGCGCCTGATGGAGGGGAAAGGAAATGGTTGGAATAACGTGTTCCTTCCACACGCTACGTCCTACCAGGGAACCCCCCCTGTCAGGTGATAAGAAGCGACTTGCTAGCTCTCATGCATTGAAGGAGGCATGAGCTCGACTCTAGGCTCTCCCTAGGCTGGCAGAGGGAGTGTAGCGCCCAGGATTACATAGACAATTGGCACTGGGTGAAAAAATGGGTTACAAAATCGTGGGATAAAATTTTAGGAAAAAATAAAATAGAGATTCACTCATTCATAATAGCTTCGATACCATTCATTTATACATAAAAGGTGTTGCACCAATTTATGAGTGTCATCTTTTAATGATTTCACTGCCATCAGTCAGCAGCTGCTCTTATGGTTTTTAGACTCCCTTACAGGCTGTTCTTGCACATTCTCTCTCTCTCTCTCTCTCTCTCTCTCTCTCTCTCTCTCTCTCTCTCTCTCTCTCTCTCTCTCTCTCTCTCTCTCTCTCTCTCTCTCTCTCTCTCACACACACTCCCAGGGGATTCTTGTGACACCTGCTGAGCTTAAATGATGCAGTCTCAGCCTTCTGAAGAGCCACATCAGAGGGTTTTTTTGGGGTTCACCCATCTGCTTGTTGAAAGTGTTACCATGCCTACTTACATTATGGGCTCTTACAATAAGTTAGTTAAGAATGTGAGAGCTAAGTATTTTTCTGATGCAGCCTAATTCATGCCATTAAACATAGTTCAGTCAGGAACACTCTTTTACTTCCTGCATGAGGTCCATTGTGTCTCACATTCACTGTTTGCGAACGCAGCGGAAGGAGGCGCGCCTTCGGCGCAAGTGGAGCTTACTATGACATCGTGCTCGGCTTGTGTGTCTCTCTGCGTCTCTGCGTCTCTGTGTGCACTGCCTGTGTGCACTGCCTGTGTGCACTGCCTGTGTGCAGCCAAGTAAATGTCCAATATAGACGTACCATACATCAAATGAAAGGTCTTTGAAAACTGAACACACCTGTCAAGGTTGCGTTTAAGCCCACCCCTTCCCCCGGAAGCCACGCCCCGGAGAAGCCTCCTAAAAACTCCCCATTGAAACCCCATGTTAAATGAAAAGTGCCCGAATCGCTCCGAAACTTTTTCTACCCCCCCTAAGTGGGGGTCTACGAACAAATACTTCGGGCTCGGATTTTGGCTCCGCCCCCCGGAAGTGGGTGAAACAGGCACTTCAAACACTTTGTTGAATTGTTCAAAAACATTAAAAGTTTTTTTTTTGTGAATTTGTATTTTTCTAAGATGCTCCTTTTAACGCAGATTTTTTTTGTATTTTTTATATATTTTTTTATTGGTTACTTTTTTTTAAATACTTTTCTTTCATTTTTTTTTTTTTTTGTTGGCCTTCGCTTCCCGCGTTCGCGCGTCTTACTTGTGATATTATGCCCTCCAATTTATTATGGATGTGTTGGAAGTAGTTGCCCTTTACCTGCTATGCATTTTTAATAGCTTTCTATCTTCTGGATCAGTCCCTCATTTTAAGATTGCTTGCTTTCAGCCGCTTCTCAAAACACCTCTTGACCGAACCATAGCAATTACAGGCCCTTAACTCATTCCCTGCCAGACTTATTTCTGGCTGTGTTTGCCCACTGCCAGCGATTTAGTGTTTCTTATAACTTTAAAAGTAAAAAAAAAAAAAAAATCATTATGATCGCAAGTCCAATTGTTTCTAAACACACCGGCGATACGTGCACGTCGCTCAGACAACAGACATTCCGATCGGGGCGGAGTCTGTGTCCACCAGCCCAGCGTAAAAACACCATGTTTCGCCATGTGAACGGAAAACGCACGTACTTTTTCACCTCGCCACAGACCTCGCTAAATCCCTTATGATCGCGTGTTCAACTGTTTGTAGACACACAGGGTAGTTGTGTGAGTGGCCCAGAGAAGACATTTTCAATCGGCGACGTTCCATTTTGCAGTAGTAGCAGTTTCTAAACGGCGTTCCACGGCGGAGAAAGACAAAGCCGAGATAATGGCGATTTAGCGGAAGGTTTAGAGCGGCGGCAGGCGGAAACGGAAATCTTCGATTGACGTCATTTCCGTATCCGGGTGTGCTACAATGAAATGTGTCACTTCGAGAGATGAAGGACTGTGAGATCTTTTGAAAATCAACGTTTTTTTGCAAAATTACGTTTTTTACGTCAGTGGCGGATTTGGTAATTGGAAAAAAATACACGCAGCAACTGTCGTCGGGAACGGGAGTCGAACCCGCGACGCGCTGTCAGGCTGGACCGCCACGCTACGGCCCAGGCCACGAACGATCTTTTAATGAACGCTGACAATGGTGATGGTTCCTTCCATACTTGTTCAGTGCAGCATTTGATGTCATTGATCATAACATTCTTATCAATAGATTAGAAGTAGTGTTTAGCAGTGTTTTACATCATATTTGGCAAATCATGTTTTTTTTTGTATCAATTGGCAACCATGTTTCCCCTTCCTCCCCTATAACTTGTGGAGTGCTCCAAGGTTCAATTCATTTTTTAAAATTATTTGTTTATATGATGTAGACTAAGGCTGAACAGTTATGATGATCTATTCTACATACTCAACCTGAAATGAAAAAATGCACAGAATAAATGTATTGGGGCTGGGGACCTTCTGTTTCCAAGGCGGCCTCTCTTCCCATTAAGCTATGGAGCTCATTCAGATGTGTAGCGCCATGCACCTTCACCAACTCTCAGTGCGTTTTTTTTCAAGTTCAAGCATGAGATAGATTATTTCAGATGGAATGAGAATAAGTCATCTGTATTCACACACACAGACTGGCCGCTGTGGGGCATTTATTTTTTATTTGCAACTGAGGGATTGGCCTGTGTGTGCAGACACACACACACACACACACACACACACACACACACACACACACACACACACACACACACACACACACACTCTCACACACATGCTCGCTCGCTCGCACACACATACACACACACACACACACACACACACACACACACACACACAATCCCCAAGCTCATTGTTTTTGAAGCGCTGTCACGCTGGGGCTCACATCATCTGTCACGTACTTCTCTTTTGCCTTCCCACTTCCACTCCACCTCTCCCCGCCTCCCCTCTGCCTTTCCTGCATTCCCCCCATCATCATCATCGTCACGTTGTATCTGTGGTGATGATAGCCTAGCTGTCAAAAGGAAGAGGAGGTGGCAAACCATCTCAGATGGAGACAGACGAGAGAAAGACCACCAGACCACATCTGTTGAGATTGTTGGCTCTTCCCCCATGATCCTTACTGACCACTGTTAGATTGGCCCTTCGCTCATCCCCATTTTCTATTATGTTTCTTTCTCTCTCACACCCACATAACCAGTGGTGGAAAAAGTACTCAAATGTTTTATTTAAGTAAAAGTATCAATACTGCAATGTAGTTGTACTCTGTTACAAGTAAAAGTCCGGAATTAAAAATTGACTTGAGTAAAAGTACAAAAGTATTGGTATCAAAATGTACTTAAAGTACCAAAAGTAAAAGTACTAAAATGTTTGAAAATAGCAGATCTACAAGCTCACAACGCGTCGCGATGCGACGCATTGTGAGCTTGTAGATCCTATATTTTCAAATAGCCTATAGGTATGAAATAGGGCTAAAGTGGTTCATGTATGTTTTCTAACTTAATAATTTACATCTGCAAAATAACTAGTAACTAAATTTTTCAAATAATTGTAGTGGAGTAAAAGTACAATATTTGCCTCTGAGATGTAGTGAAGTAGAAGTAAAAGTATAGACAATTGGAAATACTCCAGTAAAGTAAAAGTATATAAAAATTGTACTTAAGTACAGTACTTGAGTAAATGTACTTAGTTACTTTACACCACTGCTCACACCCACATACACGCATTCCATTTTTATAGTCCCATATTGTAGCATATTTAGGCAAGCTAGACGGACACAGGTGTTTGTCCTATCCCGAGCTCAGGGCCATTGAGAGGACACTGTGTCTCACTTTATTATCATGGCTCATGTCCTGTGGTGTTCACCCAAAAACACAATGAAAATAGATGATAGTCACGCAAAGAAGTTTTGAGAGCGCTCTGTCGGAGGGGAACCGTGCAGGCTTTTTGTTTGCTCGTGCATGCATGTGTGTTTGTTTGGATAGATGCACAGTAGAAAGGGCTCTCAAATGATTGAGGAAAACGGGATGGAATGGAGCAATTTACACCGACAGAGGGGACTCGATGGTGTCAAGGGAGGGAAAAAACTAAAAACGGGGTTAACGACAAAAGCGAGCAGTGTTTTCTGATGATTGCGGCACAGCAGAATGAACAAACAACTATCTAATTAGTGCGCACATTGTTTGGAGGTAATAAGACAACAGCTGCCGGCTGTGCTGAGCTTTGGCTGTGAAACGTAGCGCTATTTAGCTCGGGCCACGTGGCCCCAAGGTCAGCCCGGGGCCACCTGGTGCTACTGAGCCAAGGGGGGGGGGTGGAGGCAGGGGAATCTGGTGAGGCACACGGATGGCATGATCGATCAAAGAGCGGCACTATAGGGGTGCACCGTGCATGCAGATAAAAATGGGACGCAGTGCCATTTGTCACCACAGGGGGTGCTACAGGACCTGGGAAACCCAGGCTAGCCAATAAGAAAGAGGGATCTCATTGTGAGATAGAGGTCCCTGCCGCTGCCAGAGCCTAGCCGCGCTTCCACCGGTGTCTCTCACTCTTCCTCTCTCCATGCACCCTCCCTCTCCTCTTTCTCCCTCTCGCTCTCTCTCTCTCTCACACACACACACACACTCGTGCTCACTCTCCCTCTCTCTCATCTCTGCTGTCCGATCTCCCGCGCTCTCATCTCTGTGTATCTCTCTCTCTTGCTCTCTCTCTCTCTCTCTCTCCATCGTGGATGGGATTAGGAGTACAGAGAGAGAGAGGTGATTGCGCTCCCTGGGGACTGACTGGCTGATATAGTGTAGACGTGTGTGTGTGTGTGTGTGCATGTGTGCGTGCGTGCGTGTGTGCGTGTGTGTGTGAGTGAGTGTGTGAGTGAGTGCGGGGAGGGCAGGGTAGACAGAGACGAGACGGTCGTGGGGACCTGAGGACAGGAACGGATTGTCAAGAAGATCCAGACTGTATTTCCTACAGTGGAGATATTATTATACAGTATACTGTACCTGCACCCGCCTCAATACCTGTGGAGAGAGAGAGAGAGAGAGAGAGAGAGGACAGGACACTGACACAGCTGCTTACTGGTTGGCACGCTGTATGACCGCTATCCAGCACAAGAGGTGCCTTTTTTAGAGTGTCAGACTGGCTGTGCGCCTGCATGTGTGTTCATTTGTGCGCCTTTGTGTGTGTGTGTGTGTGTGTGTGTGTGTGTGTACATGTTTTTTTTAAATGCATCAGCGTCAGTGTGTGACTGGCTGTCTATACCTTTTTTTGTTTTTTTGTGTTGCATGCAGATTTATTGACATGGCTTCTTCTCCTTTTCTCATGCTAATGTCATTTGCCACTTCCGTGACCGAGGTGCGGAGCGTTGCCAGGTTCTCTGCAAAATGAGGTCTTGAGGTTCTGTGTGTGTGATTGCATTTGAATGCTCCGTCAATTCAGTTCAGTTCTGGATTTGTCAGTGTGTCATATATGTGTGCGTTGACTTGAGGATATATGTGAGTGAATGCAAGATGTGTGTGTGTGTGTGTGTGTGTGTGTGTGTGTGTGTGTGTGTGTGTGTGTGTGTGTGTGTGTGTGTGTGTGTGTGTGTGTGTGTGTGTGTGTGTGTGTGTGTGTGTGTGTGTGTGTGTGTGTGTGTGTGTGTGTGTGTGTGTGTGAATCATCCTCCCAATATGTCGGATAACTTTTTTTTTATTGCCAAATGAGGTTATCCATGAATTAATCTGACAATGCCGTGGGGCTCAGTGTACTAATCTTCAGTCTTCTCTACCTTCTGTTCGTGTCTTGATGTGTGTGTGTGCGCGTGTGCGTGCGTGCGCTTGTTCGTGTACATGCATGTTCAATTTGTATATCCGCTACAACATGCTTAGATATCACTGCCTTCAAATGCCAGGCTCAGTGTACTAATCTTCAGTCTTCTCTACCGTGTGTGTGTGTGTGTGTGTGTGTGTGTGTGTGTGTGTGTGTGTGCTTGTTCGTGTACTTGCATGTTTGTATATCCACTACAACATGCTTAGATATCACTGCCTTCAAATGCCAGGCTCAGTGTACTAATCTTCAGTCTTCTCTACCTTGTGTGTGTGTGTGTGTGTGTGTGTGTGTGTGTGTGTGTGCCGAGTGGCATGACTTAAAATCTCAGCTTTTATGGGAATTTTGAAGGTTAGAAGTCCCTCCCCCCACCCCCCCCCCCCCACACACACTCCAGCAGCTACTTCCTAATTTATATCCCAAAGAGTTACGCTAACCCGGGAGTGTATTTGTTAATATGGTGCCATCGGGAACCCCTAAAGCAGTGTGGTGGGTGAAGCCACTCTCCTCTTGGCAGTCCCCTACCGTTTCCATTTGTGGAAGTGTATTTCATGAGTTTATAGAGGAGCTGGCTATAGATGGACAGAGGATGTCAAGGCTTGGCCAGGGCATGTTTTAGCTCTCTTCCCGATCTCTCTCTCACTCTGTCTCTCTCTCTCTGATGGGATTTGCCCTCGCCATGCCTTCCGTCGTCTCTCATTCCCGTCCGATCGCCCTCTGATGTCGTTTACCTTCCTCCCTTTTTAGCTACCCCTGCTGAGCAAGCAATATTTACTTGTTTAGAATGATGGTCCATTCACACAGTACTGGAACCAGTGGAACGAGAGTGGTAGGGAGGGGTTTGTGTGTGGGGAGGAGGGGGAGGGGGATTGAAGCAGTGGTGGAAAAAGTACTCAAATGTATTACTTAAGTAAAAGTATCAATATTGCAATGTAAAAGTATACTCTGTTACAAGTAAAAGTCCAGAATTAAAAAGTTACTTGAGTAAAAGTACAAAAGTATTGGTATCAAAATGTACTTAAAGTACCAAAAGTAAAAGTACTAAAATGTTTGAAAATAGCAGATCTACAAGCTCACAGCGTGTCGCATCGATCGGCTATTTTCAAATAGTTTTTGAAACTCGCGATGCGACGCGTTGTGAGCTTGTAGATAGGTATAAAATAGGGCTAAAGGGGGTTACTGTATGTTTCATAATGTTATAATTTATAAATGCAAAGTAACTAAAGTTTTCAAATCATTGTAGTGGAGTAAAAGTACAATATTTGCCCCTGAGATGTAGTGGAGTAGAAGTAAAACTATAGACAATTGGAAATACTCCGCTAAAGTAAAAGTACCTCAAAATTGTACTTGAGTAAATGTACTTAGTTACTTTACACCAATGGGTTGAAGAGAGGACAAGGGAGGAGGAAGGGAGGGGGGGGAGAAGTGGGGGGTGGCAGGAGGAGAGGGAAGTAAAAGAGCCCTTGGGGGGAATCTGCTGGTGATTTATGTGTAGACATTTCTCCACACGTGTTCGCCGTCTTCGCCAATTAACACTTCCACGAATGCGTGGCCACGTTGACAGATGCTGAAACGATAAAGAGGCCAAAGTGTATTCATTAGTGTTTGGTGCATTTGTTTTAGACGTAGACGAGTGCAAATTGTTTGTGTGTATATCAGGGCTTCCTGGGATTTCCGGGTCTTCTAGGGCCCGCTTATAGTCATTTGTGACACTTATGTTTTGTTGCATAAGTGGTACAAGCGGAAAAAAAACACCTTGTGCACAGATTACAATACTTCACACCGTCACATTTTTGAGCGGTGTAGCCGCTCCTATAAGTGGGGTTGGGGTCGCTGTACTGTGATTGACTGATAAGTATTCAGACCCTTTGCTCAGTTCTGTGATTGGCTAGCGAGACGCATGATGACATTCATAACCTATAAATAGCACCACGAACTTCAAAAAAATAACTATTGTTTTTTTGAAAAAAATAACTATTATTTTATTTTTATTTTTTTAATTATTTTATTTTTTAAAAAAAACTATTTTTTTGAAGTGAGCTTCCATCACTGTGATATACACCGCTCATTTCACACTGGGTGTGATTTTTTGTATTACTTAACACATCTGGGTGCTGCTTCACGTTCTGCCCGAGGGCTGAAAAATGGCGTTCCTCCAAACCAGTGGTTCTCAAACCTTTTCATGTCAAGGACCCCCAAATTGACACTTATTATCCCGCGGACCCCCATTTGAAAAGATATGCCAGCCACCCCCCCCCCCCCCCCCCCCATAAGAGAAGATTTGTACGGCTCTAGCAGTGATTTTCACCCATTTTAATTTCAAGGACCCCCAGTTTGACATGCATTATAGGCTAAGGACCCCCATTTAATGGCCTTTCTATCTCTGGGACCCCAATTTATATTGTAGAATCAATGTCAATGTAACTCTGAGAGGGTACAAATAGAACCAAATGGACCCATTTGGTTCCATTTGTACACTCTCAGACTTACAGACCCATAAGGGTCCATTTGGTTCCTAACTATCTATCATTCTACCCCCTGGAACCCCCTCAAGGACCCCTGGGGGGTCCCCGGACCCCACTTTGAGAACCACTGCTCCAAACCACAGTGGGGGATTTAACTGTCCCGTGCTGTGGCCTTTTTAGGATTAACATGCATTGGGGGTTTTCGTTGCAACTTTTTTTTTGGGGGAATTCAGAACGTGATTTTTCCCCTTTCTGTTCCTCCAGGGGGTGTGATAGACAAGGACCTGCGCCACTACCTCAACCTGCGTTTCCAGAAGGGCTCGGTGGACCACGAGCTGCAGCAGATCATCCGGGACAACCTCTACCTCCGCACCGTCCCCTGTGAGTTACACGTTATTATCACTCTCTCTGTCGCCTCCATGCTTCCGCCCCGCAGTGTCACATGATGATGTGACCGCCCTCTGCACCTGTTGCTGTGTCTACAAGCCTCCCAGTGTTGATTTTGACAGCAAATCTTGATTCAGTTTTAGTCATAGTCTTTTGAATAAAATTCCAGTTCAGTTTAACCCATTAAGACCTGAGAAGATTCTAGAAATATCTTCTAAATCCTAAAAAAAAATTGAAAAAAAAAAACAATTTTTTTTTCCCTCGATTTTTCAAAAATAGCAGATCTACAAGCTCATAGCGCGGCACTCGGTGCCGCGCTATGAGCTTGTATATCTGCTATTTTTGAATAGCCTAAAGAAATCTAAAGTGACACAGATGCGTTCCAGGTATCAATGGGTTAAGTCATATTTTAGTCACCTGAAATGTTGTCGCTTTTGTCTAGTTTTAGTCGACTAAATCTACAGTTGATTTATTCGTCTAAAATGTATTTTGGCGGTGCCGCGATGGCAGCCGTAATGGCTGATTTTACACTTGGTTGCATGTTGAAAATAGCCGATCTACAAGCTCACAACGCGTCGCGCTGCGACGCGTTGTGAGCTTGTAGATCTGCTATTTTCAGAGCGCAACACCCGAGCGCAGCAAAACATAAAATGATTTGTTTTTTAGTTCTATCACTAACATATTAGTCTAGTTATTATTTGTTGACGAAATTGACAATATATTTAGTCTTAGTTTTAGTCATCGTAGCTTAGTTTTTATTTAGTTTTCATTTAGTTTTCGGCAGTGAAAAAAGGTAGTCGACGAACATTTTTTTGTCATACTTTTAGTCGACAAAATCAACACTGTTGTCTACAGCCTCCTCGTGCACAACTGTCTCTTGTCACTTGAAACCAAGCTCTGTCTCACGGCTAAGAAGAGCACGCAATAAAACCGACGGTGTCAATTTAATCATTGAGAAGTAGTGTTACACTCTCAGAGTTAAATTGACGGTGTAGATCGCTGCAATTAGGTTGTTCTTTCTGGAGATTCTCGTCTGATGGTGCTACAGTAGGTTCAGGAGAACGTAAGAATCTGAGGTTTTACCAACGGGATCTAGAGAGCTGAATTAGCGGTATGACATAACGCTTGATCATTATGAGAGATTGAGATGGAGCTAGTCTGCTTCCCTTCCTGCAGCCCAATGCCCCATTAACTTCCGTCTCGAGTCTGTGCTGTACAGTGGCTCTAGCTGTGGCTGTAAATCGATTATTAGACGCTGCAGTGCTGGTTTAGCTTGAAGGAGCCGTGGCCAATGCCACTGCTCAGGTAGAGATACCTTTTTTTTACATTAAAGAAGAGTTGGCTCCTCTGCTCTGTGTTTAATTAGTATCTTCCCTGCGCAACAGCGTAGGCTATTAAAGGTATGGTAAGTGATTTTCTTTGGTTAAAATAAGTGTTAAATAGCTCTATATTCTGATAGTACTCATAGCTATATAGTGTTTGTTCAGTAAAAGGAGTCTCCTTGTCTCTCCAGCTCTTTATAAAACAGAAAATGCATTTTCGTTTCAGTTTCAGTTTCATTTCCAATTTTATCCAATCAGGATAGAGAACTCAATCAGGATATAGATTAAACAAGTGAAATTGGAAGTGATGACACTAAGAAATGAGCAGACAAAATTGGAACTGGAACAAAAAAATGGGTACTTTCTCCTGATTGGCTGAGATTTTGACACCTACCGGAAAATGTATTTTCTGTTTATTAAAGAGCTGGAGAGACGGGGAGACTTCTGTTACCGAACAAACACTCTATAGCAATGATTACTATCAGAATATAGTGCTTTAACCTTTTAACAAAATATTTTTTGTTTTAACCCAAAAATATCACTTACCCTACCTTTAACCCATTACGACCGGGAGAAGCATCTGTGTCATTTTTAGATTTGAGCTAAAAAAGCATTATTTTACACTTTGGCTATTCAAAAATAGCAGATATACAAGCTCATAGTGCGGCTATGAGCTTGTAGATCTGCTATTTTTTGAGAAATTGTGAAAATGTGTGCAAATCTTCAAACATTTTTAACTCAAATCTTTGCTTCTGGGGGTCCCTGGAACAAGATGGGGGTCTGCGACCAAACGCATATCATTTTGGGGGTCCTTGATATGAAAAAAGTTTGAACACCACTGATAGATTAAAACATACGTTTTTTTCAGAATACTGTCGGGAATTAGAAGACATTTGTAGAATCGGCCTTCCTAGACATAATCATTGCCAGTTGAGCAACTGATCCTTGGCGTTTTGTAGAGAGACGCTTATCTGAGCTTTGGTGTTTTAGTAGAGAAGCTACGGTGAGATTTGAAAGGCACTGAATCTTTGGCAACGTGTTGTTGGCATGTACAACTCATATCTGGACAGTAATTGGGGGGTTTTGTATGATTGTAAGATGGAATTACGTTTCACTGCTTATGTGGACTTTGTGCATTTGTGATGTGAAATCCATACTAGGTTCATTTAATGGTTGTACTTTGGCTATTTGCCCACGCAACAGGTGCTTATTACGGTCAGTCAATTGAGTGTGTGTGTGTGTGTGTGTGTGTGTGTGTGTGTGCGCCTGTGTGATATCAGCGCATTAGCCTACTGTAGCTGTGCCATTAGACCCAGTTGGCTCCTCTGAATTCTTAACCCATTAAGACCTGAGACGATTATTAAAAATGTTTTCTAAATCCTAAAAACATTTTTTTGAAAAAAATCACAAACATTTTTTCAAGATTTTTCAAAAATAGCAGATCTACAAGCTCATAGCGCGGCACTCGGTGCCGCGCTATGAGCTTGTATATCTGCTATTTTTGAATAGCCAAAGAAATCTAAAGTGACACAGATGCGTTCCAGGTGTTAAAGGGTTAATGGAGGTGCATTCTTCAAGGCCAGATTTCATTACAATCATTTCTCCGCTTCCCTCCTCAGGAGCACAGGGCTCAGGAGGAACAGAGAAAGGTGTTTGTTTGTTAGTAGCAGGAAGTGTTGTATTTTCTCATTTTCTCAGCTGTGTATGGTTTTCAGAGACGGGAGTTGGAGAGAGGAGAACAAAGGACAGAACAGATAGACATACATGAAAGAGACCTGTTAGAGAGAGAGAGCGAGAGAGATACACCTGTACAGTTAAGAAAGGGTTGAGGCATAGACATGGAACATAATAATCATTTTAAAGGCAAATAGTCAGATAAAGTGAGACCGACAATGAGAGAGGGAGAGAGATGGAGATGAGGTTAACTGTTGAATTTAATGAAACTTTAACAATGCAGTTTAGTCATGGCGGGGGAGGGGGGGGTGCTATGATGACAATATACCATAGCCTGCCGTGAGTTATTGCTTGTAAGAAACTGGGTGATCAAATATGGCAACATGAAATTCATAAAAAACCTGCACAAAGAAGGTGGGTGCATAGCCGTCATCCTTTGCCGTTTCTGATACTGGCATAGAAATCTTGCAGTCTTAACTCATTCACTGCCAGAGTACTGTACAGTAAGTCCCAAACCTTTTTGGCTCCAAGGACCCCTTCCAATATATTCAATACCATATTCATCACCAACCACCCACAATGTCAAATTGTGTGTTAAATGTTGAAGTAACTTTATACTTACTAGTTGCTACTTTATAGTTGCATAATGGAGATACTTGATATTGGTATGAGTAATGTGACTGCATCTCGTTGAGACTTACTGGTCCACCTTAAGTCAGTCCACCTTAAGGCCAGGTTAGCTAATTTCTTTAGCTTGTTTACTCCGTGACATCGTGCCTAATGTTGGGATTGAACCACAAACAGAGCCAATAGATATAGCATTATATTATAGTCCATTACCCGGGGATGTACGAACTCAAAATATTGGGCACACTTTTAGTTATGTGTGTTCCCATGAGTCGATGTCTGCCTGTCAGTGACAACACACACACACACACACACACACACACACACACACACACACACACACACACACACACACACACACACACACACACACACACACACACACACACACACACACACACACACACACACACACACACACATTTAACATATTTATTTGCGTTGCACATTTTAACAATACATTCTTGAACACAAACAATAATAGATGCACAAACTTGGAAAAAACTCAACGTCAAGTATTTCAGAATACAGATCACGGGTACAGGAAGAGCATCGCCTCCTCCATATATGGCGACTGCCAATTATCACAGACATTGAACAGAATTTTGCCAATGCCTTAGCTTTTGGCTTGGGCATTCCTGCAATCTGCAGGCCTCTCACAACTGATTTATGGACATTACAGAGGGGCTTCCAAATATGAACACAAGCAGTTTACATTTGTAACCAAGCTGCATGATAGCATCCTTAAGACGTTGGTACTTAAGCACCTTGGTAAGGAATGCCTCTTCCAGGCTGTGATCAAATGCACATGCCACTTCCAAAATGGTCACTTCTCTACTGTCCTCATCAACAACAACAACATCTGGTGTATTAGCTGTGACATCTGAAAAGGCATCATTTTCATTATTGCGCATGAACATGGCAGTTGAAACACAAGAGTGCTTATACATTTTGGCAGATGATGAAACATATGAACTTATGTCCTTAGCTAATAGGTCAACAATTCTGTCATGCCTAGCAATGTACATTCCCTTATATACATGGCAGCCGTTCAGAATATGTGACAGAGTTTCAGTAATTGGAGTGTGGTCATGGTGCAGACAATGAGGAGG